>NC_135612.1:17797500-18108928 GCF_053574225.1 Canis aureus
AAGCAGAAATAAACCGAAGACAAAAATTATTGAATGATGCCCCAACTTCTCAGCCTGATGTTCAAATCTGGCCACGTTCTCACATCTGGCTACAGCATTATTTTCTAATATGATTTTCATTCCCGTCTACCTTCTCAAGGGAGTACAGTTGTACAAATAACATGATGGGGAAGTAACATAAACATAAGAAAATAGAGACTTTTTCAACTTAGTTCTTTGATATATTTTTAGGTATACAACATCAGAATGTTAAAAAAATATTTCCTTGGTAATTGAAAAAAAGAGATTGATTTGTATTATAGGACATTGTACTGGGAGTATGTAGTATATGGTCATATTATCTATAAGTATATATGTATTCACCAAAGGTTAGTTAGGACTATAAAAAGGAATTTGTTTGACCAATTAGCTGTGTCATTTACTAGTTAGTGACCTTCAGATTAGCCACATAAACACACACACACACACAAATGAAGTCTTTTACTTTTTTTTTTTTAAGGATCTTATTTATTTATTCATGAGAGACACACAGAGAGAGGCAGAGACACAGGCAGAGAGAGAAGCAGACTCCATGCAGGGATGCCAATGTGGGACTCGATCCTGGAACCCCAGGATCATGCCCTGAGCCAAAGGCAGACACCCAACCACTGTGCCACCCAGGCGTCCCAGAAGTCTTTTACTTTTTAAATGGAGCAAATACTACCAAATTTGGAAGGTTGTTTTACTATTAAGTGAAATTCATTTTTAAAAGGGTATTTCCTGGAACGCCTCGGTGGCTCAGTGGTTGAATATCTGCATTTGGCTCAGAGCATGATCCCGCAATCTCGGGATCGAGTCTCTAAATCTGGCTCCCTACATGGAGCCTGCTTCTCCTCCCTCTGCCTGTGTCTCTGCCTCTCTTTCTGTGTCTCTTATGAATAAATAAATAAAATATTTTAAAAATATAAAATAAAATAAATAAAAGGGTATTTCTTCACACATAGTAGATACTCAGTTTATTTTCTCTCTTTCCTTCCACTCATTTTTTAACTTAATTAACATTTCCTCTAACATGTATGCCTTTTGCTCACTCAGATGGCTCTGCCTGGGATACTCATTCTTCCTATTTTAGCCTGGCCAAATCCTACCTACTCTTCAAGAATGAATTCAAATGATATCTCTTCCATAATTCTGTTCCTACTGGTCAGTAATGACCTTTCTAGTGACACCTAATCTGTTCCACTCTGGGGCATTTATTTCATCTTCATCATTATAGTCTAAGAGTAATAGCAACTTTTTTCATATCTGGTTCATTTTTTAATGACTCCTCTTTCCCTAACATCTAACATGATACCAAGCACAAGAGTACTTAATGAGTAAATATAGGTTATCTGAACCTAATTTATTGTCAGGCAAAAAATCAGAACCATAGAAATTAGTGAAAAGTCACAGGTCCAATCGTTAACATAGGATAACAACAGAACTCAAGCACTGTTTTGCTTCATCCTAGGATGTTAGAACCTATATTATTATGCTAATTCTCACTATGAAAGGAGAATAGACTGTCCCATTTTCTTACATTCAAAATATAGTCCCAGTTCCTAAAGCAAAATCAGAAAAGACTGAAGGTTCTTTACTTTGGATATATACTAGTTGTTTCTATAGTCTAAACAGAAGCAATTAGAAACAAGATACTTGAAAAAATATTCATATCAAGCTTGGACTTCAGTCAATGACTTTTTTGGGACACATCAGAGAACTATAGGGAAGGGAAAACTGCCACTCTAAAATCCAGAAAGAGAGGAGAATCCAGCAAATTTATACAAGATCTACCTTCTTGTGACAGAACTACTGGAGGGTAAACTGGTGAGGACACTCCAATGGTAATATGATGATGTACTAGAGCCTGAGTGTGGACTAGCATAAAAGTGAGAAACTCCTGAAGGGCCTTAGTCTGACGGGAGCCCCCAGAATCTTGTGAGTTTCATGGACCCCACCAGGTTCTTATGGTGAAAATCCAAGAAAAATCCTCTCATAGTTGTGGCATATAAGTAATTACTGTGAAATATGCCCAAATCATTCTGTATAACAAAGACCTCCTTTCCAAGGGAAAAGACTCGAGCTTTACTTGAGCTTATCTCAGCAGAGTAGAAGGGGAGTGTCTGTCCCATTTCAGCCTGCTGTAGTGTTCCTGTCTCATCTATGGGGGTAACAAAAAGCTATATACCTCATGATAAAAACCTTTGGCACACTAGGAAGAGAAGGGAACTTCTTCAACTTGATAAACAGCATCTATAATTAACCTACAGCTGACATCAAACTTAATAGTGACAAATGAGATGTTTCCTTCTAAAATCAGAAACAAGGCAAGGATGCTACTACCATCACTTCTACTTAATATTGTACTGGAAATCCTAGCTAATGTAATAAGATCAAGAAAAATAAAAGGAAATAGAAGATAGATTGGAAAGGAAGAAATAAAACTGTCTTTGTTCACAGATGACATGACTATCTGTGTAGAAAACTCCAAAGAATCAGCACAAAAACTCCTGGAACTAATAAATGATTATAGAAAGGTCACAGGACACAAAGTTAACATATAAAAGACAAATGGGGATCCCTGGGTGGCGCAGCGGTTTGGCGCCTGCCTTTGGCCCAGGGCACGATCCTGGAGACCCGGGATCGAATCCCACGTTGGGCTCCCGGTGCATGGAGCCTGCTTCTCCCTCTGCCTGTGTCTCTGCGCCTCTCTCTCTCTCTGTGACTATCATAAATAAATAAAAATTAAAAAAAAATAAAAATAAAAGACAAATGTTTTCTTATATACCAGTGATGAATAATTGGAACCTAAAATTAAAAGCACAAAACCATTACATTAGCACCAAAATAAAGAAAGAAAGAAAGAAAGAAAGAAAGAAAGAAAGAAAGAAAGAAAGCAAGCACTTAGGTGTATATCTAATAAAATCTGACAAGTTCTAAAGGAGGAAAACCAACCACAAAATGCTTATGAATGGAACCAAATAAGATCTTAATAAATTAAGAGATAGTCCAAGTTCATCTGCAGCAAAATAATATTATTAATATGTCAATTCTTTCCAACTTGAAATATAGGCTCAACATAATTCCAAGTAAAATCCAGTAAAGGAATCCAGGGCCCCTTGGAGAAATGGCTATTTCTAGGACTGAGGCAAGAAATACACATGATAAAGCTAGAGTTCCCAATGCTCAAACTGGAACAATTTAAGCAACATAATAAATAAATATTGGATCATAAGACAAAGAATTTAAAAATTCCCATATAGATAAATGATTCAATTAATAAATAGGGCAGAATAGACAAAGCTCCAATGCAGAAAATTCTAAATAATTTATGTAGATACTTCACTATCAAAAATATGGAACATAACTTTCTACTATATAAGTGTGGGTTGTGCATAGTAGCCTCTTTCTAAAGAGTACAAGAGGAGAAGAAAGCTAAGCTTAGAACAGAGAATTATAACAAACATCACTTCAGCCTAGTGCCTGGGGTTACCTTCAACAATAGTAACTCATTTTTTCATGGTATGTACTCTTAATAAGATACGATGAAAACAGCACTTTATCTCTGTAATCTTCCTCCCCAAAATGCATATCAGTCTAATCATGAGAGAAACATTAGAAAATTATCAATTCTGGGGAACCTGAGTGGTTCAGTCAATATAGCCTCTGATTCTTAATTTCAGCTCAGCTCATGATCTCAGGGTCCTGAGACAGAACCCTGAGTCAGGTGCCATGCTGGACGTGGAGCCTACTCAAGATTCTCTCTCCCCCTCTCCCTCTCCATCTGCCCCTCCCTGCTCTGTCACTCATGCTTGTGCTCTCTCTGTCAAATGAAAGAAATAGAAAAGAAAGAAGAAAGAGAAAGAAGAAAGAAAGAAAGAAAGAAAGAAAGAAAGAAAGAAAGAAAGAAAGAAAAGAAGAAGAAGAAGAAAGAAAGAAAGAAAGAAAGAAAGAAAGAAAGAAAGAAAGAAAGAAGAAAGAAGAAAGAAAGAAAGAAAGAAAGAAAGAAAGAAAGAAAGAAAGAAAAGAAAAAAGTATCAATTGAGAGACATTCCACAAAATATCTAACTAGCACTCCTCAAAGCTGTCAAGTCACCAAGAACTAGGAAAGTCCAAGAAACTATCACAGCCAAGAGGAGACTAGGAAACATGGGGATTAGGGAGAGTGGTGGTATCCCAGATGAGATCCAAAAAACAGACAAAGGAAATTGGAATGAAGTATGAACTTTAATTAATAATAATGTATCAATATTACCTCATTAATTGTAACCAACCTATCATGCTCATGTAAGAAGTTAATAATAGAGAAACTTGAGTCCTCATTATAGGAGGATTCTCTGTACTATTCACAATTTCTCAATGAATCTAAAAATGTCCTAAAATAAAAGGATTATTCAAAAGAATGGTAGGCTTAGAAACAGTAAAATTATGTCATAAACTTTATCAAGCAGCCCATTTCCTTAAGAGTGTTCTGTTGAACAGTGGGAACAAGGGCTCCAGCACCCCATTGTTCCAACTTGCTTCAAGGTTGTGGCCCTTAATAGGATAAAAGGTCAGAACATAGAGGTCCACTCTAAGAGCCAAGATTATCAGGTTTAAGATTCTAGGTAAGATCTTGAGACATGTATTTTCACAGGTAAGAACAGCCTGAATTTCTACAACAGTTTGTAGGGAACTGAACTGTTAAACAAGTTAGCAGAGAACTGCCCATGACCATGCACTCTGCAATGGAAGCCCAGGCCTGCACCACAGACAGTGGGAGGAGAGGTGCGTGACTACCAGCAGGGAGCACTCTCCAAAGCCCAGATCAGATGCGGCCATCGTGACATTGGGCATGAAAGACCCTCACAGAGAAAAAAGCAGGAGCAGGAGCTGTTAGGACAGGAAGCCCCAATGCTCCTTCCACTGAGACTCAGTCACTGCTATATAAACCATGTGACTGCTGTGTTTCCTTTCTCCCTTTTCCAAATGAGACTGTTTCATTGTAGTAATTGTGAGCTGATCTAAACCAACATAGTTATCCACAATTATGAGATTCTTTCTCCTGACTATTGGCTTCCAAAAGTTATAGGTAAATGTAACCAATATGTTCACTTCCCAAAAATTTGCAAGACTGAAACCAATTTCTGCCACGTGTGCCTTTTATTACGTGACTATACAACGTTTCCTATAAATGCAATGAAGTTTCAGTTCCTGTTCCTCCTAGTCCCTCTAACCATACCATGCATGTAAGAATCACCGGACACTAGCCACAGGATTCAGTTTATAGAGTTGGATTAACTCAAAGAACCTCTCCATATGTTTCTAAATACAGAACTAAAGAAAATCCTAGGCTTGGAGTGCCATTCCACAGAGAAATGGAAACAAATAGAAAGGAAAGTCTACAGAAGTTACTAGATTCTCAGACCCTATTCACACAAGGGCAGAGATGAGTGTGTAACATTCTAGACAGTATGCATACCTTGAACATCACTTATTTCACAAATGATTAATCATTTCTAAAGTTAATTATCTTAATTAATAAATCACTTGTTGGTGGTGAGATAAAGATAATTGAAGCTCTGGTCATAGTTGCAAGAGGAGGTAAGCTCTAGTAGATGAGGTGCCAATTTTTCAAGTGCTTCAAATGTTAACCAATCATGGGGGTGCCTGGGTGGCCCAGTTGGTTAAGCATCTGCCTGTGGCTCAGGTCATTAATCCTGGGGTCCTGGGATCCAGTCCTGAATCACACTGAGCTCCCTGCTCAGGAGAGAGGCTGCCTCTCCCTCTGCCTCCACCCCTCCCTTCTGCTTGTACTCTTTCTCTTTCTCAATCTAATAAATAAAATATTTTTTTTAAATGTTAATTAATTACTCAACAGGATATATACACTAAGACTGACACACACACAAATATAGCACTATTTCAATCAAATTTCACATCTGCTTTTTCTCCATCATTGTGCACTGGATATATAAGGAGCAGATAAGTTTGGGCTTTAAGTAGCTCAATCAGGGAAAACCTTATCGTGATCAATGAAGAGAACTGGTCATCACCTAGAACTTTTAAACTTTGAGTTGGTTGCTATAAAGAGATGATATTCAAGGATGTTCTCCTTGGAGAAAAGGGGAGTTCTCTAGTCTTCTGGCATTATGCATTTCTTTATTTAAAAAAATAAACGATTCTGGATTCTGTCTTCCTTCCCAATAATCTGCAGCCAGCCAGTTGGATGATAAGGATACTACCTTTCTCAAAAAAAAATAACCAACTGCCTCTGAATTCTCCAAGCATCAATAAAAGGACAAAGAGCCTAAAAGAATACACATACATACAAGAGTATAGTTTAAAAAATAATCACTTAAACACTAATATCAATATAACAGTTATACAATGCCAGGTAAACAATGACTTATAAAATACATTTTACAGGGCAAATCATTTTAAAATTTGATTTGCTAGCTAACCTCTTTCCAGTCTTTACTCAAATGACACCATCTCATTTAGGCCCTCTTTGGTTACTGTATCGAAAACTGACCATCTCCAATATTCCCTCAGCCTCTTTTCTTCATTATCTTCTTAGCTCTCTTTCTATGGATCATACTATATATTTACTTATCAGTATTACTGATGTCTTCTCTTGAGAGTCTGACTTCTTGTTTATTTGGTTCATGATTATATTCCCAGGGCCAGAATCATATCTAAGACATAGTAGTAACTGCTCAGTTGTTGAATTAATTAAAATTACACTTTTCTCTTGTGGGTGAAATGACAGATCACCAGTGTGATACGTTATTTGTATATTCAAGAGGTAAAATTAGAAAAAAATAATGCAACAATATTTTGTAATAAAAAAAATCAATACCTTGAAAATTTATCTAAAGATCAAATGATGATAGACAATAAAATAAAGGAGGTTTAAGCAAGTTTACTCATGCATAAAAGTACTAGTTTTCACTGTAGATCCATTACTTTCCCTACCCTCCTCTTGAAAGCATATAGCATTATGGACCAATTTAGTTCATGAGTACACCATTTACATTCAAAAAAATCATTTTTAAGTTTTTTTAAGAAAACCATAATAAATGTCAAATTAACATAGTAGCATTCTGTAATGAAATTTCTCCATTTGGAAGTACGCTATCAAAAAGTCCCTAATGATTATTCATTTACCTACTGTCTGATAAGATACAGACTGAAAGCAGAGAGTGATACAGAAAGAACATTTCTAATAAAGAAAAGAAGATAAACCGCAGTCATGACCAAAAGCCTAAGTTATCAAACATGTTCCAAACTGATAAATAGAAAAGCTCATCAATGCTGTTTCCCAGTAACATTTTCACTACTAGACACAGAATCAGAAAACATAAAGCATAAACATAAATTCTTGGTACAAAACGAACATTCACATTGAGAAGCCAGTACAATGTGATGAAGAGTGGAATTATTCTAGAATCGTATCCTGGGTTTCCCACTTATTAGCTTTGGGCTCTTGGGAAGGTTACTTAACATTTTTGAGCTAGAGTTTTAGATTGTCCCTCTGCCAATGGAGTAAAGAGCATGAAGATGATACTTGCCTCTTCAGATTATTTTAAAGATGAATGGTATCATGCCTGTCAAGTACTTGACATAATGTCTGCATACCTTAGCAAACTGTGGCTTACCTTAACCAATCTGCAGCTGCACCACGAATCCCTGCATCAATGCATATCCTTTGCTGTACTGAAGACTAAGTTAAATTAGAAAGTACTAGAGTTGTAGTCAAAAGATTCCCATATTTTTTATGAAATTATTTATGAAAACTTGTTTTAAGATATCTATAATTAATCAGGATATTCCATGAATAGCCAGAGGTACATTCATAAGGGAAGAGAAAAGTTCATTCCAAAGAAGATATAATTGAAAACAAAGTGCAATAAAATATAAATTGCATAGGAAACAGATGATATAATGTTAATACCATAAAACAAAAATAAAGACACTTAAAATGAGTCAAAGTACAAACACTAGGATGAAGTACCTGTGTAAATTCATTTACTTAAAGGTAGAGCCATATAGATATGTCCTGTAAGTTATCTGACCCTTTGCATGCAATCTAGGCTTCTACATCAAATTTTTCATTTATATTTCCTTGCTCTGCCTTTTGAGATTAATATTAGACAACATGCTTGATATTAGAATTTCATCCTAGGAGATTTAATCCCCAACTAAATAATCTATTTTGCAGGTGGACAATGATGTGATGATGTGATGGAATGATGTTTGGTCATGTAAGACTGGGTTCATTAAAAGAAAGTTTTCCTCTGTTTTGAAAGCTTTAAAATATAGAGTCCTGTCTACACTATTCTCCAAGTACTAAACTTGTAAAAGAGGGATACTTCTGCCTCTTTTTGTTTTCCAGCCTTTACTTACACAGCAAAACTGGCTGATTAGAGATAGATCTATGCCTCTCTAGCTCCAAATCCTTTACGTTCCTTCTTGCAGAGAGAAAGTGCTTCTTGTGCCATTCACTTGCAAAAAGGAAAATAAGGGATTCTGAGATCAAAGGCTATTGATCACAATTCCAAAGTCAATGTCACATTTCTCATCCCATGCACCAAAGGACACTGGTTAATCTGAAGATAAGCAGACCAGACCCTGGGCCAGGCCATGATCACCACCAAAACCATTGTTTAGCATCAACAATAATTCACCAAGGATCCATTACTACTGATAAACAATTAACCCACCTAGGACAAATACTGTTAATACAGCCTTAAGAAATACAACTTATTTTAAAACTATATTTATAACAACAAATTCCACCTTAATTTTTAACCTATGTTCTATTGTTTGTTAGTAATAATCTATTCAACGAGTATCTTTACAAAGAGACTGTACTTGACTGATACTTTTAATAATGACTCTGGCACTCTTGATAAAACTAGCTTAGAATAATGAAGGTATTTTAAAAAGAAAAAAATCTCAATGCCGTAGCTGCATATTTGAAATAGGTTTAATGTTCTGGGGCTCCCTTTGCCTAGTTTGTTGGAAGGTTCAGGGCCTCTTCAGAAATGCTGAGGGTATATACAAACATTCAGTTTCTGAGAATGAAATTTAAATAGACTGATGGACCTACTCCTATTTCCTCTCATGGAGTGAGAGCTTTGCGGGAGAGTGGGAAGCCAGTTAGAATCAAGCGTAGGGTCCCGCTCAGTGGATACAATAGCAACTCAAGTGGATGACAATGCCATTTGAAAGTGAGGTTACAATTTCTTTCCAACACATGGACTGCCCAAACACATCCTGAAGGTGGTCTCTCACACAAAAATCCCAAGACTTTTTTTTTTCTTAAAGGGTTTTTTTTTTTTTTCAATATGTTGTTAAGCATCAGGTATTTCTTTGCATTGAGTATCTTGCAGTAATTTCTTTGCCAGGAAATGTTTCACATTCCTTCTCACTTATCCTCATGACAATAATATATCCCAGAAGTATTTTCTGGAATAGATACTATAAATTAGGAAGGACATTATACCACATTAATTCTAAAGAGATAATGTTATTGCCTAATTTAATAATATTTGGTAACCTGATTTGAGAATCATGACCATTCTAAAAAGTCATAAAAGAAATCATTTTACTGAACCAGAAAATAAATGGAATCAAACAACATTAAATGGAGTAGCTTGAACACTGGAGAAATGGAAGAATAGTTCTTTGCTGTAGTAAGTTACCCAGGTTCTTTTATCAGGCAAGACCTTAAAAGTTCTCTTTTCCTTCTGGGTGTCAGATATCATTCCTTACATTATAGGACAAAACTTTTTTCCTTAATAAGGGCTATAGTTGATTATTGCACAATCTGCTCATTAAAAAAAAAAAATTCTATTCAAACCACTGTTTTGATTCCTCCATGATCACTAACCTTACTGAACTCATCGGGACATAATAGCTTGCCTTGATTTGCAGCCAACTAGACCATTTTTATACCCAACCAGATGGTGTTTTTTTGTGACAACCCAAAACTGGAAGAAAAAAGGAATCTAGGGAAAAACATGAAAGAAACCAAGATTTTTACAAATATTTGTTTATTTAGCCACCTTTTTTTTTTATTATTGCTAATTTTAGAATTAGGAGACTATGTGGAAGGAACCCATGATTGTAAACATTAATTCTTAAACAGAGCTATGCTGTTGAATTAAGGCTGCTTGTGTGTGTGTTTTCACATAAAAATGTGCAATGTGAAAAATGGAAAGTATTTCATAGTATTGCTGGCTAGATGGATGTGCTAATAATCCGGGTCAGCACACATGCCCCTATTCAGCAGCTCTGGGTGCACTGTGATGATTAGGAATGCTATTTTGAAAGGTGGAGCAAGAGGTCTGCCCTTGCATACACAAAAGTACAGTCCTAAGCAACTAGATGATAATTACCCACTCCCATTACCATTCTTTATAAAAGAATCAGCTATTAGTTGTAGAAAAATTACACACATGCATGGAATGTACTGGGAGAAATGACTGAGGACCATAAATATTACTAAATACTTAGACTACCCTAGCGTCATGAAATTATAAATGTATATAGTGAAAACTTAACGTCTGAAATCAACTTTTCACACATAAGAGACACCTAAAATGGTTTATATTTTTATGCCTTTTCGTAGCTTGCTACCCATGTATTGCAAATAAAGCTTAACCTCATATATTCAGTCCACAGATTCTAAGTGACTTGGGAGGGGTCAGGATGGAGAGCAGGATTGAACACATTCTATATTAGATCTTATGCCCATACTCTCCTGGTGTTCTCCTTCTTCCTTCTGACCAATTTTTCACATCCTATGGCCCCTTGTTTTCTATTCCAATGGTAGTTCTTCACCTATCAGAGTTCTATATCTCAGGCAGGGAGTGTCACTCACCAGTTATCCAGGAAATTAATAAAGGGACTCTCAATTAATACATGTGTAGCCTCAGTGAAAAACTGCATCAAGGAATTGAGATTTAACAACATGAAATTATTTTAATAATAAGTTTGGAATAAATCAATTTTGAGGGGGGAGAGAAAAGCCTTTTCTAGCTGTGGAGATGTTCTAAAAAGATTCCTTAAAGGTCATCATTGACAACGCAGTGCACACCGTCATTATTTTCTTTTATCTCGCTCTGTAGTGGTTGAGGGGACACATTTTTCTTTGCTTCTTTAGAAGACATTTAAAAGCAGTGTTCCGGTTTCACAGCCAGCATCTTCACACCATTCGAAAGACATACAGTCAATCATAACCCCAAAGAGGAAGCAGAAGGTTAGTTTTCACTTAAGTAAAGTTTAGTGAAAAGCCAACAGATCAGTGTGATTATGGCCAGATCAATGATGCATAGTTCTGAAAGGTTTTACACAAGCAGCAGTCTTAGGATGCAGCTCTAAGGAGCAGGTAGGTCAGAAAAAACATAAACGCAATGCCCAGCACATGTACCTCCCTTTGGGTCCATAAAGAATCTGACCAGATTGTCTAACGGGAAGCCATTCTCGCCACAGGGGCAGGGTTGAAGTGCTTCCATTTCCGATGACTGCATTTCAGCCTTGAGTATGTCAGCTAAGGTTTTCTGCTGGTCAAAGTCACAAAAATTCTGGTCGATATCTTTTATGAGGAATGACAAATGTAAAAAGATAAACTCGACTGTGTCAGATAAACTATATGGGCTTTTACTAGATCCCAAGCAAAGATTTAACAATGTGTAGTCAATTTCAAAGTCTTCTGCTAATTCAAGGAAACAAAAGATCTCACTAAAAAGATTTCAACCAGGCTGGAGACTATTGTGTTCAGGCTAGGGAAACCTTGAGAGCTGGATTTTTTAGATATGAACTGTTACAGAGAACTTCTTTTTGAAAAGTTTCCTGTGACTGATCAGATAAATGGGAATCACGTCAAAGTTTGCCTTCAGAAGAGATCAATTTTGAATAATCAATCTGGGGCAGAGTACTTTTGGAGTTCTACTATCTCAACTTTAGGAAAAAAAAAACCCACAGGGACTTCTTTTTTTTAGAATTTACAAACAATGTATTTTAAGAGTAACCATCCTCAATCTCTCCTCTAAACAGTGGAAAGATTCATTCTTCACTTTTACCTACATGTGTTCTAAACTATCTCTAGGTTATCTCAAAAAACAGGGACGGGGGGATTTCATCTGCCAGAAGTCTATCTGAAGAGGCTACTTACTTTTTTGAGCATTAAAAATTTACAAACTCAAACTCCTCACCCCCATTAACATAAGCATGTGAGGTTCCTATCTAACCATGTTTTTAAATCATAGAGCTGAGCTAGGAATGTTTTCCTCTTTTCTTTCCTTCTCCTTCCTGTCTCTTTCTCTTTCCTTCTCCCTCTCCTTCCAATTCTGAATACAGAATTCCAATATTGGTCATAATAAATTGTAACCGTTTTATTCTATCTCACCAACCTTATTTAAAATTAACTTCCATTTGGAAGCCACACACAGACACCAAAGACATCACAAAAGGGCCTGCAGGATGTGCTGCGTGGATTCTAATTGCAGCTATGTCACCACCTGCCATGGGACCTTGGCGCAGCCACAGTTAATTCCGTCTAAAATGTCACAAAATTATCTCATTCACTAGCATGCACAGCCGAATAAAAAAGCCTTTATTTGGTACTTCAAAGCAACAAACTCTAGTTCAATGTTTTCATTCAAAATAACCTTAAAAATACCAGTATGTGTAAACAATTTATCTTTATACGCTTTGGCATGCACAAAAAAAAGTTGGTACTCTACTATTGCAGTCAAATTGTACATAGGTACCCCCAAGTGTCAAAGTAAGTCCAAGGCTCTTGCGTCCATATAGCACGCCTGTGCTCTAGATAATAGTGAAATGAAAATGACTTCTATACAAATGTCCTTAATGAAGAAAAAAGGAATATATAATACATAACCAAAATAGAGTTTAAATTCAGCGTTGTTCACATTTTTCCAAGCTTCAGTAGCTTTTAAAGAAAGATTTCAGGGGCTACATATCCCGTAGAAAGCATCAAATCAAAAGGATTGACCATTAAGTTTAGCAGCATGATTCATTTTATCAACTTCCCTCAGCCTTCTAATACTCCTTTTCAAAAATTGTGCAAACTGTGTGAGACTGTGCGTGTATTAAATTACACCATTATGTCCTTAGAGGAAATATTTTCTATTATTCAGGCAAGGAATGATCTTTGCTCAACCATGACAGGTTCACAACTAGCTGATCTAGAATTCTGGTTGGTGCTCAACACAAGCCAGTCAAACCCTTAGCGATGAAAACAATTATTTCTAAGGAGTTTTACTGGTGCAATATCCTTGGTTCAAAATAATATGGAATCTTAGAGAAGAAAGATCTTCTCTAAGGTAGCTGTTTATGTTGCTTCCTGCAATAAAAATAACCTTGGTTATAGAAACACACAAAAATGATTTAAATGCAAAATAAAAGTGATTTTCGCATTTGTGGCTAAATTTTTTTTTAATTTAACTCTAGTTCCATGAGTTGAATTGATTTATCAGTCAATAATACATGTTCTCTTTCTGGATAAAGTAGATCTATCTACAAAGGAGCTGTCGGACTACTGCCAACAGTATAACTACATGCAATGGGTCAGAAGATAATTAAGCTTAAGAATTCTTACAAAATATCTTTCATTGTTCTGTTTACGCTGACATGTATTGCTACACTCTCTTCCAAAGCTTTTGCTTTCATCTAACTTGAAAATTTTACTTAACTACAATATTACTCTTTCCCCAATAAAACAAAATAGAGATCCTAAGGATGTTCTTTTATCACAATTTCTTCCAATGCTGAGTTCTAGCAAATTCAACCTCTGGCAAAATAGTGATAAAACCCAAGAATTTTCAGAAAAAAAAAGTGTGTATTTTACTAATGCAGACAAATCAATTGCCTAAACAATGATTCATAAGGCAAGAAATAAAATAAAACAAATTGCTCTTTCAAACAGATATTGAAGTCAGGAAACAATTCATGCTTAGACCTGAAATATTAGTCACAGCCCTGTGACCTCTCACCTTCAGTGATAAAATACACAGGTCAGAATTGACAATACATACTCATGGCTGATCATGGCTGCTAGTTATTGATCAGAGGAGAAAAAAAGTACTTTGCAGGAAAAACATTGCTCTGAATTACAAACATCCATTCTCTTGAGACCCAGCAACTCTCTGGGCTTCTCCCTTTGGAACTGGAAGCAAGAAGTGAGTTCAGCCAGTATTTAATATCAAGTGAATGTGGTGTTTAATCAATAGTCTTCTGCTTTGTTCCTCGATGTGGAAAGCAGTGTCTATTCATTCAGCAAAGGTTAATGCCAAGGGTCAAGTGATTTCACACTCTCGGTAGGATCCACAACATTGCAGTAGTTCAGATGCCCTAGACAATGATGACTCAGTTGGACTGATTTATTGCCACTTGAAGGCCCTGCTTAATACTAAAGTGCTCTCTTATGATAATACCTCAGAAAATAGCACTGATAAAAGAGGAGGCAATAATTACCTACATTTTGAGGTAATGTCTTCATTTCTAACATCCTATAAAGATGTAAGGTCCATTTTAAATGATCTGCTTCTGGTATTAGCAAGCCATTTAAACGGGATCTTATCAGCATCTTCTCTTTTATGAAATACACCACAGAAGAAATTCAGTAACCCTATAATACAAATGTAAATTATAAGTAATACATGATTCAACATATGTTTTAGGTAATCCTTTTTAAGTATTTACTTATTGTAATATTTTTCATATTAGACAAGAAGAAAGAAAAAATATTTGCTGATGAGAGAAAAAATATAACTGAATATAGTTAATTCCATTAAACAAGGGAGACATAGTTTGCAATTTGATTTCATTCTTTTTGACCAATTTTACCACATGACAGGCAGACTAAAAAGACCTGCCTATATATTCATTCTAAATGTGGTTCACTTAAAGCAGCATTAGTTGAGGTCACTGTTTTAAACCAGAACACATTTGACTATGTCAGGGGTCCAATCTTTAACATGTTAGCATCCATGATTATTATTCAGCAATGTCTCATTCCAGATGTGTTTTATATAATGAAAGAAGTTCAAATGTCACCAGGAAAACAGTGTGAGAAGAATTAATTGGAAAGCTTATCATAAGAAAGTGATTTAGAATCCAGCTTTCACTAATATATCTCTGGATGACGAATATACCAATCAATTAGTAAAATAAAATAAATTCTGTAAAATTATCTAAAGACATCCTATCATTACAAGTGGAAGAACATTTGAAATAGTTTATTATATCCCATTCCAGATGATTAGTATGTAAAGCACTCTAATATAAATGTTCTGTCTTCTACTCCCTCTTTTCACAGGAAATATGGGATTTAAAACTCTAATCCAAACTACTTAAAACAATGATTAATTCAGAAATCCTACTTCAAACTATTTTAAACTATTTAAAAATATATGTGAAGTGTTACAGATGAGTTAAAAATACATTTTTATTCATTTAATTCAAGAACACATTTTTAATTCTCAATGACAGTTTGCCTTAAAACACACAAAATGGGTAACAATCAGTACTTCTGATGTGATCAACAATTTCATTGTGTAGTGACTACTTGTATGATGTCCAGAGGCCTAAATTTACCTTTTAATCGAACTTATCCTCAAAGGATGATGACTTGTCTGCAATTCTTTCCCAAAGAGAATGATTTTATAGGCCATATATTTCAAGACCTGTAGTAGAGGAAAGAAGGAAGAATAATTTAATACAGCTTTTGAAAATAAGAAGAGCAACCAAACAAACTAAATGCATTGGGTTTTTCTTGGCAAAAATAGCATTAGTGACCTAAATACCCTATAGAAAAGATTGTGAGTCAACAAGATTGAATGTTTCAAGAATATTCCAAAAGTGTTTTTCCACAATAGCTTTCCCATACTCTATGCTTCAGGCTAAAGATATTTACTGAGAAATATATTTCAGTTAGTTTCAATGGGAATAAAACAAGTAGCCTAAAAAGAATGTGCATGTCTAATTTTGCACTTCAAACACTACTAAATAAATTATAAATAATGTCATCATTTTGAATGGCTAATAAAATATTTGCATTCTTTGAGTTTTGCAATTGTATGTATACACATATAATGACCAGAATAAAACGTGTTACTATTTTATCCATAATCATAAGTATGAAATATAAATAATTGTTCATGTTACAGTGTGACTAAGAAAATACATTTTCAAGAGTGCACTTATTTCAATAGTAATTATTTCTTCAACTTCTGCCAAAGTATTCTTTTTAAATATGAGTGGTCAGGTTTTTGTGTTCTTCTTTTATATGTTCATATGTGTAAAAAAAAAAAAGATGTATATGAATCTCTGTTAATACAACTCCTCTCTTAGAAATTTAAACACTATTTAGAACTTTAAAAAAATTATCTCTTCTCAACCATGTACACTCATCAGCTGTAATTCAAAACCCCTTAATGCTGATTTCTGTGCCTTATGTTAGAATTATCTTGAGGACCATACTTCTCTCAATAAAAACATCACTTAGGTCAGGACAGCAAGCTTAATGGGCTGATGTTTTGATGATTACTGTACAACATATCTGTAGCTAACTCACTTCAAAATATCAATTTCAAAATAACTAAGCAGGAAAAGGGGAAAAAACATCATTCCCTTCATGTTTTTGAAACTATTAAAGGTTTGCATGAAAGCTTTATTCAAAAGTCCAAACTATTATTGTAATAAAGTTGCCAGATATTCTAATGAAATAAATTTTCTTTAACAATGTTCTCCAATTAGTCACAAAACAATAATAAAACATATTACGTTTTACTTAATACAAGGACAACACACTGTTCATCTTACAAAAGTAAGAAAATTCAGTGCAGCATGGTGACTATAATAAACAAGACTGTATTACATACTTGAATGTTGCTAAGAGAATAGACCTTACAAGTTCTCAGCACAAAGAAGTGGTAATTATGTGAGATTATAGAAGTACTAACTAACACTACTGTGATAATCATTTAGCAATATATGTGTATCAAATCATGTTGTACACCTCAATAAAGCCGGAAAAAATATTTTTAAGTTCAAAAAAAGGAAATTCAAATAGCCAAAAAATAAAATTAAAAATATCTTTAGTCTCATCTCCTATTTATTCATGCATCCAGTCTTTTGTGCATGTATGTACCCAGATATAGACATACACATACTATATGTATGCATATGTAAGAAAATCTAACATATAATGTGTTCATAATAGGATCAGAGTGGTCCATATTATTTTTAAACTTAATTTTTGCTAGCAATTTACTGTGAATACTTTTGCATATCCTTATGTATACTTTTGTATCATATTAATTATTGGTATAATCTACCAAATTTCACTTACCACAATAATCTAATTAGCCATTTTCCCTTCTTTTAAGCATTAAAATCATTTTCCTCTTACTACTATTATAGATAAGGATGTACCAAACCTATTTCTAACAAAATTCTTTTAGAAAAAAATCAGAGGCTCAAAGCAAAGAAAAAGTCATAAAACTTTAGACAGGTTAGAAGAATAATCACTCAGGTGCCTGAGTGGCTCAGTCAGTTAAGCGTCTGCCTCTAGCTCAGGTCATGGGAGCTCCCTGCTTAGTGGGGAGTCTGTTGCTCCCTGTCCTTCTTCCCCTACTCATGTTCTCTCTCTCCCATCTCTCTCCCTCTCAAATAAATAAAATTTAAAAAAAAATAGAAGAATCGCTGGTATGGAAATTTCATTGTTAACTTTGTGAAGCAAATAGAGAACGGAAACATTTTTGAGTGTTTTAACCACTTAACTCCCCAGATACAGTAATACACTTCATAGTAGCCTTTATATGTTCTAATACTTTTTTTAAGTCAATAACTAGTAAGTTTCCACTCACTATTTTGCTCAAAAAGTTATTTTTAATTGGCAATACTGATATAACCATCCTCAACCACATAATGGGAATTTATGAGAGTTTCACCAGTTTATAAAGGTTAAATATAGTGTAACAAATATGTAACATTATACAACATTCTAGATTCTTAATTTGGTAGCTATTTTAAAGATACAGCTTGACTTCATTATTGACATCATATATTACTCAGTTGTACAATATTTAGTAAAAAAAAAATGAAAAAGTATCAGAAAACAAATCTTATTTAGATGTATTAAAGTCAGCCTGGTTAAAAAATTCAAAATAAAAACTCATTATTTCTGAATCTCAATATAAACCAAACCCCAATTAAAATTTTTGTTATAATTTGCTTTCCAAATGGTTGTCTACTCTGACTTTTAATGAAAGAATTTAAGTATTTGCATATTACCCTTTGTTTATTTGACATTCATTAATTAAAAGTTCACTCTATTTTTTATATGTGCTGATTAAAGTTGTCCTTTATTCCAAAGATATTTTTAAAAAAATAAAAACTCAGTCTCACATGAACCCATCAGTAGTTATCTAACATTTATTATTCATTTCCTACATTTTTACAGATGATAGTTTTAAAAATAATTGTGTTAAACTGATATTTAAAAATCAGTGCCAAGGGGCACCTGGGTGGCTCAGTTGGTTAAGCATCTGCCTTCGGCTCAGATCATGATCCCAGGGTCCTGGGATTGAGACCTGCATCAGGCTCTCTGCTCAGCAGAGAGCCTGCTTCTCTGCAGGCTGCCTCTGGCACTCCCCCTGCTTGTGTTCTTTCTGTATCTCTCTGTCAAATAAATAAATAAATGATCTTTTTTTAAAAAATGAGTGCCAAAACCAAGAGGCTAGTAGTTTTTAAATATTACCACTCATGAAAATTTTTATGCAGAATTGTTAATATCAATAAATACTACATACAAAAGTATTAAAAGGTTAAAGTAACAATTTCCTGGGAAGCAAATGTTATTTATATCTCAACATAATGTTGTTCATGAGTTTTATTTTTAGGTCAATAATTGTTTTTAGATCAATAATTGTCCAAATTATCCAAATATATCAAAAATTCTATTAAATAGGCCAATGAAAAAATTGAGATTTGTCATTCTGTCCTTTGACCCAGTATTACAAATTAGACATGACATTCATCTTTAGATAAGTCACAATCTTGCTGGCATTTAGTAAGTGTTATAAGCTTTTAAGGTACCCTTTTTTTGGTTAGTTCTAAAAAAAATTGTCACAGTATAGTTTACATTTTAATTCATAGGCTACTATTTTCATATATAAATTTAAAAATTGTGAAAAATTGGGATACTCCACCAAATTCTGTCATATAGAGCCAAAATGGTTTTGAATATATATTTAAAAGATGTTCCTTTATTTTAGCTTACTTTTCAGGTATTGCATTCAAGAAGAAAACAAATTCATAATGGTTATATAGATTAAGATAGGCAAGATTATATAATGGAAGTGAGCAATACCCAAATATTAGTACCCAAATTTTCTTTCTAACTCTCTACTTGGTCAACAGGTGGATAAGAGGTTCTGTTTATTGTAGAGACCCAGGGACTTAGGCTCTAGGTTTCCATGGCCAGAGTGCCAAAGGGAAGACAATGTAACATAACACACACTTCTCAAGCCATTTGCCAAATCTATATTTTACATACCTAATTTTAAAGGGGCAGAAAACTGGAAGTATTGGTGACTGGCTCTAATTCTAACACAAAAGCTTACCGAGTTTAGCAGGTGATGAAAATGCACTTTATTTGATAAATAAAGTCATTGAAAAAGCAGTGTATACCATAAAGAGGGAAAAGGTTAAAAAAAATCTTTCAATATACTTGTGTATCATTGAGCGATTGGCATAAAATAACCCTGATTAAATGTTAGAGAATTAATGAATGGTGAATTAATGAATGAGTTTGTTAGTGAGTAAATAATCACAAAACTTTCTCGCTGAGAAAAAGACAATAACATCATGAAGGTAGTTCTGTCACTATTTGAGAAATTGGCCAGGCAGGAAATTTAATGAAGGATCCAAAATTATCTATTTAGTAGCACAGTAAATTAATTTTTTTGGCATTGTGTGGACTGAGCATGAGGAAATAAAGTATTTTTCTTACTTTCCTTTTACGATAACTCTCTGTTCAATTAAACAAGTTTTCCCCCTCAGTACCGCCCAAAATGTGCTATACTTTTTTTATTGTGCCAAAATAATAAAAAATTAAAAGTATAATACCATTCTTGGCCATGCCCTAGCATTAGAAGACTTTTCAGTCAGGACAGGGACAAGCATGGAAACATCTGACTATAATATAAGGCAGAATAAAATAAGTACAATAACACAGATTTGAACTGGTCCCAAAACATGAGTATTTTATGCCACAGACATTTTAATTCATCATCTTTCAATACAAAATTTTCACAGCTCAAATGTATCTTCTAATCATATAAGAAAAAGTAACCCCAAGTGGTATCCCTTAACAGTAATACAGCCTTAACATTCCCTATGTAAATCTGTAGAAAGCTTTCTCAGGTTTTAAGAAAAAAAACAGAGATGCTGACATAATTTTATGATTATGTCTGGTAGTCTTTTTTAAGTCTTAAGGTACCCTTTCATATACATGTGTGTACACACACACACATGCACACACACACTGCACACACACATATGCACACAATTAACTTCTTTGATAGTTAATTCATATAGGGACAAATTTCACTAATTTAAATGTGATGGACACTGGCAAATATAGTCATTTCTCCATGTGGCAAATGGCTCTCATCAACTGTTAAAACAAATTACCCCCTTCTTGAGGTCATTTTATATACAGGTTTTGGGTCTTCCCGTCTGCATTAACAACAACAACAAAAGGGCATTTAATGTCATCTGTGAGCATAAGATGTGATGATACTTACTCTAAAGAACACATTTGTTAATCACCTTGCAACTATGAACCACCAGTTCTCAAAACTGTGAATCATCCTTAATCATTTTTTTTTAAATGAGGTTGGTGCTGTTTCAAACATCCGTTTTGCATGATACTTAGGCCACAGAGAAGACCGTGTGCCCTTCCAGGCATCTTGGCAGGAGAGCTAAAATATCAGTCTGTGGATTTCATAAGGCTCGTTCCTACTACAATTCCATGATACTATGCTGAACACCACTGCAAAGAAAAAGTTATTCTCTGCCTTAGGCAATGGCAGGCAAGGATTATATCAAAAAGAAAGGAAATAGAGAATGCTGCACACACAATGCAATATTTAATTCTGGGGGAAGGGACTAGCTGGACTTTACGACATATATACAGAAATTCATTTCTGAGACCATGCAGAAACATCCCGTTTAAATCCATATGCATGTTTGAATCAGGCTCAAATTCAGTAATGAAGCTATTATTGATTCTGTGGAACATGACTTCAAATCTGAGCAAATACTGAACAAACTACGAGGAGCTCTTAAACTCTGGACGTATGTACCTAGACATCTCAATTTAACAACCAGACATACATTAAACAGCATTAATAGCCAGGCACTTAATGGATCAATTCCCACTGTTTGTGTAATGTGGAAATAAAAAAGGCTTATTAAATGACAAGCTTTCCCTGGTTTGTGCTAATTAATTATACACCGCATCTGACTGCTAATTTAGTGGGAAAATGCAGCCCCAAACCACGGTTTCAGCTTGAACTTTGCCTCAGCATCACCCAGTTCAGCACACAGCGCTGCTGCAGCCTGCCTCTGAACGACACCAGTATTAAATTAGAGCACAAGGCCATCAATTTAATAAGTGCTGTAGCAGGTAATTTGAATAAGGACATATTAGTATTCCACCAATGCACAACTAAAAGCAGCTGACCTTTCAGACCAAAGAAGATCCTTGAACACATTCAGCTGAATCTGAGAACACAGTAATAATCTGACAGTGGTGAGAGTGCCAAGAGAGACGTTTACGATCCTGGACCCATTACTATACATCAGGCTCTCCGTGGTATTACGCGAACAGTTTATATACCTCGGCCTCTCATTTTGCTCTCACTCCCTGCCATGAAAGAAAATAAGTAGGATGAGAGTTAAAAAAAAATCTTTTCAATGACGTTTTGAAACTTGTCTTACTTTTTTGGATCTGTGGTACAAAGAACCCAAAACCCAAAACTAATTGATGTACGTGTAAATCAGATCTGGGAATACACGTAAGAAATGATCGATTTCCTGAAATATGAGGCAAACCCAACATTAGCAAAAATAAACTTGCATCTCTTAGAGAAACAACTGCTGTGAAACAACAAGGAACTATGGCACCCCTAGAAGGGATAAAAGCATTGGCCCGGGAGTGACATTAGAAAAGGGTTTGTATCCCTGCTCTGTCACACTCACCATCAAACCTGCAGGAACTGAATTTAGTGAATTCAGTTCAACAGATGTTTATCAAGTCCATAACATACAGTGTTGTAAGCCCTAAGGTTATAAAGATGAGAAGATTTGATCCCTGTTTTCAAGGAGATCAAAATCTAGCAATGGCGAGGGAAACATGCACTATTAATCACAATACAGAGTGAGAGGTGCCTTGAAGCAGAGAACAGTGATAAATTTTGCCTGGTGGTTTCCAGGAAAGGTTCTCAGACATGGCAATAGCAAGCAGAGCTAGACATTGTGAATTTTTCCTCAGCACAGAGGATGGAATGCTATCTGATGGGAAGTACTCATCAAATGGAAAAACTATGGCATTGGAACAAGAAGAGACACTGGGTTAGGTTGAAGGTGTGAGTAGTTATAATCATGTGACCCTGTGTGCTTGAAAATGGCTTCTGTGTACGTATAAACATAATGTATTAGTGGTTTTGAGAGAAGATTTTGAGGAAGAGGCTCGAATGCTTACTTTCTTGGCCTCACAAGAACGCTGTAGGCCAAAAACACACCTAGAGTTCCACCCAAAGGAGGGGATACTCAACTAAGCCGATGGTGTGTGATCACCACACTTGAGTAATGGGTTGACCCCCCTAGGCTCTCTTTCTTTGGAGGGGAAGAGAATAGGAAAGATGTTATTACAGATCTTAAATCTACTTGATTTTTTTTTTAAACTTTGACACCATACCTACTTCTAATTACAAAATACTTCTTTCACATTCTGTGACCAGCACAGGTACTTACACAGTATGTACTAGAGCTACCTTACTGCTTGTTTATAGCTGTATCTGTTTTAATTAGTTGTTGCCCATGCCTTACAAGTTTTTGGATATTTTGAGTGTCATCCACATTAGCCACAGTCCCAGCCGAAAACAGATGACACACTCAAATGAGGTAACTGAAAGAAAGAAGTATTTAGAAAGTGCAGGTAGGAGTAAAAGAAATATTGAGGTATAGCACAGTGTCTTGGAGCTAGTAATTGTGGGCTGCAGCCACCCTTAAGACAGAAGAGGCAGAAGAGAAAGAGCCAATATTTTGCCATTGCAGCAGGGCCCAATCTGATGAAGAAAAACTCTGATTTCACTGAGCTGTCACCTTTTGATCTTCTGCAGTATCTCTCATGGGCCATGCCCAATCAGAAGCTAAAGTCTAAGAAAGCCGATGGATGCAGAACTAATGGTGCTTTGTACCTACAGGGCACCAAGCAGAGAAGAGAGTAGTAGAGAGCAGCTCTGGAAGGGTGAGGGAAACATATCTAACACCTATCTTGCTCCTGTTTGTATTAACTGAGTTATACACCAGCATGTTGAAACTCACAATGGAGAACATCCTTAGTCCAAGTAAGTCTTCTAGGTTTCTAGGGTCCCAGACAGTCTATGTCCCAGGAATCCTACTTCTAATCTTGCCTTTGTCTGGAAATAGCCCATTGTCAACAGCTTTCTGAAAATGTGAGTTGCCTATTAAAGCATGCTGTTCCTCTGGACTACTCTCTTTGTAAATGATAGCTAAAGCTAAAAGTGGTTTTTGTACTGGTGGCTCCTAATATTCATGTATGCTCCTTTCAGTTAACTTTTGAAAATTGCCTTCTTTGTGATGCAAAGCTGAACCAAAAGAAATATCAGTAATGAGAGTCTTTTTGAACCCTACAAAATCATGGGGCAGCCTGCCGCTGCAGCCAGTAAAAGTAAAATGAGAAGCCCTGCAGGCTAGGACTAGGATAGTGGCATGGGGAGGTGATGGGGAGGAGATGACATATTCTACAAGATGGGACTTCATGACGATTGAATTTGGAGGATGAGGTAAGTCATGAATAAGTGGTGTGAGTGACTGATTCGTTGCATAAAAATTCAATTAGTCAATATGAAGAATAAAGGGAAATGTGTAGGCTTTATAAGCTTCATGAACCAAGTTTATTTTTTTCCTTATTAACTAAAATGCAACAATAAGAAAGCAATTAAATTTTCAATGATTTTTCAGTAGTACCTTTCAGCAGAATCACAGGAAGGAAACAAGTGACATTTGGAAATCCCTCAAGAAAACTCTACATTTTTTGAGTGATGTAAGACCAGAATAAATCTACCCCATCCTAAATGACCTAGAGCCTCTTTACAACATTCTGAAGATGAGGTTATCTTAGTAAGAACATTGAGATATCTTAAATAACTGCCATTGTCATCCTTAGTTACAAGCTACAAGGTGAGGAAGGAAAAACCCTCACTTGAGTATTAAATTTTAGTAAGACACAGGAAATGAAGGACAAAACACAAACATACCTGAAGTAGCATAGAAAAGTATATTCAACATCAGGTTCATGTATATTCAACATCAGACTACAGATACAACACTCAGCGTTATGCTAAGTGAAATAAGTCAGAAAAAGACAAATACTGTATGGCCTCACTTATAAATGGAATCTTTTAAAAAATCATAGAAAAAGAGATTAGATTTATCAAGGTGGTGGGGATTGGAGATAGGTGATCACAAGCCACACATTTCCAGTTATAAGACAAGTAAACACTAGGTGTGTGATGTACAACATGATGACTATAGCTAACAACTGCTCTATGATACACTGGAAAGTTGCTAAGAGAGTAAATATTAAGAGATCTCATCACAAGGAAAAAAAACTTTTTTTTTCTTCTTTTCTCTTTATTTATCTATATGAGATGATGGATAGCTGAACACTTCTGGGGTAATTATTTTACAATACATGTAAATCAAACCACCATATTCTATACCATGAACTTATACAGTCTATGTCAATTATTTCTTTTTATATAGTTAATTTTTTTTATAATGGCTGTGTTTAAAAACTGGCTTGCAAAATTCCTGAAAATTCAACAATTAGTTTGCAAAAGCTCATACATCCAATATATCATACAACTATTTACTATTTACTCCAATGTCAATTATGTCTTACTAAAACTGGAAAAATTTGGGGTGCCTGGGTGGCTCAGTCAGGTCATGACCTCATGATCCTGGATTCAGGCCCCTCTAGGGCTCTCTGTTCTGTGGGAAGTCTGCTTTTATCTCTCCCCCTGCCTTGCACTTGCTCTCTTACTCTCTTTCTCTCTCTGTGTCAAGTGAATGAATAAAATCCTTTTTAAAATACATACATACATACATACATACATAAACAAACTGGAAAATTTTATTGATGAAGGATACTAGGAGAAAAGCAGAAGAAATGAGAGAGACCCACCTCACACTGAGGCACACCTGTACAACGCCTGCAGATGTCTGAGAGCATGACAGAGGAGGAGAACTAAGAGAAATGTTCTAGGTGCTCTGGGCCCCATATTCACCTATACAGAAATTAAGAATGAGCTATTATATATCCTAGGGGCATTAAAGAATAATAATGAGATATCATGAACAATCTTAGGCAAATAAATGTGATGACTTAGATGAAATGAACAAAGACATTGAAAAAATTTACATAAACTGATCCAACAAATAAAAAATTGAAATAGCATTTTACCCATTGAAGAAAATGAGTTCACAATTCAAAAACATCCTAATTCCTGAACATGATAGAGTAAAAGGCTCCAATCACCACCTCACTCCATCCCCAGAAGAGTAGATAATTCTCTGAGATTGCACAGAGCTGGGAAATGTTTGTGTTCCCATCAGTCAGAGCATTAAGATACCATAATTCTAGTAAGATGAAGTATCTAGTAAGATACCCTCAGAAAAAAAATAAAAATAAAAAAAAATAAAAATAAAAAAAAAGATACCCTCAGAAGGGTATCTCCCAGAAATGAAACTAACTCAGCCCTTGTCTAAAAGATGCCCTGGACCCTCACTAACAAAGCATAAAAGCCCCAATAGTTCATTTTTGCTTTTGTTTCTTTTGCCTTCGTGGATGTATCTTGCAAGAAGTTACTGTGGCCGAGTTCAAAAAGGGCGCTGCCTGTGTTCTTCTCTAGGATTTTGATGGAATCTTGTCTCACATTTAGATCTTTCATCCATTTTGAGTTTATCTTTGTGTATGGTGCAAGAGAGTGGTCTAGTTTCATTCTTCTGCATGTGAATGTTCAATTTTCCCAGTACCATTTATTGAAGAGACTGTCTCTCTTCCAGTGGATAGTCTTTCCTCCTTTGTCGAATATTAGTTGACCATAAAGTTGAGGGTCCACTTCTGGATTCTCTATTCTGTTCCATTGATCTATGTGTCTGTTTTTGTGCCAGTACCACATTGTCTTGATGACCACAGCTTTGTAGTACAACCTGAAATCTGGCATAAGAAGCTTTTGCACAGCAAAGAATACAGTCAACAAAACTAAAAGACAACCTACAGAATGGGAGAAGATATTTGCAAATGACCTATCAGATAAAGGGCTAGTTTCCAAGATCTATAAAGAACTTATTAAACTCAACAGCAAAGAAACAAACAATCCAATCATGAAATGGGCAAAAGACATGAACAGAAATCTCACAGAGGAAGACATAGACATGGCCAACACGCACATGAGAAAATGCTCCGCATCACTTGCCATCAGGGAAATACAAATCAAAACCACAATGAGATACCACCTCACACCAATGAGAATGGGGAAAATTAACAAGGCAGGAAACCACAAATGTTGGAGAGGATGTGGAGAAAAGGGAACCCTCTTACACTGTTGGTGGGGATGTGAACTGGTGCAGCCACTCTGGAAAACTATGTGGAGGTTCCTCAAAGAGTTAAAAATAGATACACCCTACGACCCAGCAATTGCACTGCTGGGGATTTACCCCAAAGATACAGATGCAATGAAACGCCGGGACACCTGCACCCCGATGTTTCTAGCAGCAATGTCCACAATAACCAAACTGTGGAAGGAGCCTCAGTGTCCATCAAAAGATGAATGGATAAAGAAGATGTGGTCTATGTATACAATGGAATATTACTCAGCCATTAGAAACGACAAATTCCCACCATTTGCTTCCACGTGGATGGAACTGAAGGGTATTATGCTGAGTGAAATAAGCCAATTGGAGAAGGACAAACATTATATGGTCTCATTCATTTGAGGAATATAAAAAATAGTGAAAGGGAATAAAGGGGAAAGGAGAAAAAATAAGTGGGAAATATCGGAAAGGGAGACAGAACATGAAAGACTCCTAACTCTGGGAAACGAACTAGGGGTGGGGGAAGGGGAGGTGGGTGGGGGGTGGGGGTGAATGGGTGGCGGGCACTGAGGTGGGCACTTGATGGGATGCACACTGGGTGTTATTCTGTATGTTGGCAAATTGAACACCAATAAAAAATAAATTTATTTAAAACAAAAAACAAAGCATAAAAGCAACCTTCAAATGAATCAAACTGACCCCCCAAAACTTAACTGCATGACATTTTTTAAATCCAATACTTAAAGAAACGTAACAAAATTCTATGCCCTACACCAAAATATTCACAAAAAGAGAAGGAGGGACTGTCTTGCATCAAATCAAAACTATTAATATTATACAGCAGCTGGAAAATATGACTCATAAACAGGAGAAAAATCAATACAAACAGATCCAGAGATGACAAAGGTAATAAAATTAAAATTATCTCAAAATAGCTATTATTATTATTCTCAACTGCTTAAGAATATAGAGAAATAAACAAAAGATATTACATTAAACCAAAAAGGTTTTGCACAGTGAAGGATATTGTCAAGAAAGTTAAAAAGCGACCTACTAAATGTAGAAGATATTTGCAAATGCTATAACTGATAAGGGGCTAGTATCCAAAATACATAAAGAACTCACACAACTCAATATCAAAAAACAAAACAAACAAAAAAAATCCAATTTAAAAATAGGCAGAGGTCCTGAATAGACATTCTCCAAAGAAGACATATAGATGGCCAAAAGACATATAAAGAGATGTTTGGGGGATCCCTGGGTGGCGCAGCGGTTTGGCGCCTGCCTTTGGCCCAGGGCGTGATCCTGGAGACACGGGATCGAATCCCACATCAGGTTCCCGGTGCATGGAGCCTGCTTCTTCCTCTGCCTATGTCTCTGCCTCTCTCTCTCTCTCTCTCTCTCTCTCTCTCTCCCTCTGACTATCATAAATTTTAAAAAAAAAAAGAGATGTTTGACATGACTAATCAACATGGAAATGCAAATCAAAATTACAATTAGATATCATCTCACACTGGTTAGAATGGGTAGTATCAAAAAGGAAAAGAAGTAACAAGTGATGCTAAATATGTGAAGAAAAAGGAACACTTATGCAGTGCTAGTGGGAATGTCAATTGGTTCAACCACTAGGGAAAACAGTATGGAGTTTCCTTAAAAAATTAAAAATAGAACTACCATGTGATCCAGCAATGCCACTTCTGAGTATTTATCCAAAGAAAATAAAAACATTAGTTCAAAAAGATGTAAGTACCTCTATGTTTATTGCAGGATTATTTACAAGAGCCAAAATATGGAAGCTACTTAAGTGTCTACTGACAGATAAATGGATAAAAAAGATATATGTATTGTGTATATATATATACACATACACAGTGGAATATTATTTGGCCATTAAGAAAAAAATGAAATCTTGCCTTTTGCAGCAATATAGACAGAACTGGAGTATATACTACACTAAGTGAAATAAGTCACACAGAAAAAACTAGTATCATATGATTTCACTTATATGTGGAATCTAAAAACAAAACAAAGGAACAGATGAAACTAAGCAGAAATAGATGCACACATACAGAGAACAATATGGTGTATGCCAGAGGGAGGGTAGAGGGGAAATGGGTGATAAAGGAGGAGGAGATAAAAGGTAAAGACTTCTAGTTATAAATAAGACAGAGATACAATGTACAGTACTGGGAATATATTGGTTAATGATACGTAACAACTTTGTATGGTGACAGATGCCAGATTTATGGTAGTGATCACTTCATAATGCATATAAGTGTTGCATCACTATGCTGTACACCTGGAATTAATATAATATTATATGTCAATCACACTTCAATTTTTAAAAAGAGGAAAAAAGAATATAGAGAAAAACATAAGCATAATGAGGAGAGATGTAAGAGATACTATCAAAATTAAAGCAAACAAAAATAAATGAAACTCCTAGAGATTAAAACTAGTGTCTTAGATGAGATTAAAAATACTCTAGATGAGATTAACAGATAATGTAGTGAAGAAAAGACCTGTGACCTTGAAAACACAGCAAGAGAAACTATTACATATGAAGCAATGAAAGGAAAAAATAGCAAAGAAACACAGAGATCAGTGACTTGTGGGACAACAGCAAGTGGTATAGTAACTTGCAATGGCAGTCTCACAAAGAAGGGAAGAGAAAGAATAGAGAGAAATAGAGACCACACATTTTCCAAACTTGATAAAAATTATAAAAGCAGGCCCATGAATGTCAATGTAGCCCCCAAAAAATAAGCAAAGAAATATATACTAGGCACATAATAATTTAATTGCTAAAAACCTATGATAAAGAGATGATCTTAAAAGCATTTGGGGAGTGAAAGGAAAAACATAACCTACAGAGGAACAAAACAAGCATATTAAGTATTTTTTTTTAGAAACTTTCCAAGCTAGAAGAGAGTAACATGTTTAAAATACTGAAAGAAAACTACAATTCTATACCCAGTGACACTATCTTCCAAAATGCAGGTAAATTAAATGAAGACTTGCAAACAAACAAAAGTTGAAAGACTCGACTGCCATTAGATCTGGACTACAAGAATTCTTGAAGAAAGTTTTTCAGAAAGAAGGAAATGATACTAGATTTTTTAAAAAATGGAAAACAAAGGAATAAAGAGCACCAGATCTGTGACTATGTGGGCAGATATAAAAGCTATTTTTCTTACTTTTTTAATCCCTTTACAAAATAATTTACTCTTTAGAGAAAAAATAACATATAGAATTCATAAAACATGTCAAAATAAACTACATGACAAAAATTGCACAAAGGATAGGAGAACAAACTAAAACATCCTATTATAAATTTCTTTCACTATACATAAAGAGGTATAGTATTATTTGAAGGTACTCCCTGATACATTAAAGATTTATATTTTAAACCCTACAGCAACCACTAAGATGAAACAGAGACGTACAGCTTATAATCCAATAACATAGATAAAATGAGTGTTGCTTTTGAATTAACTCAAAAGCATGTAGAAAAAGAAAACATGGTACAAAGAATAAATAAAAAATAGCTCTTACACCTTCCACAAAAATTAACTCAAAATGGATCATAGACCTAAATCAAAACACAAAACTATAAAACAACTGAAGAAAACAGGAGAAAATCTAGTGACCTTTTAAATATATGGCAATGACATTATATAACATTAAAGGCACAACCACTGGAAGAAATAATAAGCTGGACTTCATTAAATTTTAAAACTTCTGCTTTGCAAAAGACACTGTCAAGAGAAGAAGACAAGTTACAAAATGGGGAGAAAATATTTGCAAAAGGCCTGATAAAAGGACTGCTATCCAAAATAAACAAACTCTTAAAGCTCAATAATAACAACAACAAAAAATAGGTTCAAGACCTCAACAGACACCTCACCAAGGAAGATATAGATAACAAACCTATGAAAAGATGCTCCACATTATATGTCATGAGAGAAATACAAATTAAAACAACAGTGAGATATCACTGCACATCCATTAGAATGGCCAAAATCCAGAACACTGACAACACCAAATGCTAGCAAGGCTGTGGAGCAACAAGATTTTTCGCTCACTGATGGTAAAAATGCAAAATTGCACAGTCCCTCTGGAAGACAGTTTGGCAGCTACTTACAAAACTAAACATACTCTTACCATATGATCCAATCATCATGCATATTGGTATTTAGCCAAAGGAGCTGAAAACTTATGTCCACACAAAAACCTGCACACTGATGTTTATAGTAGTTTTATTCATAATTGCCAAAACTTGGAAGCAACCAAGATGTCCTTCAGTAGGTGAAGAGATAAGTAAACTGTGGTACATCCAGACAAAGGAATCTTATTCAGCACTAAAAAGAAATGAGCCAACAAGTCATGAAATGACATGGGGAAACCTTAAATACATTTTACTAAGTGAAAAGGCTACATAGTGTATGATTACAACTATTTGACATTCTTTCTGAAAAAAGCATAAGTATAAAGAGAGATGATGAGACAATCAGTGGCTACCAGAGATTGGGAGAGAGGAAAAGACAAATGTGCAGAGAAAACAAGAATTTTAGGGCAGTAAAACTATTCTATAGTATACTGTAATAATGGATATGTGTAATTGTACATTTGCCAAAACCCATAGACTGTATAGCACCAGGAGTGACCCTGGTATAAACAATAGACTTTGGGAGATAATTATGTGTCAGGATAAGTTCACCAATTGTAATAAACACAATTGTAATAAATCCCACACTGGTGTGGGTTGTCGATAGTGGGAGAGGCTGGGGTGGATGTGCAAAGGGTATGTAGTTTCTATAGTTTCCACTACATTTTGTTGTGAATATAAAACTGCTCTAAAAAAAGTAAGTCTACTCTGAAACTTAACAATGCATTTTGATGTGATAATATAGAAAATTCCATTAAATACAAATGGCCTAAAAGCCTAAATTAAAAGGCAGAGTTGTCAAATTATATATATTTTTTAAAACATTATTTATTTGAGAGATAAAGAGTGTGGGGGGGAGGGGCAGAGGGAAAGAATCTTCAAGCAGACTCCCCACTGAGTGCAGAGCCCAAAGGGGGGCTCAATCCCACAACCCATGAGACCATGTCCTGAGTCTAAACCAAGAGTCAGACACTTAACCAACTGAGCTACACAGGTGCCCCTTAAATTCTGTTTTAAAAAGATAAACCAACAATATACTCCATATAAGAAATCCACTTTAAATATAGTGACACAGGGGATCCCTGGGTGGCGCAGCGGTTTAGCGCCTGCCTTTGGCCCAGGGTGCGATCCTGGAGACCCGGGATCAAATCCCACACCAGGCTCCCGGTGCATGGAGCCTGTTTCTCCCTCTACCTGTGTCTCTGCCTCTCTCTCTCTCTCTCTCTCTCTCTCTGTGACTATCATAAGTAAATTAATTAATTAATTAAAAATTTTTTTAAAAAATATAGTGACACATATAAGACAAAAGGATAGAAAGGAATCATAAGAAAGCTAGAGCAGCAAAGTTATTTTCAGATGAAGTCATTTTCAGAACAAGATATACTACCAGATATAAAAAGAATATTTTATAATGAAAAAAAGGTTAGTTCACCAAGAGAACATGATAATCCTAAATACATATGTACCTAAAAATGAAGCTTCAAAGTATATGAAGCAAAAACTGATAGAACTAAAAGTAGAAATAGAGAATTCTCGGTTTTAGTTAGAAATTTCAATATGCCACTCTTGATAATTAACTAGTAGACAAGAGAAGTCAGTCAGGATCTCAACACAACAGAAAACACATTCAAGTACACATGGAGCATTCAGCAAGGCCCAGTGTATTTCTGGCCATAAAACAAATCTCACAATTTTTTAAGGATCGAAACCACATGAAGTATGTTTTCCCAGTGTGGCAGGCAAAATAATGGATCCCTAAAGTTGTGTAGTAATCAATGAAACCTATAAATGCATTAGATTACATGGAAAATAGGAATTGGAATCAACAATGAAATTATGATTGCTAGTTTAGTGACCTTCAAATAGAGACAGTATCCTAGATGTTTCAGGTGAAATCAATGTTATCTACAAAGCCCTTAAAAGTGAAAGGAGGCAGAAGAAGGAGAATCAAAGATAGCAACATGAGGACTCCACACAACATTGCTGACTCTGAAGATGGAGGAAGAGGCTCATGAGCCAAGGATTATAAACTGCCTCTAAAAGCTGGAAAGAGCAAGGAAACTGATCCTCCCCTAGAGACTCCCCCCAAAAATGCAGCTTTACTGTGTCATCTTGATTTTTTTTTTGAAATAACAGTGTGTACAATATGTCTTTCCAGTAATATATCCTTTCATTAAGATATGTGTTGGTAAATTTATGTGTAGAAGCATACTGGACAAGCCATGAATTTAACTTCTTAGAACTACACTGTGTATAAAACACCCTTCAGGGATGCCTGGGTGGCTCACTGGTTGAGCTTCTGCTTTTGGCTCAGAGTGTGATCCCGGGTCCGGATCAAGTCCCTCACCGGGTTTCTTCCAGGAAGCCTGCTTCTCCCTCTTCCTGTGTCTCTGCCTATCTCTGTGTCTCTCACAAATAAATAAATAAAATCTTTTCTTAAAAAATCCTTCAAATAGGGCAGTCCTGGTGGCGCAGCGGTTTGGCGCTGCCTGCAGCCTGGGGTGTGATCCTGGGGTCCCAGGATGGAGTCCCACATCAGGCTTCCTGCATGGAGCCTGCTTCTCCCTCTGCCTGTGTCTGTGCCTCTTTCTCTCTGTGTCTATGAATAAATAAATAAAATCTTTTTAAAAAATCCTTCAAATAATGTCTTCTTTCATTAAATATAACTGTTTTAAAACTTATGTGTAGAAACATATGGAAAGAGTCATGTGCCTCCATCCACCATCACTGCCATCCCCACCAGCCCAGTTTTCTAGCATGATGCCCTCTTTCATCTATATTTGTGTTTCAGGTGTAAAGAGGAGAGAGTGAAGAGGGAGTGGAGCTTTTGTCTGTTGATCTCCCTGGACTGAAGAGAGGGAGGGTGCAAAGCCAAGACTCTTAATGATTCTCAAAATGGTTTACTACCCAGAGCTCTCTGTCTGCATCAGTCAAGAACTATTTCCAAATATGGAAATGGAGGGAATGCTCCCTAAGGGAAAATTTCCTGCCCCAAAGGAAGTGAACTCAAGAAGAGTGAGGAGATTGAGGATACTTCCCTGACTCCACTTGGTGGCAATGAACTCCACTCCCCAGGTGTCAGTCACCTCTACTCTTTTTAATTGTAACATCTCTATATGGTGTATGTGTACTGACGAGGTCATGGTATCATACATGAGATTTTTTCTGTGTAAATCAAGTATAAGAAGGAACTATGTGACTCTGAGCCTTGCTTTAGAGAATTTACAGTGGACAATAATCATCAAATTAGTTTTTAATCTTTCTGATTCAGGTGAAAATGCCCAGAATTTCACACTATGAATTCATGTTTATAACCTTTACAGGTGGGCCTTCAGGCCTGGTTCTCAACCATGATGTCTTCCACAACTCAAACCCCCTCTGCTCTCACACAACCGGTCCACTCCGGCTTTTCCACTCACACAGTTCCCAACTGCTTCTTGGAGGAGTCAAGAGTCCCCCCCCCCCTTTTTTTTTTTCATTTCGATGTAACAAGCCAAGTGGTTTACGTTCATCAATTGTCTGTATATATTTTATCCATGTACTCTTTTGATGTGTAGAAGTAGTTGAAACTCCTTGATTCCTCACCGTAAGTGACTGAGATACACTCCTAGGACCCGAGACACTGATGAATGGTGCTACTTTGGACTTTCAACATGCTCCTTGGCCAGGGAGCTCTGATGGAGTTATTCTTTATTTCTACATTTTAAGGAGATGTTGGTACTCTGTTTCCTGAATGTTGTTCTCTAGACTGGCTTGACTTGTTTTCCTCATGTCTTCAGTGTGGCTTTCTTCTTCAGCATGATAGGTTGAGTGAACACCATCTCAAAGAGACTCATGTTTCATCAGCTTGCACTCATGGAGTTGCAGTCCCTGTAGCAGGAGCAATCACAAAACTCTAATTTACTTTCCATATCTCTTCTTTTCAGTAGCCTCACCTGCCTACCTTAAAGAAAGATAAGCAATCATTTGGCAAGCATTTTTAGATGTCTCTTTTGGCTCTTTCTGTTTCAAAGGTTATTTGGGAGGAAAGGGGCAAACTTTTAAAATAAACCCCTTCTGGAAAAAACCCAAACACTGGCATCTGAGTAGAAATATGAAAATTACACTTTTCCTAAAAAGTAAGTTGAAAAAAAAAGTCTATAATTTTTTTTTTTTTTTTTAGAGACAGAGCACTCTTGACAGTTTTGGTAAGCAGGGTGTAGATTTTACATTTTTGTCCTTGCTCCCAATGAAGTAGATAAACAAAAATAAAATCAGATAATACTGTCTACTCAGGGATTGTTGTTGTATTAGCCAGTCTGAAAGCTCACATGAATTTTTATATGACTGTCTTTTAGCTCTTCCTTTGACAGAGAAGGCTTTGTTCTGCCCTGTTCCTCTTCTGTTTCATGTTCATTTTCCTCCTCCCTTCTTTGTTAGAACAGGTATAACAGCTGTGTAAGTAGAGGAAGAAAACAGTACTCTGCATATTTGTCATTTATGTAGAGCTGCAGTTGAGCACTGCTGAAAATGCAGGCTTTCGTAACAATGCCATCTTTACTGATGTATTCACAAATACCCAATGTATTTTAGCTACTTTAGTAGTATTTGCTCAATAAAGATGCAAGCTGTAAAAAAAAAAAAAAAGAGTCATGTGCTTAATGCTTGAAACTACACTATGTATAAACCTTCCTTCAAGTAACATCAATACAAGTAGTCTGGGGGGGTGGAGTAATTTTTTTATTAATTTTTTAATTCCAATATAGTTAACATACAGTGTAATATTAGTTTTGGCATACAACATGGTGATTCAACACTTCCATACATCACTCAGTGCTCATCACAAGTGCACTCCTTAATCACCATCACATATTTAACCCACCCTCCCACCCACCTGGTAACCATCAGTTTGTTCTCTGTAATTAAGAGTCTGTTTCTTGGTTTGTCTCTTTTTTTCCCCAGCTATGCTTATGTGTTTTGCTTCCTAAATTCTACATGTGAGAAAAATCATATGGTATTTGTCTTTCTCTGACTGACTTATTTCACTCAGCATTATACTCTCTAGCTCCATCCAGGTCTTTGCAAATGCCAAGATTTCATTCTTTTTTACAGCTGAATAATAAATAATCATATATATGTCATTACATGGATATATGTACATGTAAAAAATCACATATGATTTTTTTTCCAGTGGAAAAGTTTTATTTCATGGTTTGCTTTATAAATTTAAGTCATTTAACACGGGTACAACAGAAACGTGTGAACATGAACCCTACACCACCCCCAAAAATCATATGAAAACACGCAAGGGTAGGGAAATTCAAAACTAAGTTGCCTAAACGTACAATTTTCGAGCTAAGCCTATCATTAAGGTCCGCGGCTTCAGTAGGAAAGCACGGTCGCCAGGAGTGATCCTGCAAGTCCACCTGGAGGGCACTCTGGTCCCTGTTCAGCTTCAGCGCCTCGGAAAGGAGGCTGCGCAGCCGCTCCACACTATCAACCAAGCGGTTCACCTTTGGAAAAACAACGAGTCTTTCCAGGGGCACGTAGAACTTCTTTCCCACACAGTAAGGCTTGGGGGAGCTCTCCATCTGGGCCCTTTGAACGTCGGTGACGCAACTGTCTTCTGGCACCAATCTACCGTTCACCTTTTTCTTCGGATCCCCGATAAACCGCAGTCTCATAGAGTTTACATACATATACAAATATTCCTTTGGTGTATGGGTATTGATATATATCTATATATATCACATCTTCATTATCCATTCATCCATTTCACTCTGTAAGACCCATTTTATAATTCTCAACCACTAAACTACTAAATATAATAAATTTGTGAAGTTTTCAGCCATTATGTTTGTTTTAATTTATTACATAGCAGCCATAGGAAACTAATACAATCATAGTATAATTGAACCAAAAATAAACAGAAACTTATCAGAAATAATCTCTAAATATTTGCAAATTTAGCAACACACTTCTAAATAACCCACAAGTCAAAGAAGAAAATTCCAGGAAAATTTTAAAATATCTAGGTTCAAATAAACAGGTGATACACACATTGAAATCTAGAAAAATGTTATATATATTGATTTTTTAGGTTGAGAGTTAACACTAATATAAAATATAGTCTTTAAGTTATTATAATATATCAACACAGGTTCATAAATGATAACAAATGCACCATTCTGGTGGGGGATGTTGAGAAAGGAGGAAGCTGTACATGTGTGGAAACAGAGGATACGTGGAAAATCTCTGTACTCCCTCTTCAATTTTTCTGTGAACCTAAAACTTCTCTAAATAATAAAGTCTATTCAGAATTAAAATTAAGAATTTATTTTTATTTAAAATAAACAAAGCTACTATATTAAAAAAGAAAGCTTAATAAAGTTGTTGTATTAAAGCAAATTGCTGCTTTCCTAGCATAGGAAAGAGCTTGAAAATTTTACTATACAGATATAGACACCACCTAATATTGGAGCTTGCCCTTTTCATATTGTAGGTTCTTAAAAGATGCACATTACTTGATTTTTCTATAAAACTTGCATGTACTTCATGAAAAATAAACATGAACTGGGCATGACTTATTTACGAATGGCACCCTTAGCCTGATATGGGGCAGCAAGCATGTTGTCAGGTATAACTTATTGCTACAAATAGATAAAATTTCCTTTGCTGCAATTATTAAAATTTGTTCTTCTCTACCTTCCAAGTGAACTTGATTCCAAGCATTAAGAATTTTCCTAAGGGATCCCTGGGTGGCGCAGCGGTTTGGCGCCTGCCTTTGGCCCAGGGCGTGATCCTGGAGACCCGGGATCGAATCCCACTTCGGGCTCCCGGTGCATGGAGCCTGCTTCTCCCTCTGCCTATGTCTCTGCCTCTCTCTCTCTGTGTGTGTGACTATCAATAAAAAATAAAAAATAAAAAAATAAAAAATAAAGAATTTTCCTAAATTTCAGCAAATATTTCATAATTAAAACATAAAACACATTTGTTAAAAGGACAAGCAAAATTATAGTTCATTTTATTTTTAAAAGGCATACAATTTCAGGAAGTACTATTACTCATAATATAAGCACCTAGTTTAAAATATAGTACTGCATGATGCTCCACCTGCCAATCCTGGATGAATAGAGATAGAGACAGTAGGGACAGAATGCATGGTATTATTTAAGGCAAAAATACATACACATCAAACTCAAATATGTGAAATATCAATCTACAGTGATAGAATAAGATTCATATTTCTTACATAAAATATGATGCCTATTTAAAATGGAATGGAATAAGTTTTTTCTTATGTTAAGTCAGTAATATTCTAGAACCTTCTCCCTTTACTATATACTTTCTCTTTGCCACTTAAATCTTTTAGCAACACTGACTTGCTCTTGATACATTTATTTTTAAAAGTATTATTATGGAAAATAGGTTGCCTTAACTTCAGTGTAAAAGTTTATATGTAAAATATACATACATATGTGTATTTGTCATCATTTGCTTTACCATTGCATTTATAGTAAGAAGCAGATTTGAAATTTCCTTTTCAGAATTTCATTGCTTTTTAGGTACTGTGATAATTCAACATTCATCTTGTAACTTAAAGAGCACAATATGGGTCTAACAAAATCTAATGCGATCTCAAAGACTCAAAGCTAAATATCTCCAAAACTTCCAAAATCAGTAATAAAACAGAAAGGTAATAATAAACCTGGAACAAGAGTTCCAGGATATCTGAGGGACCCCAAGGCAAAGTACAAACAATAGAATTTTTTCCTGCAGAACATCTGGATAGCAGGCTCAAGAAGAGGAAAGGTTTTAAGTTTCCTTTCTATTTCTTTTTACACTCACCCATCAAGTCACTATTTGTTAACAGCTATTATATATGGCCCTGCACAAACTATTTGTTAGTGGTTATTATATATGGCCCTGCACAAATTATTATGATTGCTACAGAAACTCAAGAAACTTATTGCATCAATATGTCCAGTGACATGAAGCAATTGATGCTAAGAAATTAAGGTAACCTAGGGACCTTAGTAGTCCAAAGAACTGAGTAAACTTCCATAGTGCTACAAAGACACACTGCCATGTATTTATTTTAATATCTCTAAAAAATATAAAAGTCGATGTGGAAAATCATTTAAAATCATTTGTAGTTCCATTATTAACTTTGTTCCTTATATAGAAATGCATTACAGTGAATTTAATGAATTTAATATGTAAAGTTTGGAAGGAAATTGAAGGAAAAGGAAAGAAACAGAAGGGAAAGAGACAAAGAAAAGAAAGACTGGAAAAAAGTGAACATTCTGCAGACATTATCTCCACTGATTCTCCTAAGACATGGGGGAGAAATACATGAAAAAAACCCAGCATGGAAATATTACTTTCCCAAAGTAAATGTAAATAGTAAATAACATAACATGTAAAAAGTAACTAACATAACTGATATTTAAACACAGGTCTTTGCTGAATCCAAAGGCATACTCTTTCCTCATCCCAGGATACCCTCTCCTGCCACCTACCTTTTGGTTCAGAACTAGTATGAACACATGCTTGAAACCAAGTTCTGTCCAGTGAGGAAGGTTCAACTCCTTCTGATAAATCATGCATTAGGCAGTCAGTTGACTACTGGACATGTGCCTAACCATTCAACACATATCTTTTTCTTCTCTGACCACAGTAAATGACAAGAAGATTTCTCACCTTCTAGCTAGTATCCATTAGCAAGCAACACTCTGGAAGCCTGGTCCTCAAAAAACCACAATGCAACAAATGTGCTGAAGATAATGCACAGCAAGACTGTAGATGTCTCACCTCTTGCTTTTTTCTCCCTCTAGATTTGTCACCCACAGTTATTTATTATTTACATAGTATCATAAGTGTACAACTCTGTTGATGGGAGTAAAGCCTGTGCCAGAAAGGTCATAGATTTAGTTCACTTCCTATTCTTAAAACAGTTCTTTGATTTATAAGCTTTTTAAAAATAATAATAATAAGTTTTTTTGAATGCCTGAGGGAAAATCCATCAACCCTTAATGAATTATTGGAACATTTTCAAATATATAAGAAATATACATATATAATTAATATTTCACTAAAGTAATAAACTTTAACATCTTTTAAAAGATTTATTTATTTATTTGAGAAAGAAAGAAGGAGGATCAAAAGGAGAGGGAGAGAGAATCTCAAGCCGACTCTCTGCTAAGCACAGAGCCCAATGTGGGGCTTGATCTCACAACCCTGACATCATGACCTGAGCCAAAATCAAGAGTCAGACACAATTGACTGAGCTACCCAGGCATCCTAAACTTTAACATTTTGATGGACTTTTATAAAAAAAAAAAAAAAAAAGGTAAAGTCTCTTGAAAGATGAGTCACAAAATGTCACTGAGTGTCACAGACCCCAACAACAAAAGCAAAATTAAATTATTTGTCCAACATTTTGAGTTTGATCTAGGTAAAACAACACATATTACTAAAAAATAACACTATTCCCTAAACCTAATGTTGGGCACATAACCCAGGGTCAAACTCTCCTCCTAGTAGACACATTAAAACATGGAGGAAAGTGGTTGTTATAATATTCAGGGGTGGGAGAGTAGGGACAGAGGTGGAGTGCTATATATGTTTTGTTGCAGGGGTTGGAGGGGGTGCACAATGATAACCATCTTGCAATATGTAGGACATTCCTTTACAAGGAAGAAGTGTCCACCAAAAATATCAATAACACCTTGGTAAAAATACCATGTGAGCTATTAAAACAAAAAAAATTGAACAATTTAGCCAAGTCTATAATGCCTTATTCAGCTTTCACAGTATTTTAAAATAGATTTGAATGAATATGTATGCTCCAAGATGACAGACATTGCCACTCCATTTTCTTCAACCTACCTTTGTGACTCAGTTACCTGTCAGTCCCCTAAACGCACTTAAAGAAAGCTGACAACCTCTAGACCCTGATCACTGTACACCCATGTAAATGGATGGCTCTATCTAGGTTAGGTAAATGGTACATTTTCTAAAATTCTTTTAGATCTGGATGTGTAATGCAATCACAGATCCTGAAATCTTGAGCAGATCTTTTTCCTCATTAGTACTCAGGAAGAGTAACAAATAGACAATATATTCTTAAATAGTAAGCAAATCTAATAGTTTTTTAAAGTGAGTCTTCCTATGGATAATTTTGTGATAGTTCAGTCTCCAAAGTCCATGGGCAAGAAATCTACAACTGTACTAGAATTCTTCATGCTGGTGGCTTTCCCTTTGTGATGTCTCAAGATGAATTGAGCAGAAGGCAATTAGTTCAGCCCCTACATCTCCCTCATTGAAGAGAGAACATGCATTCATTTCCTTCTGGGTCAATTCAGGTTGAGTAGTTACAAATATGAAACTACTTGTTTTCTTATTTAAACTTCTAATTTAAGAATCATTTTGTTAGTGTTCAGTTTTACTCAAAGTTCTCAATTACATGCTGGAATCTTTGATAGGGATTATAAAATAATTTCTCAAATCTGTGATAACTGATTAACTCTTTGGCTTAACTTTATCTCTAAATGGATTTCAAATTTTAATTCTAATGCATGCTCTTTGAGGCAAGCAAAATGATTAATACAAAAATGATTGAAGACAAAGCTAAGCAATATCCCGTCCCAACAATGTCCATGTCCCCATTAATGCTCTCATTTCCCTTTACCATAATAAGTGACTGGCACTAACAGTGAGACAACTTTCATATATTTCTTTCTGTTCACAGACATACATAAATAGATATGTACATATATCAGCATATACGTGATGTTAGAAGTTTTGGTTTTTTTATTTCATTATTTATACCGAAATAGAATCATTAAATACCACAAATATGCATGTTTTAATTCTTAAAATATCCTAAATATCTCTATCAATCAGTAAATATAGATCTCTTAATATATTTAATTGAAATGAATGAGAAGGAGATGGGGAGGAATGAAAATTGTCAGACTTCTCAAATATTATGGGACAGAACCACAGAGCTGTTCAGCTGCAAACAGACACTATTCTTCAAAACAAAGGAATAATGACCCTGAAGGTGATTCAGAGATCAGGGGTCCTCCTCAGTTACAAAAGTAGGGACCATCACCTCACTTTCAACAGGCCAGATGACCTCTGCCCAAAGCCATGAGGACAGGGCTCGACTCAAAGTAGTAGGGCAGAGCTGCTCAGCAGAGGTCTAGGGACCCTGCCTGACAGAGTGCTGGGGCAAGACCTTCACTGTAACAGGTCCAAAAAGCAGGGCTGCTACCCTAGTGGATTCAGAAGGCAAAAGTATCAAGTGAAAGGAGATTATTCTCAAGCCTTAAAATCTCCTGGACCTTGTCTGGCCAGATTTTGGACTTGCTGGGGACCCATCACCCCTCCTTCTTTCCTATTTCTCCCTTTTGGAATGGAATTGTCTATCTTATGCCTGGCCCACCACTGTGTTTTGAAAGCATGTAACACATTTGGTTTCTCAGGTTCACTGCTGGAAAGCAATTTGCTTCAGGATGAATCATACCTCAAGTCTCATTCATGTCTGATTTAGATATTTAAATGACTTTGGATATTAGACTTTAGAGCTGATACTGCCATGAGTTAAAATTTTGGAGGTGCGGAAATGTAATATATGTATTTGGTATTGAGGACATGAATGAGGGGGGTGCACAAGGGCAGAATGCAATGAACTGAATACTGGTGTTCCCCCAAAATTCATATGTTAAAACCCTAATCCCAATGCAATGGTACTTGAAGGTGGAATCTTTGGGATATAATTATGTCATAAGGGTGGAGTCTTTGTGAATGGTATTAGCATCCTTATAATAAGAGGCCAAAGAGCTAGTTAGCTCTTTCTGCCATGTGAGGATACAGTAAGATGGCTGTCTATAAACCAAGAAGAGGGCCCTCATCAAAAACCCTAACCTACTGGCACCCTGATCCCAAACTTCCAGCCTCCAGAACTATGAAAAACAAGTTTGTTGTTTAAGAAACGCAGTTTATAGTACTTTGTTAGAGCAGCCCAAACTACCTAAGACAGATTCATTCTCATCAGACTTTGACCCCCATATCTTCTCTAAAATTGCTCTCATTTAGGTTACCACGGACCTCCACATCATTACATCAATAATCAATTATCAGTCCCTAACCTACTTAACCTATCAATGATATTTAACCCTATTTATCAATTATTTGTTAGATTCTCTTCACTTTTTTTCCCCCAAGTTTTCCTTCTTCTTCACTTGGTTTGGTTCTCCCTTCTACCTCACTGCTTGCTCTTATCCGGGTTTCTTTACTAGTCCCTAGACTTCTCCCCAGATTCTTAATACTTGAGTACTCCAGGATGCAACTCTAGGACCTAGCTCTCCAGACCTCCTCACTCCATTGGCAACACTACTCGGTCTCATGTCTAGTGTCATCTTCTACTGTGATGCTTGATAAATCTCCTAGTCTTCGACTTGTTCATAGCACTTCCTCCCACAAAACTGATCAGAGATATTTCTTCCTCAGGGTATTTGCTCTACTTGATCCCTCTGTCTAGAATATTTTTCAAATAATTCCTTTCAATTCCTTGCTAACATGTCACCTTCTCTTTTTTTTTTTCTCTTTTTTCTTTTTTTTTATTGTTGTTCAATTGCCAACATATAGCATAACATCCAGTGCTCATCCCATCAAGTGCCCCCCTCGGTGCCCGTCACCCAGTCACCCCCATCCCCCACCCACCTCCCTTTCCACCACCCCTTGTTCGTTTCCCAGAGTTAGGAGTCTCTCACCTTCTCAAATAAGCCACCATAAGATGCTAATTTGTCAAACCTCATCACTACTATCTCATTTAATCATATTATATACCTACTTATGTCATACTATATGATCTCTTAGGTTTTCCTCCCCCATCCTGTAATGTAAGCTCCATTCTCAACTGTTTGTATGTACACTAACATATTCCAAGTATCTAAAGTAATTATTGACATATAGTTATGCTTAATATTTGTTGGATTATTTAAACTATTTTCCTATCAAAAGCATTCAATTTGTCTCTAGATTCTTGTCACTATAAATAAATGCTATGATAAATAGCTAGTAGGTGCTTACATACTAAAGCTTTCATTTCTATGGCTGGATCACTATAAACGGGGACTACAATTCAGAGGTATACACAGTTTTTCTTTTAATAGTTTTCAATTGCTTTCAAAACATCTGTAACAACATAAATTTCCATCAGTATGGTAGATGACTATATATATCCTCATATTTTGTTTTACTTTTAAAAAATTCCCTCGATTGTGAACATATAGTATCATCTTAGAGTCCAAAAGGTTTACATGTCTATGACTACCAGGAGTATCAGGAGACAATGTCTTCAAAGAAAATCAGAAAGATTATTTAGGTTGACTTATTTAAGCTCCCTGTCCTGAAGTTCCTCATCTATGAAATTAGTATTTGAAATAAGATTACCTCTTCTGCAAGTCTAAAAATATACGAATTGATGTAAGATCTATTTTAGAATTTCATCACCAGACCAGAAGTGGTACCTGGGACATCTTAGTATCTTCACATGAACTAATTTATCATCCAGTTTCAGAGAGGTTTCTGAGGAAATAAAACTACAGGTAACTGGGGGAATGGGTTCAAAACATGGGTCACAAGACTGGCTTATCTACACATTAAATAGCTATGATATTGGGCCCCTAGCTCCTCAAAAAAATGGAGAGAGAGGAGGGTGGAACTGAACCAATTATGACCAGTTTCTCAATATTTCTAGGATTAGCCCTGGTCCCTGGTATTTGTTTTAATAACTCAAATACTATCATATGGGAAAAGGAATAAGGGCAAGATCATCTTAATAATAAACCTACTTGATTTCTGCAAGCTCTATTTACAAATACTTATTCCTTGTCAAATCAAATCAAGGGAATTACTTGGAAATTTATACACTCTATTCTATTGGGCTTTGCTGGTCCCTCTTAATGGAAATTTTTTTTCCACAATTTACCACTGACTGCCTTTACAATTATAGATCCTTTATGCCTTCCTCTTAGTGAAGACTCAGCTTAACACAAATTGAGGACTAAAATTCCCACTAGCATCATAAATATCTACACCAAATACAATATTCTGAACACAAAAGAAAATTAACACATGCTTTGTGATCAGAACAACATAAAAATAACCATCCCCAATGAATTCTTATGGAAAAATTTTGTCTCAACCAATATGAATCTTAAATTAGTTTATATAACTCCTTTAAAATTTCTTTTAGTACTACTGAGTCATTTGTGCTGATAATTTTGGTAAATCAAAATAATACAATTATTGAAGCTTCATCATGAGTACATGGTGTGTTTGAGGGAATATTTACATTTATAATCAAATGTTTAAAAACCATTCATGATTACAGTGGAATATACTATCTTCTATTTGTGACATTTCAATCAAAAATATTAATCTTGTCATTGCTTATTGTCTCTTTATCTTTTAAATTCTACCTTGAATAGTATTGTTCATATCACATTAAATTACAGAGGTTAATCAGATTCCTCTTGTAAATGATTTAGTCAGATTAATTTTTTGTGGAGAGAATGAGAGTAGGTGTGAATGGGGTGATTATGATTGCTTTTCATTAATAACTACATCTGTACTATTCCTCATGGAATCACAGAATCTAAGGATTGGAAAGGACACAAATGCATATAGTTCAGCCTTTTATTAAATAACTCCCTCCACAACATTGCTCACTACTCGTAATCTAAATAATGTCTTACTTCTTCCAGTAGTGGGGCACTTAACCACCACAGAGATCACTCCTCACAGTTAAATGCTTCTAATTTCAAGAAAAACCTTCTCATATTGGATCAAAATTATTCTACCATGAATTTTCAATGTTTCTAATCAATGTTCTTAGCAGCAGAAAAAATTAATGCATCTTCTACATAACATTCTCAAAATATTTGAAAGTAGTTATTATGTACCCATTCATTCTGTCTTCTTCAGGCTGAACATGTTCAGTTTCTCCAGTTTTCCCACTTAAGAAATGCTTTCCTTTCTAATCAACCTTCTCTGGCTTCTGCTTCTTTCTGCCTAACCTTTCACACCCTTTCCTCTCAAGTTTCCTGGTAGCCTAGATGACTTTTTAAGCAGACCATTGCAGCTTGCTCCTCAGCTTTGCATTTCCAGACTTCTCTGGTATGTGGCCCTAAAGACATGATCCACATGCATCTCTGTAAACCTTACATAGACATCTCCACAAGGAAACAAGCGTATGGGAGAAGTTCAACAAATGCTGCAGGAATGGGTTTCAGGATGTCCCACTGAACATGTAAAAGATTTAAACTGTGCCTGACATCTATAGGTAAACAAATAAAAAGGATGACATGATAGAGACTAAAGAGATGAGAATCCTTGATAGATGTTTGATGAGGAAGACAATTCTCATGTTAAAGGTGCAAAGGAAAATAGGAGGAACAAATGAAAGGATCAGAAAATGTATTTGACTTCATAAAAACTTTATAATTCCTCTTTTCTAATAAAAAAAACTAGAAAATTCAAAGAAAATCATAGCTGCATGCACAGCAAAGAAAAATGACCACAACATCACATATGTTGCAAAGAAAAATATCTTGAAAAGCAATAAAATAACAATGCACTTACAAGGGCATCACTTTCAATAGTTGGTGGAATCTTTTAACCAGTTTTTTTTTAATATACTCAACTTTAAATTAAAAAATACCAGGGCCATAAATTAAAAAATACTGTAACACTGGATTTTTTTAAGTCAAGTTTAGTTTAGTCAGCCAATTGCATTAGTTCTAAATTTATTGTTTGCATTATTATTATATCTAATTGATCACAGACCATGGCTGGTGGTCCAGCTATTTAAAAATATTGACTTGTCTTTCAGAAGAAAGTGTATATTCTGAGATTCTTGTATGTAAGACTACAGGCACTCAGGCAATTAACTGGTGTTTAACTGAAGTGTAACATACATATAGAAGGTACACTGCTCACAAATAAAAACACTTATAGTATCAGCACATTTCAAGAAATAAAATATTTAAAAAAAGAAAAGAAATAAAATATTAACAACACCCAGAGGGTCCCCTCATGCCCTTTATATCCACAGTCCCTCAGGAAAGATAATCACTATTCTGCCTTCTAACAGGATACAAGTCAATTGTGCTTGTTTTGAACTTATAAAAAGGTATAATACAGCACATACTAATTTCAAACTGGATTCTTTTTATCAATACTATGATATTGAGATTTATCCAAATTGCCAAGAAATTGACTTTTAATCAATACTAAAGCAGTCCCATGTCCACTTGCATTGTGATAATGCAAGGATGCTTCATTTTTTAAAAGGCTGGATTCCAGGCCCCACTCTAGACCTAGAGAATCTGAATCTCTGGAAGGAGGGAGGAAATTAAGCCAAAATCTTGAATTTGTATAAATTCCTCCAGTAGTTATTTTGCCTACCAAAGCTTCAGACTCTACACTAAAAATTTAATGCCTCTATTTACTTGCTTAATTCTTACCAAAAGAACTTTTTAGAAAAGGCATGCTCTTTCTGGCATCATACCAATTTTAGCAGTTCCTCAGACTCTGAAACTGATTAGTTGCATTTTTAATAGTTTTAATAGCCTCAAAAAATCTATCAACAATTCTTTCTTACTTCAGTATTTTAGCATCACATATTTCATAAGAGTATCATTTTGTAGCCTTGCAAATTACAATATCAGTTTGGGGTGCATTTTTAATTTTCTCTAACATCCCTTGCCTTTCATTATATAGTAACTAAGTGCTTGAAATCTAACAGAGCCAAGTTAATTTTGATAGTTTTCCTAAACTCACATATAGCATAATGACAGTTTTACTATTTAAGGACAATTGTTTCTAGTAAAATTAGTATCTAAAAAACAGTGGGGAAATATGCAATGAACCAGTAATGAACCCTAGCTGAGGCTAACTGTTATGGAATGTATTTTCTTCTTCCTAAAAAGAAGAGGAGTGGCAAGAGATACTGTATTTCAAATGTCCTTTGATGATTCAAAAGATATAAGAACTTGCTGATATATCATGGTCACTTACTTGTGACTAAGATTAGAATTGTTAAATCATTATTAGACTTAACACATATAATCAGGCTAGAAGAGTCTCTAATAGCTCCCAATAAAGATGTTTTCTCACTAAGATATTGTATAAATTTCTCTCTGACACGGTAGTCACACTGAGTCTGCGTGAATTTCAGAAGTTTATAGTTGCTTCTTCAAGTAAATTAGTACTAAATGATATGAGCTTTTCAAAGATGCTCTTAATCTGCTTCTTTGTATAGATGCTTCCATTTTTTTTCTTAGGGAGACTCTTCAACATATCTGAACCAAAATATGATTTTTTTAAGAAAATAAAAATCAGCACTACTATTGGGTAAAATAGATTCTAGTTTACATGCAAAAGTCAATGGTTCTTGATTGGATGAGTTCAAGAGTTTTAAATTGAAATACTACAATAGGGCTGCTAATATTCAAAGAAAATGAAACAATTTTAGAAATTCCAGATTATTCACACAGGACAAATTTTTCTCCACTGGAAGCCACTTAAAATAGCAAAGAATCTAAGCAAATCTAAGCAACTACAGTGTTTATAGTATACTTGTAAATCTCAACACAATATTCCACAATCTTAGCATCATCACTGGGCAGAAACAATCCTCATAGGATTCCCCAGTTCTTCCCTTTGCCTATGAGGTCTTTCCTATTTTTAAGGTTTTCAGGGACAAAAAGCCCACAGTTACTGGTTATAATAATTTTAAAGAGTTATTCCTTTCCCTTTAAGAATTGGGTTTAAAGATATGTCATTCTGTATTCTAGATATGGAAGTTAAGTATCCGATTCTGTAATTTAGAGACATTGTTATAGGGAAGAACTCCCCTCCCCTCATGTCTTCACCTTGGATCACAGAGACGAGAATGCCAGCTGAGTCTTCTACTCTTGAGGAAGAAAGCTTCTGTACTTGTCTCTACCTCGCTACAGATTGAATTGTGTAGTTCCCCTGTCCTGCCTGTCCCCAAATTCATATGTTAAGTCGTAACACCCATTGTGATAGTATTTGAAGGTGAGACCTTTAGAAAGTGATTAGGTCATGAAGGTGGAGCCTTCATGAATGGGATTAGTGTCCTAATAAAAGAATCTTGCAAGAGAGTATCTTTGCACTCTCCAATATGTAAGGACACAGGAAGAATATGGCATCTATGAACCAGGAAGCAGATCTTCCCCAGAAACAAATAGGCCAGCATCTTGATCTTGGACTTCCCAGCATCTAGATCTGGAAACAAATAAATGGCTATTGTTTATAAGCCACCCAGTTTATGTTATTATGCCAAAACTGCTGAGGAGATTAAAATACACCTCTTACCTCTTTTCACCAATGGGAAAGTAGCTATGCAGGCTGAGCCTTCTATTAGACATGTCCCATGAATTAGAGGTGAGGTTACTTGGTCTCAAGAGTAGGTTAACAAGTTCCATTATTTTTCCCTTGTTCTACTCAGCAATTTCACTAAAACTTTATGATAAAAAGGCCATGAAGCAAAGGACCTTGCAAAACCAGCCAAATCTCTGTCCCTGCTCGTGCAATATCTTTACCTGCCATTGTTTGTAAGTCACTTTAATCTTCTGCAGAAGGGTTCATTGTAGTAGGTTCAAAGTAGTAGGAAGCCTTAAAAATGTTGACCTCTGTCTTAGACTTCTCAATGACATATATGGAGATAATAACTCCTCAGATAAGTTGTAAAGAATAAATGAGATGATATAAAGTGCTATGTAAACAATAAAGTACTCTATGAATACATGCTGCCAAGATTAACTTTCTTCATTTATAAAATAATGGGATTGCCCAGTGCCCCAAAGGCAGCCTTATTCAGAAACAGGGTAATTGTAGTTTGCTGCTACAAGCCAAGGAATTCCTGAGGACACCAGAAACTAGGAAAGGCAAAAAAGTCTACTTGTCTCCAGGTTTTAGAGGGACCATGCCCCTACTGACACCTTGATTTTAGACTTATAGCCTCCACAATTGTAAAACAAAAATTTCTTTGCTTTAAGCCAAACAAAACAAAACAAAAATGGGGTTGGACAAAAGCATTTCTAAGAACCCATTAAATTCTAACATCTCTGGCCCAGATCTATCTTCTGAATCTTAGACTCTTAACCCAACTGCCTAATTATGGACACACATTAGGTAAGGATATAAATACTTAAACAAGCCACTTAACTATTTCATAGTTCCAAATTCAATACATCCAAAAATAAACTCATTATCTTTCCTTCTGTTCTTTTTCCAGTGTTCTCTATTTTGGTATAAAGTATCATGTCATCTAACCAATGACAAAACTCAGAAATCAGGAAATTATATTCGACTTTTCTCTCACCTTCAATTCCAATTATTCACAGATGTTGATAATTCTTTCTCCTGAAGACCTTTGAAACTGGTCCTCAGGTCTCCACATACACTGCCATCACTCAGTACAGTAACTCCCTATCATCTCTCAGTTGGACTATCCACCTCACTTCCCAACTAGACTCCACGCATCATTATTTCCCTTCTCTAGATCCTTCACCTCACTGGAGTCAGAGCAATCACTTTAAATTATGAATCTCTGTCAATCTACTTATAAATACACAGTATCTTGTTACTGCTGATATACAGTTCAATTCCTCAGCACACCTAAGAAGCCCCTGCTTCATCCACTGCTTCTCTCCTTCTGCAGCCTCTCTTCACATCCTCCAGTGCATGACTTCTGTTCTCCTATCCTTCTGCCTTCCTGATTCTTTGAATGTCCTATGTCCATTTCCCTTGCTTACTTACTTACTTACTTTGATAGGTCATACTCATTCTTTAGTTCTCAACTGTCATGTTACTTTCTCATAGGAGACTTCTCTAATTATCCCAATCCCCTTTTTTATGTGAAATCCCTCATGCTATGTTCACTCAGTACTATGTAATCTGTACAGTACATATCAATGTAATTAGTCAATTATGAGGTTATTTTTCTTAATGATAAACTTAGTCTTTGTGGGCAGAAAACACGTTTGCTTCAAAATGGCTGTATTCCAATCATCCTGTCCTAGCATACTGAAGTGGAAGGAAGGAATTTTTGCACATACCACTGCATATGAACAAAACATGTGCAATCCAAACACAACACCAACAATGAAGATACCAAGATGCTTCTCATGGTGTTAGAGGGGTTTTTTTCTTTGTTAGGAGTCAATGTGTACAATAAAATTAAAGACGACTTTTGTGTCTAAACAGTTTTATTTATTTTTTTAAAGATTTTATTTATTTATTCATAAACACAGAGAGAGAGGCAGAGACACAGGCAGAGGGAGAAGCAGGGTCCATGCAGGGAGCCTGATGTGGGACTCGATCCCGGGTCTCCAGGATCACACCCCAGGCTGCAGGCGGCACCAAACCACTGTGCCACCGGGGCTGCCCTAAACAATTTTAAATACCCTTAATATGTCAAGGAATTCCTGATTTTTATGGTCACTTACTAATAACAGAGTCCCAACTAATAATAACTGCTTTTGTCCTTGTAATAGAGCCCTTCATACATTTTTTTAGAGGGAAGGGGACTGGCAGAGGGAGAAGGAAAGAGAGAATCTTAAGTGGGGCTCTGTCTCACAACCCTGAGATCATGACCTGAGCTGAAATCAAAGAGTCAGATGTTTAACTGACTGAGCCACCCAGGCACCATGATTTTTTTTTAAAAAGTATAATGACATCTTTTTAAGGCTATGTACAGTTTTGATGGATTATAAATAGCACACTAAAAATTATGAGAGGATTATCAAGAAATTCTTTGTTTCGAGTTGCATTAAAGTTATACCAGCTACAGTAACAAACTCAAAAATGTAGGATGACTCAAACACAATAGTTTATTTCTTTTTTTAAGATTTTATTTATTTATTCATGAGAGACATACAAAGAGAGAGAGAAAGAGAGAGAGAGAGAGTCAGAGACACAGGCAGAGGGAGAAGCAGGCTCCAGGCAGGGAGCCTGAGGTGGGACTCGATTCCCCAGTCTCCAGGATAATGCCCTGGGCTGAAGGCGGGGCTAAACCATTGAGCCACTAGAGCTGCCCCAATAGTTTATTTCTTGTTCATATAAAGCCCAATTTATTTATTTTTTCTGAGAATCAAGAACTTTCATCTAAACATCAATGCAGGGAGTCAGAATCTTTCCTTTCTGTGACTCCATATATCCAAAATGTGATATCCAAGGCCAATGGGCCAAGCTGTGCCAAGATGGTTAGTAATAGAGGTTAGAGGATTGTGTCAGAGTTCCACATGCCAAACCAGGAAATGGAGCTTGTCACTTCTCCTCTTATGACAATGGATAGATCTCCAACATTCAGGCTATACCTGAGTGCAAGGGAAACTGGGAAATGGAGTTTAACTGTGTGGTCAAGAAGAGGAAGCATGGTTTGGTTAAAATTTCATCAGTCTCTACCATAACTATTACCTCTCTGGTAAGATTCCTCACTGGTCTGCTCTCTACCCATTTCCTTTAACTCATTTTTCCTCAAAGGTTACTCATAAACTGACAATTATGACCAATAATAGAAGATTTAAAGTATAATAACATAATTATTATGTATTGCATGCTATCTCAACATTACAATACTTGTATAGTAATTTTTCCCTTAACAATAATTTCATGCAAATGAACGCACATCCTCCCCATTGTTAACTCTCTACTTATAATTCTTCCTTTCTAAAAAATAGGAAAGGGAAATAATCTTCATAGGTATATTTATAAAGAAGTGTAAAAACAAAGTTAGTAAGAGAATGACTTTAGCTTAAGAACTATTCATTTTATAACAATTGTATAAAGAAACTTGAACAACACGACTTAATTTATGCACATGCTAAATCTGAATAATAAAATTAGCATTCAGTGACTGTCAGCTACACTTATCTGTATAGTAATATTCATTTGCATGAATTGAGATTCATTCTTCATTATTGATAGGAGAAAAAAGTGAAACAAAAAAGGAAGATAAAGAGATTAATAAGTCTGTCACAGTGACTATAATGGAGGAAACACGGATATTCAAGAAAGATTTGATGCAGCCACCTTACTTTTAAGTCAACTCTGATTGCACATGAACACTGAAACTTGCTTCAAGGAAACTGCCAAAACCATTGTTTTTGAGCCTCTTCAATCTCCTTTTTTCACATGGCCTACATAAAATCCAGAAACACTTTCAAAGTCTTGTAATATTTGGAGATGGAGGCACCTTGAAATGTGATGTCTATGACAGTGCATAAGGATAATGATAAAGTGTCTCCCTATTCAAGAATTAGATCATAATCTGAAATATATACTACTAAAATATTAAGTATCTAAATACCTATAAACCTGGGCAGCCCCGGTGGCTCAGCGGCTTAGCGCCGCCTACAACTCAGGGTGTGATCCTGGAGACCCGGGATCGAGTCCCACGTCAGGCTCTCTGCATGGAGCCTGCTTCTCCCTCTGCCTGTGTCTCGGCCTCTCTCTCTCTCTCTCTTTCTCCTCTCTGTGTATTCTCATGAATAAATAAATAAAATCTTTTTAAAAAATAAATAAATAAGTAAATACCTATAAACCTGTAAACCTACGCAGTCACAAATGCAGACTAGAAATGGTGATTCAAATGCAAGAGTAAATCAAAATATTAACTCAGACAAGATACTGTCTGTGATATATGACTGCAGAGTTTGGTACATAAACACAGCAATTAAGATAGGCATATAATGATAATTGAGTCAACTTGAATCAACATAACCAATTATACAGTAGCCTAAAAAAGACGTGGAAATAAAATGTACAGCGATTGTCAGTTTTGAACTACAGGTAAAAGAAGCTTAAATATGAGAGACTGGTTTTTGAACACTCATAACACAGAGAGGAGGTTTCCTCAACACTGATTTATGCATTCCATTTCTATTATTTATCACACAATTAACTCTACTTGTAATGATTCTGTCCTCATCAAGTAGTCTTCTGATTCTAATTTAGTTTCCCATGTAGCTCTGCCTAAAATAAGAGAATGTTTAAAAAATAAAAAAAATTAAAAAATAAAAAAATAAAAAAAAAGAGAATGTTTAGTTGTGCCAACATGAATAGGTTAGTCCATTGACAGTCATCCTTCTCATTGTTCATTAACAATTTGGCCCTAGGTCCTTGGTTGACATAATTCTGATCCAGAGAAATGGATGTAGTCTCCATGTCCAACAAAAGTGCATTTCTAATCTCAAAGAGCAAGTAAAAAAAAACAAAAAACAAAAAACAAAAACCCAGATTGTGATTAGTTGAAACACAGCAAATTCCATCTTTACATCATCAGGACAGCCTGTCAGTCATGTGATCAATATCACTTCTTCACTACTGGATTTCCATTTAAATCCAACAAGTATTTGGGACTTGCCAGGCAACACACCAGTAGACCCAATGAGTAGCATCCCCAAATATACAAACTCAACAATAATAACAGAATAAAATTTCTGATCTATACCTCTACTTTGACAGTGTGAGTCCAGATTAAATTTATAATAAGGTTTATTTTTCATGTTCTCCTTGCTGTCTTTTGAGTAGTTCTTCTCTGGTCCCATATATATGCTTATTTTTGGTGGGACCCTGAAACAAGTCTTTCTTTACACAATGACTTGTACAAATTTCAAAAATTGTTTGTTTGTTTGTTTAGAAAGAGAAAGCAAAAAGGGGGAAGAGCAAAGGGAAGAGAGAAAATCTGAAGCAGACTCCACATACTCATGCAGGGCTAGATCTCAGAACCCTGAGATCATGACCTATACCAAAATCAAGAGTTACATGCTTAAATGACTACACCACCCAGGCACTCCCAAAATGGTTTAAATTTATTTTTGGAGAGAGTAACATCTTATAGGTACATCAGGTCATCTTTTAGCATCAGTGGTTCTTGACTTTCCGTATCTTTCCAACTGACTTTCACTGCATCCTATGGAAACAAGCCCACAATTTAAACTTCAGGAGACTAAACAAAAAAACAGAACCATGAGTGGCTTAGGAGCAAACTGTAAACTAAGAGAAAATATAATGGGCTTTCTGTCTCTGACTTAGCCACAAAGAAGCAGACTTTGTACAAGACAAAATGAATATTAAGATTCACTATTACTTTATATACTGGATTAAAAGAAAATGTTAATTAAACTAGGAAACATTACTGATTGCAAGATGTATCTTCATTTCAAAGAATTAAGATATAAACTTAGAATGAATAAACTATAGTATTGGCTTTTATTGCTTTTTACTGAGTTCCAAACTCACTAAGGTTGACATCAAAGGCACCATTTCTTGAGCAGATGTGATGCAGGGAGAGGATTTCAATAAGCCAGGATGAGTCTTAAAAAGCTACCTCCATGTCCTGCCTGATGTTTCTGATCTAACTGCTACAAACTGTTAACTTCTACCCACCAGCATTCTTGTTCAGGATTCTTAAGTTCTCTAGAATCAATTTCTCTTCTAAAGTTTTATTTACATCCATCCCATCTACCTGAGGAAACTTGTGGGGCTGATGGCTATGTTCGCTCTTTTGTGGTGATGGCCCAATGGGTATGTCAAAACTTATTAGATTGTACACTTTAAATATATGCACTTTACTGTATGTCAGTTAATCTGTCAAAGCTGTTTTTAAAGATAAAGAATGTTCAGTCCTGGAACAAACAAAAAACAAAAAAACACAACCCAGCTAATTCAGTTAACTTTCTTAGGGGCTGAGTGTCAAGTAGAGAAGACAATTACATAAACACATGATTACACTATAGTAAGAGATATGAAAAAGGACTGGGGAGCTAGCCACTAGCTGTGGGACAAACATCTGTACTTGAAGTTCAAAGATAGCATCCTGGAAGAAACAATGTCTCTGATAAGTCATGAAGTGAGATGATAATTTATCTCAAAACATCAACCAGAAAAAAGTAAGAATGAGCCCTCTCAAACCTAACTCTTATTGGTTAGCTTCATGGTATTATTGAAAGAAATTTTTTTAAAGATTTTATTTATTTGAGAGAGAGAGAGAGCATGAAATAGAAAGCACAAGCTGAAGGGAGGGATAAAAGGAGAGGGAGAAGCAGACTCCTCCTAAGCAGGGAGCCCAATGTGGGGATTGATCCCAGGACCCCAGGATCATGACCTGAGCTGAAGGCAGATGCTTAACTGACTGAGCCACCTAGGGGTTTTAGCCATCCCTAAAAAAAATTTTTAATCATATCTGCTCCATAATAGTTCCTGTTTATAAGAAATGTTCAATTATATCTATCCTTTTCAAGTTTATTTAATTTTTTTGGATTCCAATTTTAAGTGTTTTTTTCTTTATGGATAAAGTATGCATCATAATGCACAGACTTTATGAAAATATAAAATTATTAGTATCCAGTGAATTTAGCAGCAGCAAATTGACAGGATACATTTAGGCATAGTTAGAGGAGACATCTGAGGCCACCTTTAGGAGTTACCTGATGACAATATATTTGGTAGACATCCTTGGGGAAATTCTTTGAATTAGGTCCTGGGTCCCTAAAATGGTACTATTTTATAATAACACAATTCCTTAAATAGTGGAAAACATATAAACTTAGTATGTAAACCTAGCAACTTGCTAGCAGTATTACTATCTGAATTTAGTCATCTATGCTGTATTTGGTATGTAAGTGCATGATCATCTCATATTTATGTATTCCAAAAGGACTTCTGTTTACCTGGTCATTCCTGATACGTCTGAGTACAAAATCCCATTAGTTGAATGGATAAAGAAGATGTGGTTTATGTATACAATGGAATATTCCTCAGCCATAAGAAATGACAAATACCCACCATTTGCATCAACGTGGATGGAACTGGAGGGTATTATGCTGAGTGAAATAAGTCAATCGGAGAAGGACAAACATTATATGGTCTCATTCATTTGGGGAATATAAAAAATAGTGAAAGGGAATAGAAGGGAAGGGAGAAGAAATGGGTAGGAAATATCAGAAAGGGAGACAGAACATGAAGACTCCTAACTCTGGGAAACGAACTAGAGGTGGTGGAAGGGGAGGAGGCCGGGGGGTGGGGGTGAATGAGTGACGAGCACAGAGGGGGGCACTTGACGGGATGAGCACTGGGTGTTATTCTGTATGTTGGCAAATTGAACACCAATAAAAAATAAATTTATAAATAAATAAATAAATAAATAAATAAATAAATAAATAAATAAATAATAAAAAAATAAAATAAAATAAAATAAAATAAAATAAAATCAGGATCCATCAATTAAAAAAAAAATCCCATTAGTTCCCAAGGGCTACATGATGAAGTACCAAAAATTGGGTGGCTTAAGATAAGAAAAAATTTCCTTTCAAGGTTATAGACTCTAGGAGTCTAAAATTAAGCAGGGCTATGCTCCCTCTGAAGATACTAGGGAAGAATCCTTCTTTGCCTCTTCCTGCTTCTAGTAGTTTCTAGAGATGCTTGGAAGTCCCTGGTTTGGGGATCCCTGGGTGGCTAAGCGGTTTAGCGCCTGCCTTTGGCCCAGGGCGCGATCCGGAGTCCCAGGATCGAATCCCACGTCAGGCTCCCAGCATGGAGCCTACTTCTCTCTCCTCCTGTGTCTCTGCCTCTCACTCTCTCTTTCTCTGTCTATCATTCATAAATAAATAAATAAATAAATAAATAAATAAATAAATAAATAAATAAATCTTTAAAAAAAAAAAAAAAAAAGGAAGTCCCTGGTTTATAGATGTTTCCCACCAATCTCCACTTCCATCTTCACAGGACCTTCTCCTCTGTGTGTATATATGTGTCTATGTCTTCACATGCTTGCTTTATAAGAATACCAGTCACTGTCCTTAGGGCCCATCATGATTCAGTATGACTCAATCTTAACAAATTACATCTGTAAAGGCCCTATTTCCAAGTAAGATCACATTCTGAGATTCTAGAGGGACATGAATTGAAAGAGACACAATTTAATACAATATAGGCCACCTCTGATATGCCCAAATTTATGTCTGTCTCTCTATCTATCTATAAGCAAAATATACTCATCTCATCTCAGCATTCTCTAAAGACTTAAACCATTCTAAAATCAACACTAAATCCAAAATCTCATCTAAATATCAAAACAAAGAACTCCACATCTTCTCATCCACATCATCTGAGTCAGTTATAGGTGAGACTCTGGGTATGGCCTATCCTGAAGCAAAATTTCTCTTCATTTGTGAATCTATGAAATATAAAAACTAAGCTATCCTCTTCCAAAACACAGTGGTGAAAAACTAATAATAATAATAATAATAATAATAATAATAATAATAATAATAATAAGTGGAGAATTCCCAGAAACAAAAGTTTAATTATAATGCAATTATTTGAAAAAAAATACAGTGATAAAACAAAAAAGATCTCAAAAGTGAGATACTATGTGTATACAATGGAATATTACTCAGCCATTAGAAAAGACAAATACCCACCATTTGCTTCAACATAGATGAAACTGGAGGGGATTATGCTGAGTGAAATAAGTCAATCGGAGAAGGACAAACATTATATGGTCTCATTCATTTGGGTAATATAAAAATTAGTGAAAGGGAATAAAGGGAAAGGAGAGAAAAGGAGTGAAAATATCAGTGAGGGTGACAAAACATGAGAGACACCTAACTCTGGGAAATGAACAAAGGGTAGTGGAAAGGGAGGTGGGCAGGGGGTTGGGGTGACAGGGTGATGGGCACTGAGGGGGGCACTTGGTGGGATGAGCACTGGGTGTTATGCTAAATATTGGCAAATTGAACTCCAATAAAAAAAAAGAAAAAAGAAAAAAAAAAGAAAAGAAAATGAAAGCAAATTAAAGTTGAAGTGCCAGAATTTTCCTAGACTGTTGAATAAGAAAAAAGATTTTCGTTTCTGTTAAAAAAAAAAAAAAAAAAGGAGATACTGGAAGACACAAAGAGGTCACAGCTCCCAAAGAAGTCCTAAATCCAGCAGAGAAAATTCTAGTCAGCTTTAAAGCCCAAAAGTAATTCTCTGTTTTGATGACATCCTCTGGCCTTCCAGGAAACTCTTCCTTTTGATCATTAATTTGGAAGTCATTTTTCAATTGCAGATAAAGATTATTAAAAAGACAGATGATGATTTAATAATCTGAAAAATAGTATTTCATATGCATAAAATAAATATCTGGTTGACCTTACCAAATTCAGACCAATGTAATGTAACATATGTCTATAAAATTTTTGCTATTCAAAAAAAGAAAAAAAATTATAAAAACATTTGGAAAGTTGAATTTCTAAACTAATATATAGATTTTTTCTTTTTTTTTCTTTAGGACTACAAAGAAATTGGAAAAGCCCAAATCTTCTTAATCTAAACATCTGGTATCTCTTTTCCAAACACACTTAATGAATTGCAAAAATACAACAGAACCTTGCTGTCACCTTTCAATACCCTGGAGCTAGAAATCTAATTCTGTCACATAGCACTAAAATAGGAAAACCTTAGATTGTTAAGGACAAATTTAATGAATTTCAGCATTAATATAAAATAGCACCTAAAATTATGGCTTCAAATGAGATGGAAAATAACTTATTTATAGCTCTGCTTAGAGAAACTCAGATCAATAATAAACATTGATATATCACATATATTCCCTATAAAGCATACCTTAACACTAATATTAGAGTATATACTTAAGATGGAGACATTAAATATAGTATGTGACTCATTTAAAAGTTTTATACTGCAAAGAAATCAACCTGAGGACTGACAGCACTACACAACTAGAGGGATAGAAGAGGCCACATCAGGGAAGGTAGGAAGTGCAGAGATATGGTTTGGGGGAAGAAACAGATCAAGAATCCTGCAGAGGGAGAAAGCCATGATAGTGGAGAAAAGCGAGAGAGAAAGAGAAGCAGCACACAGGGGATTGTAAAGGAGAACACTTCCCCAAAGCCATTGGCTGGGAAAACCTGAGTGGCTGATTTTCATGAGTTTTGCAACCAGCGAGCCTTAAAGACTGGAGTTTTAGAAGTCCATGACACGGCTGGGATAAAGCCCTAAAGATGCTTCTCTGCTCCGAGAGAAAAAGCAGGCAAGGTAACCCTGGGGGCAGACCATGCAATCTGATGCTCATCTAAGACTCACAGGAAAGACTGTTCCCTCTTCTTGGAGTGCATCTGAAAGAGGTAGCATTGCCTCTCCAGGGCAAAGGAGCTGATGGGCACCATTTCCCTCTTCTCTCTCCCCGCTTCACATAGGCGCAGAGACACCTGCTGAGTGCAGCTAGCCAAGACCCTGGCTATTTAACCAGCTTTGCTCCAAACCCCCTGCCCCTGCACTTGGACGCAACTGCCCTTCTGGGTGAAATCTGCATCAGGCCCAGTGCAAGGAGACACTCTCCCAGAAGACCAGCTCAGGTCATCATAACACCAGGTGCCTACAGTTTGGAGTTTTAATAGCTAGCCACTTTGGATGAGATAGAGCCCTGCTCAAGGCAGGTAAGCAAACCAAAGAGAAACAATATAAAAACAGTGATCTGAAAAATGTCTAGGATGCATGAGGGGAAATTATTCACTCCTCTGGAAGGGCTTCCCTAAAAGCAATAAGCACAGACTCCACTCTCCAGGGACAAAAGAGATGGCTAGTCCCCACCCCCCCACCCCCCGCCCAGCATAAACTGATTTCAGTCAACACGACAGTGCCAATACTGGCAGCCTAACCTGCTTACACCAAGTCCCACCGCCCTGTGCTCTGCTGGCACTGCTTCTCTCAGGGAAGTGTGCCTAAGAACCAGCACAGTAGGTCCCTTCCCCAGAATACCAACACAAACCCCCACATGAATCACATCTACTGACCATAGGGTTCTGTCAAGCTTCAATTCTAGTGGAAATAGTATCAGGTCTCTTTTAGCAAACAGACCTGAGCACACTCAGCTGCAACTCACCAAACACTCCCCACTGGAGGCAAGGAGAAACTCTGCAGAGAACTGACCTGACGGATAGAGCAACCATAACACCAGCAGGGCACACACAGCACACACCAGAGACACTTCCTGAAACTCCAGGCCTTGGACATTATATGACCTTTTCTTCATAAAGCCATTACACTCAGAAGCAAGAAATAGAAGAGGCTTTCCTAACACAGAGAAGAAGGCAGAGGCCTAGACAAAATGCCAACATAGAGGAATTCATGCCAAAAGAAAGGACAAGAAAAGGTCATGGCCAGTATCTAATCAAAACAGATATAAGTAATATGCCTGATCCAGAATTTAAAGCAACAGTCATAAGGATACTAGCTAGGCTTGAGAAAAGCAGGGAGGCCATCAAGGAGTCCCTTGCCAGATGAAAGACCTAAACATCAATCAGGCAAAAATGAAAAATGTAATAACTGAGATTTGAAACCAAATAGATATAATGACCACAAGGATGGAAGAAGCAGAGGAACAAATAAGTGATATAAAAGACAGAATTATGGAAAATAATGAAGCTGACAAAAGAGGAAAAGAAAAATCTTGGATCATAAAAGTAGACAGGGAATTCAGTGACTCCATCAAGCCTAATAACATTTGTATCATAGGAATCCCAGGAGAAGACAGAGAAAAGGGGCAGAAGGTTTATTTGAGAAAATTATAACTGAAAACTTCCCTAATCTGAGGAAAGAAATGGACATCTAAATCCAAGAGGCACAGATAATTCCCATCAAAATCAACGACGGCAGGCCAACACCAAGATGTAATATAAATTTACAAAATATAGAGGTAAAGAAAAAATCCTCAAAGCAGCAAGACAAAAGCAGTCCCTAAATTACAAGGGAAGACCAATAAGGTTAGCAGCAGATCTCTCCACAGAAACTTGGCAAGCCAGCAGAAATGGTATGATATATTCAATGTGCTGAATGGGAAAAATCTGCAACCGAGTATCCTCTATCCAGCAAGGCTCTCATTCAAATCAGAAGGAGAGATAAAGAGCTTCCAGAACAAACAGAAACTAAAAGAATTTGTGATCACTAAATCAGCTCTGCAAGAAATATCAAAGGGGACTCTTTGAATGGGAAAGGCCAAAAGTGATAAAGACTAGAAAGGAACCAGAGAAAATATCCAGAAATAATGACAAAACAAGTAACAAAAGGGTACTAAATACATATCAACAATCACTCTGAATATAAATGGACTAAAAGCTCCAATCTAAAGAAGATAAACAACCTAGCGTTACACATAAAGGAACTAGAAATAGAACAATAAATGAAGCCTAAAGCCACCAGAAGAAGGGAAATAATAAAGATTAGAGCAGAAATAAAAGATACAGAAACAAACAAAAAAACAAACAAAAAAAAAAACAATAGAACAGATCAATGAAACCAGGAGCTGGTTCTTTGAAGAAATTAATAAAACTGATAAACCCCAGTCAGACTTATCAAAAAGAAAAGAGAAAGGATGCAAATCAATAAAGTCACATATGAGAAAGGAGAAATAACAATCAACACCAAAGAAATACAAAGCATTATAAGAAAATATGATGAAAAATTATATGCCAACAAATCAAACAATTTGGAAGAAATTGATAAATTCCTAGAAATATATAAATAATCAAGGCTGAAACAGGGAGAAAAAGAAAACTTGAACAGACTAACAACCAACCAAGAAATTGAAACAGTAATCAAAAATCTCCCAACAAACAAAAGCTCAGGGCCAGATGGCTCCATAAGGAAATTTTACAAAACATTTAAAGAAGAGTTAATACCTATTCTTTTCAAAGTATTCAAAAAATAAAAATGGAAGGAAAACTTCCAAACTCATTCAATGAGGCTAGCATTACTTTGATTTCAAAACCAGGAAATGATCCCACTAAAAAGAGAACTATCGGCCAATATCCCTGATAAACATGGATACAAAAATTTTCAATAAAATACTAACTAATCAAATCTAACAGTACATTAAAAAAATCATTCACCACGAACAAGTGGAGTTTATTCCTGGGTTGAAAGGGTCATTCAATATTTGCAAATCAAACAATGTGATACATCACATTAATAAAAGAAAGAATAAGAAATATATGACTCTTTGAATAGATGCAAAAAAAGCATTTGACAAAGTATTACATCCATTCTTGATAAAACCCCTAACAAAGTAAGAAGAGAGGGAACATACCTCAACATCATGAAAGCTATATATAAAAACCAATAGTCAATATCCTCCTCAATGGGGAAAAAATGATTTTTCTCTATGATCAGGCATAAAACAGAAATATCCACTCTCACCACTTTTATCCAACACAATACTGGAAGTCCTGGCCTCAGCAATCAGGTAACAAAGAGAAATAAAAGGCAGCTGAATCAGCAAGGAAAAAGTCAGACTTTCACTATTTGCTGACAAATTGATATTTTATATTGAAAACCTGAAATGGGCAGCCCAGGAGGCTCAGCAGTTTAGCGCCTGCCTTTGGCCCAAGGCCTGATCCTGGAGACCCAAGATCCAGTCCCACGTCGGTCTCCTGCATGGAGCCTGCTTCTCCCTCTGCCTGTGTCTCTCATGAATGGATAAATAAAACCTTAAAAAAAAAAAAAAAGAAAAGAAAACCTGAAATACTCCGCCAAAAAAATTCTAGAACTGATATACAAATCCAGTAAAGTCGCAGGATATAAAGTCAACATACAGAAATCTGTTGTATGTCTCCACACCTATAATGAAACAGCAGAAGGAGAAATCAAGGAATTAAACTCAGTTAGAATTGCACCAAACAGTATGATAGCTAAGAGTAAAGCTAACCAAAGAGGTAAAAGATCTGTACTCTGGAAACTAAAAGACTGATGAAAGAAATTGAAGCAGACACAAAGAAATGGAAAAACATTCCATGCTCATGGACTGGAAGAATATTATTAAAATATCTATATTATCCAAAGCAATCTACATATTTAATGCAATCCCTATCAAAACAGATCAAAACAGCACCAGCATTTTTCACAGAGCTAAAAGAAGCAATCCTAAAATTTGTATGGAACCACAAAAAAAATAAATAAATAAAATAAAATAAAATAAAAAAAAAAATATATATATATATATATATATATAGCCAAGGCAATCTTCAAAAAGAAAAGCAAAGCTGGAGGCATCACAATTTCAAACTTCAAGTTATATTACAAAGCTGTAGTGATCAAGACAGTATGGTACTGGCACAAAAAACAGACCCATAGATCAACTGAACAGAAAAGAAAACCCAGAAATGGACCCACAACTGTATGGCCAACTGATCTTTAACAATGCAGGAAAGAACTTCCAATGAAAGACAGTCTCTTCAACAAATGGTATTGGGAAACTGGGCAGCAACATACAGAAGAATGAAACTGGGCCACTTTCTTACACCATACACAGAAATAAATTCATAATGGATGAAAGGCCTAAATGTGAGACAGGAAACCATCAAAATCCTAGAAGAGAACACAGGCAGCAACCTCTTTGACATTGACTATAGCAATGTCTTACTAGATATGTCTCTTGAGGCAAGGGAAACAAAGCAAATATAAACAATTGGGACTTCATCAATATCAAAAGCTTCTACACAGCAAAGGAAACAGTCAACAAAACTAACAGGCAATCGATGGAATGGGAGAAAATATTTGCAAATGACATATCCAATAAAGGGTTAGTATCCAAAATACATAAAGATCCTATAAAACTAAATACCCAAAAATAAATGATCTAGTTAAGAAATAGGCAAAAGACATGAACAGAGATTTTTCCAAAGAAGACATCCAGATGGCTAAGAGACACATGAAAACATGCTCAACACCACTCATCATTAGGGAAATACAAATCAAAACCATAATCAGATATCACCTCATACCTGTTGGAATGGCTAAAATTAACACAGGAAACAATAGTTTTGATGTTAATGAAGAAAGGGGAACCTTCTTACACTGTTGGTGGGAATGAAACTGGTACAGCCACTCTGGGAAATTCAGAAAAAAAGTATGGAGGTTCCTCAAAAAATTAAAAAATAGAATGACCTAGTGATCCAACAGTTAACTGTACTACTAGATATGTGCCCAAAGGATACAAGAATACAGATTCAGAGGACACATGTACTCCAATGTTTATAACAGAATTATCAACACTAGCCAAATTATGGAAAGAGCCCAAATGTCCATTGACTGATGAAAATAAAGAAGAGGTAGTATTTGTTGGGAGGAGCATTGGGTGTTGTATGTAAGTGGTGAATCACTGAATTCTACTCCAGAAACAATATTGCATTGTATGTTAACTAAGTAAAGTTTAAATTAAAAAGAAGAAGGAGGAGGAGGAGAAAAGGAGGTTATATAGGGAGTATTACTCAGCCATAAAAAGAATGAAATCTTGACATTTGCAACAATGTGGATGGAGCTAGAGTGTATTATGCTAAGAGAAATAAGTCAGTCAGAGAAAGACAAATACCACATGATTTGTCCTGATTTCATTCATATGTGGAATTTAAGAAACAAAATAGATGAGCATCGGGGGGAAACAAGAGGAAACAAACCATTAGAGAACACACTGAGGTCAAACATTATTCTGGGTGTTTCTATGACAGTATTTTGGATGAGATTAACCTCAGTATACTTAGTAAAATAGATTGCTCTCCGTAAAGTGTGGGGCCTCATCTAGTCAGCTGAAGGCTTTAGGACTGACGATTTCCTAAGTAAAATAGACTTTTTCTTGCTTGGCTGCCTTCAAACTGTGGCATGCACTTCTTCCAGCCTTCAGACTCAGTCTGAAATATAGGTTGCATAGGTTGCAAGTCTGTTGGACTTCAGATATCATCAGCTCTCTTGGTTATTGTACCTTTGAATTCAAAACAGAATTATACCACCAGCTCCTCTGCATCTCCATCTTGCAGACTAATCCTCCAAATCTTGGGACTCGCCAACCCACATAATTGTATGAGCCAACACAGTATCATATATCATTATCATATATCCCAACACAATATCATGTTATTATCATAAATTATAATATGTTATATTATTATTATAATGGTGTACAAATATATATGAAATTGGTTCATACAATACACACACACACACACATATCCCATTGGTTCTGTTTCTCTAATTCCGGTTCTCTGGAGAACCCTGACTAATACACATAGACTCCAGCTCATATCTTCTTCACCTTATCTCTGTTTGCATTCTAAGCTAGGGAAAACAAGACCATTGAGGGCTTTATTCATTTTGTGTTGACAGTGTCTACAGCAGGCACTACTCTTTGTCCCCCAGTGTCTGGATGATATAGGAAGTTTCTATGGTCATGGCAACTTGAGACATGGAAGTATGGGAAAGTTAAGAACCTTGTGGGCAGTCTACAGCCAATGGAGGACAAGAGCTAATGGATAAATGCATTCATTTCTAGTCTGGAAAGCATGCTATGTGCTTCTGTGGAGGTCCTGGTGCAGCCAAGCCTCCATTGCTTGTAGCATAGACATGATTAACATACCTTGATATTGGTTTGTCCTCCTTTTCATCCTCATTCCTTCAGCTCCTTCACTTCTGCTCCCTAAAATTACCTTCCAGATAAACTATCTGTATACAAGTTTTTATATCATGCTCTGTTGCCAGTGAAACCCAAGCTAAAACAAACATTTTTGGGGATCCCTGGGTAGTTCAGTGATTTAGTACCTGCCTTTGGCCCAGGGCGTGATCCTGGAGTCCCAGGATCAAGTCCCACTTCAGGCTCCCTGCATGGAGCCTGCTTTTCCCTCTGCCTGTGTCTCTGTTTCTCTCTCTCTCCCTCTCTCTCTCTCTCTCTCTCTCTGTGTCTCTCATGAATAAATAAATAAAATCTTAAAAAAAACCAAACAGTTTTAATTTGGAACACTGTAATAGAAGGGGAGATGTTAAAATGACTCACCCTAAGTGTCTTAGTGACACCCTAAGTGTCCTAGTGACATCAGTTTAAAGAACAAGTATAGATCTCTGAAAATTCCTCCATAAAAGTAATGAAAATACTGGCAAAGATTGTCAGAGTTAACTTTTTTGGAACTCTGAAAATAAACAAAATAACCAAAGGCTGTGGAGTGTTTATTAAAAAGTTAAAAGAAAAAGAAAAACAGCTGAATTGGTAAGAGCAGTAAGCTATGTGACATTTTAACTTGCTTTATTCTCATTCCTTTCTTTACAGATCCATAATAGTCTTAAAAATCCAAAACCTACATTCGTGATGACAATCCTCAGGCTAAAGCCACTGGAAGGAGCAAAACATGCTTTTGGAATGCTTTCAAAGTTCCATTCCTAGACAATCAAGAGTTCTATATCTAATAGATCTATCATTCAAAAATGTAGGAGAAATTAAGACATTCCCAAATGAATAAAATTTGAGAGTGTTTGTTACCAGTCAAACTAACCTACAATAAAAACAAAAGAGAGTCCATAGGCTGAAATGAAAGAACATAATAACTCAAATTTGCATGAAGAGATAAAAAGCAATGGTAAAGGTAAGTACCTAATTATTTTTTAAAGACAGTATAAATGTATTTTTTATTTATAACTCTAGTTTTCTCCTATATGGTTTAAAAGCACAAAGCAATTATTATAAATCTATATCCCTGAGCATATAATTTATGAAGATGAAATTTTTATGACAAAACAGCACAAAGGAAGGAGAGGAAAGGAGCCAAATAGAACAAATGTTTTATGTCATTTTAATTAAATTGGTATTAATTTGAATTAGATTGAATAAGTGAAGATGTTAATAGTAATCCCTAGTTACAGAAAAAAAAACTCAAAAATATGGTAAAAGAAACAAGGATATTTAAGTGGTACAGTAAAAAATACCTATTTAATATAAAATAAGGTAGAAATGGAGGAAGGGAGGAACTAAGAAAACCTAAGACATGTTAAACAAACAGCAAAATGGCAAATATAACCTAGTAATTATATATAAATGGATTAAATTCTACAATTAAAAGGCAGAAATGGGCAGAATGAATTTTTTTTAAATAAATCAACTAGATGCTTTGTATACACTTCATATTTACAAACACAAAGAGATTAAAAATAAAAGGATAGAAAGAAAACACCAGGCCAACAATAACGAAAAAAAGAACTAAGATACCAATACTAATTTCAAACCAAATAGACTTTAATGAAAAACTTGTGTTACTAGAGACAAAGAAGGACATGTTATAATGATAGAAGTATCACTGAATCAAGAAATACACCAATTATAAACATGCATGCATATTAACAACAGAACAAGTACATGAAGCAAAAACTGATAGAATAGAAACTTCAATACTCCACTTTCAACAGTAGATAGAACAACTCGATGGAAGATCAACCAGGAAATACAAGATTTGAACAGAATTTATACCTAATGCACACTTAATAATATGACATAAAACAGCATATTCACGTGTCTATGAAACATTCAACATGATAGGTCATATATTGGCCATAAAACAAGTTTCAAAAAATTTAAAAGGATTAAAGGCAACAAAGTATATTTCCCTGACAGCATGAAATAAAATGAAAACTCAATAACAGAAAGAAATTTGGGAAATTCATAAATATGTAGAAATTTTCTTGTTTCTATTAGAGGGAGGGAGACGGGCAGAGGGAGAGAATTTTAAGCAGGCTCCATGCTGGGCCTGAGTATGGAGCCTGAGATCACAACCTGAACCAAAATCAAGAGTCAGAGGCTTAACTGACTGAGCCACCCAGGCACCCCTAAGTATGTGGAAATTAGACAATACACTCCTATAATAATCAAGGAATCAAAGAAGAAATCATAAGACAAATTATAAAATACCTTGAGATTAAAACACATTAAAAAATGAAAACACAATATGCCAAAGATTATGCTATGAATAAGATAAACCAGTGAATCCAGAAACATTTATGGCTCTATGCACTTATATTAAAAAGAAAAATCTCAAATCAATAAGCAAATCTCCCACTGTGAGAAATTAGAAAAAGTGCAAACTGAGCCCAAAGTAAAAATTTTAAAAAATAAGAAAGATTAGATAGGCAAAGAAGTATAGAATGGAAAAAAATAAGAGAATCAATAAAACCCAAAGTTGGTTCTTCAGAAAGATTATAAAAATTGTTAGCTCTGTAGCTAGACTAATCAAGAAAAAATAGAGATTTTAAATTATTAAAATCAGGGATAAAAGATATAACTACCAAAACTTATTCAAGAAGTTAATGGATAATCTGAATATGCCTATGACAAGTAAAGAGATTGAATTGGTAATCAAAAAAACTTCCCAGCCTGAAAATCTCAGGACAAAATACTTTCATTGGTGATTCTACCAAATGTTTTAAAGAAAAATTAGGGACACTTGGGTGGCTCGGTAGTTTAGTGTCCGCCTTTGGCTCAGGGCGTAATTCCAGGGTCTTGGGATTGAGTCCTGGATTGGGCTCCGTCTGCCTGTGTCTCTGACTCTCTCTTCTCTGTGTGTGTGTGTGTGTCTTTCATGAATAAATAAATAAAATCTTTTTAAAAAAAAAAGGAAAATTAACCAATAACCAAACCTTCATAAATTTCTCCAAAAAAATTGTAATTAAAAATATGAGAGGAGAGAACACTTTTGAATTCATTCTATTGGCCAGAATTACCCTCATACAAAAAAGAGGCAAGGATATTATAAGAAAAAGAAAACTACAGACCAATATCCTTCACAAATATAAGCACAAAAATCCTCAAAACAATACTAGCAAATCCAATCTGGCAACTTATAAAAAGGATTCAACAATATCATCAAGTAGGACTTATTTATTTCATATTTTTCAATACATGAAAATAATACACCACACCATAGAAATATTAAGGGACAAAAGATGATAATTTCAGAAAAAGCATTTGATAAATGCAACACCTGTCAGGACAAAAACACTCAAGAATCTAGGATTGGAATAGAAATTCCTCGATCATTATCTACCAAAAAAAAATCCATAGGTAATATAATATTTCATGATGAAAAAGTGAACGCTCTTTTCCCAAGATCACAAACAAGACAAGGACTTAAGTCACTTCTATTCAACACTGTATAGAGGTTCTAACCAAGGTAACTAGCAAGAGAAACAAAAGGCATTAAGAATGGACAAGAAGAAGATAAACTACATTTGCAGATGGTATGACCCAGCAATTAGAAAATCCTAAAATATCCACTAAAAATCTACTAGAGGTAATAGCTTCAGCAATATTTCAGGATACAAGGTCAGTACACCACAATCAACTAAATTTCTATATGCTAGTAGTAAAAAATCTGAAAATTAAACTATGAAAACAATTCCATTTACCACAGCATTAAAAAAAATCTTTAGGAATAAACTTAACAAAAGGAGTGCATGATATGCACAAAAAATTACAAAACACTGAAAAAAAATTATATATTGTGACTGTGTCAGTCCCCAAATAGATCTACAGATTTAATGCAATCTCTATCAAATTCCCAGCTGGCTTTTTTATGGAAATTGACAAAGTGATCTTCTACTCCTAGGTGAGTATCCAAGAAATATATGCCTACACAAGAACTTATACAGGTATGTCTCTAATAGCCAATAGGTGAAAGCAATCCTAATAATTCTAGTGTCTATCAACAGATGAATAGACAAAATGTGATATATCCATATAATGGAGTATTATTCAACCATAAAAAAAAATCAAGTACTTATCCTTATTTTTATGACAACATGAAAGAACACTGAAATCATTATGTGAAAGAAGAACAAAAGGCCATAAACTACATGATTCCATTTGTAATAAATGTCCAAAATAGTCACATTCATAAAAACAGAAGGCAAATTAAGGGTTGCCAGGGAGGGATGGATGGGTAGAAAAAAGAGAATGTCCACAATCACATGATGAAAACACTCTGGAATTAGATAAAGATGATGTTTGTACAACTTTGTGAATAATACTGAAAACTAGGAGCACCCAGGTGGCTCAGTGGTTGAGCATCTGCCTTTGGTTTAAGTCGTGATCCTGGAGTCCAGGGATCTAGTTCTGCATCAGGCTTCCTGTAGGGAGCCTGCTTCTCCCTCTGCCTAGGTCTCTGCCTCTGTCTCTGTCTCTCTCATGAATAAATAGATAAAATCTTTTTTAAAAAAATACTGAAAACCACCCTAAATTTTATACTTCAAAGGGTAAATTTTATTATGTATAATTTTTATCTCAATAAAAGGAATTGAAAGCAAAAATTATGATTTATTGATAGACCAATCACTGCGTACTCTACTGGTTTGTCTAGGTTATCCAGTGGGTTCTCTGACCCAAACTGCAATTGTCCAAATTATATACCTTTCCTCAGTATATATTTACTCTTCTGCCTTCAAAATAAGACACTTAAGCATGTTTTGAAAATTCAAGAATTGTTCACTAAATATCCTTGAAATCACTAAGTCAAGCTTCTGCTAGCTCTTTGTAAGCTAGGTGTGTGCTAGCTCTTGATAGAACCAATGTTCAAGGGTTTACAGTGTTTCCTTTGTATGTATATACACACTGTTCCTTTCTCCAAAGGTCTTTCAGCTATTTTCTGAGAAATGAGTATGCTTCCAAATACCAAACCCTCAGGATCACCACACTTGCTCCAGCCACATACTACCTTCTCATGGCCCCTGCTTGGACTACTGGCTCTTCTTGGAATGCCCTTCCCAAAGATAATCCTGAGGTTTGCATCCTCACTTCAAACTGCTCAATTGCCAATCTCCAATTTCTTGACCATCCTTTTTGAAAATAGTACTCCCATTATACTCTGTCCCCTTTCAGTTTCATTGTATTTTCCTAGCTCTTATCTAAATGACTGAGAATATATATATATATATATATATATATATATATATATATATATACATATATATAATACATATATATTTTTTAACCTGTTTACTATAAGTCATAGAGGGCAAAGTCCTAGTCCTTAGTCTCAGCATTGGCAACTGTGGCTGGCATGTAACAGAGGCTCAAAAAATATTTGTTGAATGAATGACTGAAAAGCTATCTTAACACAATATGGAAAATCATTCTTATCACTTATCCATTAATATATTAAGAATTCTATAGATAGACTTCCTTATTCTTGTGAAAAGACATAAAGTTATTAATGAGCTATAGACTTCCTTTCAACCCTGAGTCATCCTTTCCTTTTATTTATTTTTTTTTTTATCCCTTCCTTTTAATGAAGAGTTTGGGAGTTTTGTCTCAATGATAACTTTCCTAATCAGATAATTAGAGGAAAAAAACTTAATAAAGCAACCTCAGAATTTCTAATACAGTGTTCCCTAAATATATTTATTGAAAAAGCACCAAAAATGAGCACAAAGCTTGATAAGCTAGGACAGTGCATCTTTGGAGAAAATATCATTTTCAGTAGTCTTTCCAAATATGTATGTGAAAGATGAGTAAAGCAAATTACTAGTTTGGTTAACCACATGACAATATTCCTAAAAGTACATCTCTAGAACAGGGGAGATAGGCTTTCTTAAAAGAAACATGAGCATTTTACACTGATATTTTAAACATGGATCTCCCCATATAAGATGAATTCCCAATTTATTAGGGAATTGGATACAAACACATACATTAAGGGAAGCAGAGTAAAACTCATGACTATATATATAGATTTCCAATCAGAGGAATCTCTTATCTCTCAGCAGGAAATGTGTGAGATGAATTTCTCACTTAGCCAATTAATTTACACTTTAGTCACCAGTGCTGGAAGGTAGTTTGGCCGACTTAGTGGTCTAAAGCTAAAATGAGTAATAATAATTCACATTTATAAAGGGCTTCAGAATATTAATTATTTAATCCACACTATATTGCTGCATGATAATTCAGAATTATTGCTTGTGCTTTTTAGGCTAGAGAAACTGATCTAAATCAATTAAAATCCATGCTAAAAGCAGAGTTCCTGGCCTTCAAGTTGGTCCTCAGTCCATTTTGCCTTGCCACTCAGCCCTTTGGACTCTGTGATGGGTTAATTAACCTCTCTTGCTTTGAATTTGTCCATAAAATGGTGATAATAAGGCTACCCTTACAGTAGTATATTGTGTGAATTAATTGATTTTTGGAAAGCACTTCCAGATCTATGGAAGGAAAGTATTAGTTGTAAATATCTCAATTGATTTTAAATGATAAATGATCATTTTTCATATCATTTATCAACAGTGATAGTGACAGAGATATTGAATAATATATAAAACGATGAAAAATTCTTTCCATCACTCAAAGAAAGAGTGCTTGAAACTCCCACCTCCATTCAGCCAGCCATGACTCATTCATTGGAAGAGAGGCTATGATTCATTCCTTCCACGACTACCCAGGCTAACATACATTTCCCAGTATAATGAGAATATTGTCTGTTCCTGACAATGTGGTTTGTCATTTATGGTTGTATTTTAAATATGTGTACAATATCCCAATTTGCTACGTACTTCCTTCCATGCAGTTTGGAGTGTAAGTTGTCTGAGAAAAAGACACAGTTTATTTGATTTATATTTTATAGTGCCCTGATCAGAGCTTTCACACTAATATCTTATTAAGTGTTACTATAAACTAGCTCACTTGTAAATAAACATTTTATGGTTTCAATGAAAATACTATCAACATTCTAGATCTCAAAGAATTCTTTTGTTTTTACTTTCTTATGAGTTTTTCTACATAATACTTCTATAAAAAGTATTGAACTTGATTCTGAAAAAAATACAACTAAGTTATTTCATCTTAAAACTACAAACAAATAATTTAAGTACTTTTATTTCAGACATGAACCCAAAGTTGAAGCTCCAAAGCCATATAACCTAGAATTATATGGTGATAAAATGTTGGTGTTTAGTACAAGAAATGAAATACTAAACCTTAAAATGTGTCTAACGGATGGTTTGTAGCCATCTTCAATCAAAACTCAATACCCATTGATTTTTTTTTCCCAAAACAGGAAGCCCAGTTCCCCTCTTAGTGGTCTCTCTAATGTAGAACTCTATCCCCAATACCCCGTCTTCACATTTCTCCCAGCCAGAAATGTAGGCTTACAACAACACAAGCTTTAATAAGGCACAAATTCCATTCAAATCCTGGCTGGAAAATGAAAAAGCCATAATTAGAATGTGCCAAACAGATCCTACCTATCCATTAGCCTAACTTCATAATGCCAGTGCATCCTCAGTTGAAGACAAATCCTAAAATCAAAGGTCAATCAGAGTATCCCAGGCTTTGATGACTATAAGGATCCCATTTAATCTACCCATCTCTCCTTTACGATAGCCTCCTGATTATAGAGAGGGGTGTGGGTGTGCGTGTGTGTGTGTGTGTGTCCTATTTCAATCTATGTAGCCAATACACATCAACCTACCTGAATAACAAAGAAATGCTCTATATATAAGCTATAGTGTTTCATCTCTTATATGCATTTACAAAATTTATTGCTACCCTTATTTTATACATTAAGATTAAACTACTTATTTAAGCTTTCACAAATGGTTAAACATCACTTATATGTGCTTTTTTGCACATATAAAGGTGCTTTATCACCTTTAAATAAAGAAACTTTCCTATTCAGAATCAAAGAGATTAACCCAACCACTACTATAATGGAATGATTCAAAGGAATATTATTCTAAATTATTAATATTGTGGCAATTTGCATAAAATTAGTAAATAAAAAACTTTCATTTTCATGTGATTACTCGAAGTATCTATTTAACTTAAAAATCTCAAGGTTAGCATCCAGTCAAATGGCTATTATATAAAAGGTGGGGCGAGAGGGGGGACTATAAGGGGAGGGAGGAAGTATATCATGTGTTGGCAAGGATGTGGAAAAATTAGGACCCTCATGCACTGCTAGTGGAAATATGAAATGGTGCAGTCACTGTGACAATTTGCTCCTCAAAAAGTTAAACATAGAATTAATATATGATCCAACAGTTCTAATCTTAGCTATATATTCAGAAAAATTCAAAGAAGGGTATGAGATATGGATGCACCAATGTTTACAGCAGCATTATTCCCAGTGGCCAGAATGTCTCAATGTCCATGCCAATATCCATCAACAGATGAATGGATAAGCAAAATGTGGTATACACAAAGAATGAAGTATTATTCAGTCACAAAGGGAATAAAATTCTAATATATGGGTAAAACCTAAAAACATTATGTTAAGTGAAAAATCACACTAAAAGAAATAAGCCAGACATAAAATGGCAAAAATTGTGTCATTCTACATATATGCGGTGTGTAGAATAGGCAAATTCATAGAGCAAAGAGCAGAATAGAGGTTATCAGGGGCTGGGCTGAGGGGGAATAGGGAATTAGTATTTAATAGGTACAAGTTCTTTGCTTAGGAAGATGAAAGGATCTTAGAAATGGACAGTGAGGATGGATGCACACCACGCATGTACTTAATGTCACTGAATTGTACACTTAAAAAGGGCCAAAACAAATTTTGTGTTATGTCCATTTTACCACACACACACACACACACACACACACTAAAAATAACCCTCAAAGCTGATTAGGAATCATTTTGGTATATTTGTTCAGAATTATTTGTTGTCACTTGGCCAATTATGTTTTTCATAAAAATTAGAGGTCTGAGCTTGTCCCCAGTACATGTAATATAAATGTGTGTGTCCTTATAAAATTGCATTTCAGAAAATGGAAAAAAAAGTATGCGGCATTCCGATTTATGAGATGAGGGAGCAAACGTAAAATTTACCTTTGTAATTTTGCTGAAGTTTACAGCAAAATATCCTTCTTGAGGTTTATTAAACTCTAATCATTTTCTTGAAAGATTAGCAGCAATTATCATTAAGGTTTAAGCATTTAACTGTGACTACTACAATAAATCTTATTAAAATAACTGAAACATACTTTTTTCGCATGTGGCAACCTGTCTCTGAATCACAACCATCTGTAAGTGGTGATTGCCTGGTGCACACAGATGGGAGTAAAACAACGATCAGGCTATACCATTCTTTCATCATCGCTTGGTACCAAACAAACTGAAATCTGAGTCAGACTATTTGCATTTGAAAGATTCTATGATCGCTATAATTAACAAATACTCGTTGGCTTCCCAATATAAAATGTGTGATAGGTACCTGACTGAAAATAACACTTGAACTGTGCAGCCTCTCTTTCTAATCTCTGACAGCCTATAAAAAAAAAATCAGACATTAACAATAGAGGAGCAGGTTTCAAGTTTTTATAGCACACAATTCCTTTACAGATTTAAGATGACAGAAGAAGAGAACAGCCTAATTTATTCTTCCTGGCTTGCGGCACAGAATCATGAAGGCTCTCGGTCATAACTTCAGGGCTACACTAAATTCCTGCCAGCCAGGATCAGTTACAAAGGTGAGCATCTGCTCCACCTTGTTTTTACTTCGAGGCCTGAAAAGACAGACCCATGTTATCACAAAGCCCGAATCATTAAATAAGAAAAAAGGAAGCCAAAAATCAAGTTTAATGCCTTTCTAGGTGTCATGGCAGTTTGGCTAACAACACTGACCCCAAATGTATTAATAATAAGAAAAGGGAAAGAGACTTCTGAGTTGAGAAAATGGCACACAGCAAGGAAGTTGGAGTTGAACAAGCGCTGCCTTCAAGTGTGTGCTAATTACGCAGCATTTACCTAGGCCAAATTACTTAAGCTTTGATAGCCTCAGTGGTCTCATCTGCAAATTAGAGGAAATAAGATATTTTCTCCCTCTCTCTGTCTCTCTCTCTCTATCTCTCTCTCCAAGAGAGAGTTCCTAGTGACCAGAAAGGTTTAAATGAGAAACTGAAAAAGGTGCTTAGTACATTGGCATAGAAACATTCCATGCTCTTGTGTTCAATGAATAAATACTATGTCAAAGGGTGATGATAAGCTACCATAACATTAAGTGAATAATTCTGTCAATGAGGTCCTCTTCAATGTTAACTTCAGATTACTTCTTACTTTTCCAAGAATCTGTTTCATAATTAAAACCATGGACCTATATAGAGTCAGACTGCCAAGGCCCAAATCCTGCTTCTTCCACTGAACTGTGTGACTTTGGCAAGTTACTTGACTTCTCTGTGCTTCGCCTAACTCATCTATAAAATAGGCACAATAGTAATCCATTCAAAGTTGTGTTTGGATGATAAGATTGAATAGGTTAATATATTTAAGTAGTTTAGAACCTGCCCAGACACATATTATGTCAATAAATATCAATTAGCCTCTCTTTATATATGAGAAGGTCCCCAGGCACATAATGAAGGACAGACATAGTCCTTGACCTCATGGAACTTACAGACTACTAGAAAGACAGACATTGTAAAAAAAAAAAAAAAAAAAAAAAAAATACAGGGGAGCCCAGGTGGCTCAGTCAGTTAAGCTTCTGACTCTTGATTTCAGCTCCAGTCTTGATCTCAGGGTCATGAGATCAAACCCCATAACCTGCTCCAGGGTGGGCATGGAGCCTGCTTATGATTCCCTCTCTCCTTCTCTCTCTGCCCCTCTCCCCACATGTTCTCTCTCTAAAAAAATAAGTAATACATACACCCATACAACAATACATAACTGCAAGTTGAAAAGAAGTAAAAGAGGATCTGAGTATGATTAGGGCAGATCTCATAATATTTGAGCTAATTATTTCACGACAGGTTCTTTATCCAAAAGATCTCAAAATGTTATCTACAGGGAAGCTATTATAGGAAATATATAAGCATCATAATGTAAAGACCCCTGTAAAAGGAAAACCTTGATACATGTCAATTTCTTTCTTCCCTTTTTCTCCATGATATTTGATCATTTAGATAAGTACTTGCCTTTTTCACTGTTGGTGTGATTATTATTATTACTATTATTATTGCAGGGAAAAGTTTCTTAACCTCAAATGACCTCATTCTTTGAGACGCCAGATGCTGAAGAATATTAAAATTATATTTAAGACAGTGTTACATTCAAATTAAGATGTATTTTCTGCTAGATTACATTTTTAAAAGACAGTCATCACATATTATATACACTTAGATATCAAATGACTGCATTTACATTTGAACCAAAATAAAAGATGAAAGTGGTTAATGAAGTTCTAATTCATTGCCTTGAATGTTTTTAGCCTACTACATCCAAATTATTTTTTTTAAATAACTACCACTAGAAAGGCTAATGCAGTGCAGATGACTCCCCAAATATTTGCAATAGGTCACGTGAATGCCGCCACGGCATCTCAACAATTGACTATAATAGATTTAAGGGAGAATGATAGGCTGCCTTGACATTTAAATAGATAATATTTTCTATTAAATCTTTTTTAAAAAACCTTGATTAACACCAGAAATATTTCTCACTTTACCAAAAGAAACCCTCATTAAGGAAATTTTCACTGAGTTACATACAATATGCTCATCTGTGCACCATGAACTTGTTTTTACTCTATATTCAAAGCTGTATGTTTATTTCTCTGTTCTAGTTCAGTTCTAAAAGCCAAAAATATGAAACAGATGTGGTGACTTTCTGTGTACTGTGAAGCACAATTATGCCTCTTTGAATTGCTTAGGCTAAACAGTTGCCCTCCCTAGAGCATATCGAAACTGCTTGAGATTCTTTACAGCCAAGAATCCAGCTTGCTACCTGTCAGGAACTAGAATTGGCAGGCCACAGCTGGTTGCTTGCAGTGGATGCTCCCTTACTGTCCTTCCAACCAAAGTCTGTGAAACATAAGAAATATATAGGAAAACTGAAGCTGAATGGGCATGCTGTCTTATCCTTAAGAAAAGATGAAGCTGTCTGACAGTGAATACCAAGGTCCACTTTATATGGACCATTTAACAGCACTCAAAAAACAGTTTCGTTTGTCCTGCTTCTGAGTTCACAGACAGCATGGGCAATAACCAGGAGCAAATAAAGAAAAATCTTCCCAATTATCTGTCACAGTGATGATGCCTTTAAACCTGTATCTGCTAGATTAGCCTATGCATCAAAAGTGCAAATGTTGAGTTTTCTTTTGCTGAGAATAGTTTTAAAACATGTGGAAATTGCTATAATTGAGAGAAAGCTTGAAACAAATGGTAATTTTGTTCTCAAAAAGGAAACTTTCTTCAGGCTGTGGGAGGTGAGGAAAGGAAGTCTCCTTTTCTTCTAAAATGAGTGAATGCTGAAAATAATGGCATTCATACAATTTTGCATTGATCTTGTCAGTGTACAACTTCAAAAAGGTTTTAAAACAAAAGTTAGCAAAATGTTAGGAACATGTTCAGAGTGCCATGTTCATGGGGGTCATAAGTTTGATACAAATAAGCAGATCAGAAGTCTCATAAAATGTATGCTTTTCATCAAAGGGCACCCTGCATCCCCATTCACACATTCAGCATTAGTTTAGTCAATGGAGACCTGGGCTTACGCTACATGTTAAGGATCCTGAAAATTCAAAGACGACATATGTGCTGCAAGATGCTCGTATGGAGAGAGGGGGAAGACATTCAAAAGACATGTAACAGAGACACCTGGGTGGCTCAACCAGTTAAGTGTCCAACTTCAGCTAAGGTCTTGATCTCAGGGTCTTGGGATAGAGCCCTTTTTGGGGCTCCACGCTCAGTGGGGAGTCTGCTTGTCCATCTGTCCCTGCCCCTACTTGTACTCTCTCCTTTCTCTCTCTCTCTGAAATAAGTTTTTTTTTAATTTTTAATAAAAAAATAATAAAAGACAAATTTAATATTTTCACTGCTAATGAAGACTCCTTTTCCTCTATCTTCAGGCCTCTGGATCTTGGGATAATAGAAATGAAGGTATGGAAGGCTGAGACAGTTGACCTGCATCATCTTAGGAGATTTTATTATCATCTGAATCTCAGAATCAGGTCAGTTTCAGACTAATTCTCAAGTTACCATTACTTCTCTTACCAATTCCACCATACTCTGAACATACTGCTCATATTAAGCCAAGAAAAGTGAGAGGGAACATCATCAGGAGGACTTATCATCACTGCACTTTACCCTGACAGATATCTGAGCCTATCCGGTCATTTTCAGTTTTACTGACATCTTATAACCACTTTCATACATCTAGAAAAAAACACCAGTTTTTTCTCCCTTATCACCCATCACCGCAGGCTATGGACCCGGTATCCCAGACCCACCCTCCACTCTTAACATTTTCTAGTGTCCTGGGTCATTTAAGAGAGTTTGAGTGTCCATATTCACTCAAAGAGCTCAAGCATCTTTAAGGAATAACAAACAGTAAGGCACAATGCAGTGGCTGCTCCCCATAGCCAAGTGTTACCTATCTCAATGAGGAGGACAAGTGTCATCATTCCTGGGAACTGGTTTTACATGGCTGTAATTCAAGCAGAGAATGGATTCATCTGAGTGTTGGGTCTGCATTGTCTCAGGAGAAAGACCAGTTTCTGGAGCCTACCTCCACTCATCTCACTTAGAATTTTTCGGTCTTAAATCTGAACCAACACTTTGAACTTAGGTACAGGTAATTTAGTGCATGTGTCCTGTGGTTCCACATCAAGGGATAAAGTAGAATATTCTTGGATGGAAAGTCCTTGAAGTACTTGTAAATCAATCATTAAGTGGTCAATAGGTCCAAATCAGTAAAACCATAAAAGTATACTTGTCTAAAGTAAGTTCTATAAAAGAGTTCTAGTTTTGGAAGTATGCTTATTACACAAAGTATTCTATTCCCACCAGTTGTGACCAAAGAAACCATGACTCTTAAAAAATAATAATAACTGAAAAAATAAAAAGAAACCATAACTCTTAAATCAAAACCACCCTGGCTTACCATTCAGTAAAATAAGGGTAGACAAAGTTTGCCTCCATTGCTAGTCTGTTATGTTAATATTACATCTCAGCAAATACAAATCCTATCATTGTTGTGATAATAGTGTATAAGAAAGTACACCAGGTTCAAGGAGCAAAAGGTTACTTAGAGCAGTCAATAAAGTCCTTATCTAAGTCGTTAAACTTAAATGGAGACTTGAGTTTGCCAGGGACAAAAGCAGGAAGGGAGCACTGCAGATTGAGACAACAGCCTGTGCTAAAGCCCAGCAGTCTAAAACCACATGAGAGCCTGGGACACGTGAGTGGGACTGGAACTGGGGAACACAAGAGGTAAGGCATGTCAGCATGCAGGGGTACTGGGACTTATCTCTCAGACCATGGTGTGGCATTTCATAGTTTTAAGCAGTGGTGTAATGTGATCAGACAGTGAGCAGGGGTCGGAAGCATCATTTTCATTCACAAGTGCCACCACAAATACTGCTCTGTGTGTATAAATACATAATCCTGTATGTGCATAATTTGCATCACAAGCTGTTAGGTGCATTTCTCTCAGAGAAGTTTGGAAACAGTAACTCATCAATTGAGCAGACAAGGTAGAGAGACCATGGAAATATGCTGAATAGCTTCTACAGAAATCTCCAATTACAATGAACTTTAATTATTCAGGAATCAAATATGTTATTTGAATTCCAGGGATCTGAACTGTAGAACTTTCAATGTCATTGCCACAGAAGCTATACAGGGTAGTGTTTTTAAAACAGAAAGGGAAAGAAGTCTTTCAAATTGTAAAAATGATAATTATTTAACATAATGTTTGCCACCCCCATAATAGTTTCTCCTAAAGTGTGTGGAATAATTTATATATAAATATGTAGATGTATACAAACTGAAATGCCAAACATTGAAAAGAAACTCAAATGAGTGGGTATTTACATATGGAATAGAGCTCATAAGAAACCGTGTTTTTGTGATAATGAGATGTTTTCCAAGCTCTCCTTCATTCTGGAAATTTTCTCAGAGACAAGCCCATATATTCATAAGACAACAAAGAAATTAAAAAGGCAGACTCAGAAGTCTGAAAAGATAAGATCTGACAAAAGAAATGGTCATCATGCCATCTCAAGTTCAGTGATGGGTGAAAGAGTGAAATGGAAAGCCCCAAACCACAGAAGGGGGAAAATCCCTCACTTACCATCTCTGTAACTGATGGAAGTCACACACTAATCCAAGGCCACTGAAACTTGATGCATGTAATTACATTTCCCCTGTTTGGGTACATTCTGCCAAGATCATTATCAATGTACAATCACAGGAAATCAATAGAAAAAAAAAGTTTTCTCCCTAATGTTTAGGAAATAGGTATGAATCTGGACCCAAACAGAAAACAAGGTGATGCATCTGTCTTCAAATTTGTCTGAGAACTACTTTGTTTAAGAAATGCAACACGGTGTAATCAACTGCCTTGTTGATAGTATCTTCTCAGAGGGCCATCATATTATGTAAGGAAAACAAGAAAAATGGCTTTAAAGCCATATGTTATTTCCAACAAGAAAGGTAAGCATATCCATTACAAAACTATTATAGTTCTCATCTAAAAGTTATATTCAAACTACTGACTTAGTCAACCTTCTTTCAGTGACAGAGATAAAAACCCAACTCAAACCAGCTTAAAACAAAAGGGGGAATCTATCACCTAACAGGACAAAAGCACGTGCTCAATACAGTTGCTCTAATAAATTCATCAGAGCACTGTCCCTCTGCCTTAACTCTATTTCCCCCCATGTTGGCTTTCTTGTCAAATATGCCTTTCTCAGGCAGTGGGTAAGGATGGCTTCTAATAGCTCCAGGAGGACTTTCTATCAGTATAGAAGGCAAATGGAAAGGGAGAGTCTCTCTTCCAGTAGTTTCTGCTAAAGCCTCAAACTAACTGGGATTGAACCTGAGGAACATGCCCACTTCTGAACTGTTTGTTCTATCCAAGCATGTGACATTGATTGGCAAGATTTGGCCTTTTCTCCTGGAGTCATGGTGAGTGGAATACTTCTGGGTTATACTAACCAAGACTGAAGAATGAATGGTCTCCCCAAAGACACACTGAGTGGAAAAATACATATTTTTCACTCCACAGATAAAAAATAGCATCACAGATTTCTGAGTGGCTTTGTACATTTATTTTTAACAAAACAATATTACATAGGCTCAGTAAACTGCACTATCTGTAAAGACAGGCACTGTACTATGCTTATGCCCTGGCGGATGCTCTAAAGCTAATGGGAAATATGGCAACTATCATACTGCTGGCAAAATCAAGTTTCCTTTTTGGTGGAGTCTTTGTCTGGTTTGGGGACCAAGCTAATGCTAGCCTCAGAATGAGTTTGGAAGTTTTCCTTCCATTTCTATTTCTGAAACAGCTTCAGAAGAATAGGTATTAATTCTTCTTTAAATGTTTGGTAGAATTCTTCTGGGAAGCCATCTGGTCCTGGACTCTTGTTTGTTGGGAAACTTTTTATTACTGCTTCAATTTCTTTGCTGGCTGTGGGTCTGTTCAGGTTTTCTATTTCTTCCTGTTTCAGTGTTGGTAGTTTACATGTTTCTAAGGAATGCATTCATTTCTTCAGATTGCCTAATCTGTTGGCTTATAGTTGCTTGTAATATGTTCTTATAATTATTTGTATTTCTTCAGTGTTGGTTATGATCTCTCCTCTTTAATTTATGATTTTATTTATTTGGGTCTTTTTTTCTTTTTGATAAGTCTGGCTAGTTTATTGAACTTATTAATTCTTTCAAAGAACCAACTCCTAGTTTCGTTGATCTGTTCTACCATTCTTTTGGTTTCTATTTCATTGATTTCTGCTCTAATCTTTATTATTTCTCTTCTCCAGCTAGGTTTACGCTGCTCTTTCTCCAGTTCCTTTAGCTGTAAGGCTCAGTTGTATATTTGAGACTCTTCGCCTTTCTTGAGAAAAGCTTGTATTGCTATATATTTCCCTCTTAGGACCGCCTTTACTGTATCCCGAAGGTTCTGTAAAATTCCGTTTTCATTTTCATTTTTTCCATGAAATTTTTAAATTCTTCTTTAATTTCCTGGTTGACCTATTAATTCTTTAGACTATACACAAAAATAAACTCAAAATGGATGAAAGACCTAAATGTGAGACAGGAATCCATCAAAATCCTAGAGGAGAACACAGGCAGCAAACTCTTTGACCTTGGCCACAGCAACTTCTTGCTAGATATGTCTTCAAAGATAAGGGAAAGTAAAGCAAAAATGAACTATTGGGACCTTATCAAGATACAAAGCTTCTGCACAGCAAAGGAAACTGTTGAAAAAACCAAAAGACAACTGACAGAATTGGAGAAGATATTTGCAAATGTCTTATCAGATAAAGGACTAGTATCCCAAATTTATAAAGAACTTATCAAATTCAACACCTAAAGAATAAATAATCCAATTAAGAAGTGGGCAGAAGACGTGGACAGACATTTCTCCAAAGAAGACATATAAATAAATGGCCAACAGACACATTAAAAAATGTTCAATACTCGGCATCAGGGACATACAAATCAAAATCACAATGAGATACCATCTCACACCAATCAGAATGGCTAAAATGAACAAGCCAAAAAATGACAGATGTTGGCAAGGATGTGGAAAAAAGGAACTCTCTTACACTTCTGGTGGGAAGGCAAGCTGGTGCAGCCACTCTGGAAAACAGAATGAAGGTTCCTCAAAAAGTTAAAAATAGAGCTACCCTACAATCCAGCAATTACACTCTTAGGTATTTACCCAAAGGATACAAACATAGTGATCCAAAGGGGCACCTGCACCCCAATGTTGATAGCAACAATGTCCACAATAGCCAAACTATGGAAAGAGCCTAGTGTCCAACAACAGATAAATGGATAGGGCACCCCTGGTGGCGCAGCGGTTTAGTGCCGCCTGCAGCCTGGGGTCTGATCCTGGAGACCCAGGATCGAGTCCCACGTCAGGCTCCCTGCATGGAGCCCGCTTCTCCCTCTGCCTGTGTCTCTGCCTCTCAGTCTGTCTCTCTCTCTCTGAATAAATAAATTAAAAAAAAAAAAACAGATAAATGGATAAAGAAGATGTGGTGTGTGTGTGTGTGTGTGTAATGGACTATTACTCAGCCATCAAAAATGAAATTTTACTATTTAAAACAATATGGATGGAACTAGAGGGCACTATGCTAAGCAAAATAAGTCAATCAAAGAAAAACAATCATCATATGATCTCACTTATGTGGAATTTAAGAAACAAAAGAGAGGATCACAGGGGAAGGGAGGGAAAAATAAAATAAAACAAAGTCAAGGAGGGAAACAAACCATAAGAGACTCTTAATCCTAGGAAACAAACTTAAGGGTTACTGGAAGGGAGATGGATGGAAGTATGGGGTAACTAACTGGGTGATAGGTTAAAGAGGACACTTTAATGAGTGTAATGAGTACTGGGTGTTATATGCAATTGATGAATCACTAAACTCTACTTCTAAAATTAATAATATATGTTAATTCATCGAATTTAAATGTTTAAAAAATCCAGAGTATTTCTTAGCCCCAAAACTATTCCGTGTACTTCCTTTCTTCCCTTTTATTTAGATCCAATTAGCTTTAAAAATTATTTTCAATACAGTCTACTACAAAGGGGTGAGAGGGGTTACATACAGATAACTACATATAGGTACCCTGAAAATTTACATAGTACCAAGGATAGTCATAAGAGGCCAGGGATAAAGCCCAGTAATCAAAAAACTAAACTTATAACAAACATCACAGGAAGTCAATAAAGTCAGGAGGGTAGGACCAAAAAGACAGGGTCTAGAATCTGGGAATTCAGAGATTTAATAAGGACCACAGTAAGACAGAAAAATTTTGATCTAAGAAAGAGGATGATTTTTGCAGTCTTTTAAAACTGCTTAAAGCTGAATATTGAAAGACAAGTTCTCACCAACTAGAAGTATATTTCCATTCCGAAGTAACAAAAGGGTTCCCCATGTGTGTTTTCATCCTATTTGAAGAAAAAGAAGAAGGCTAGAGCTTTGTAAGCTTCAAAGAGATGAGACCAGGTGACCTTAGAAAGTCAGTCCTAACCATGAACAATCATGAGATCATTGCCTCAAAGTTTAAAAAAAAAAAAAATCTTTTAACATATTCCTGTTCTGGTATACAGAAATATGTGGCTGAAGGCCATACTGATTGACACCTATCACATGTGACTCAAGCCACAAGAACTCCTTTTAGACCACTACACCAGACCTAACCCTTTACAAAGCACCAATTGTTATTTACTTATTTGATATTATTCCTTATTTGATATTATTCAAGATATAAAAAACCTTGAATACATAACTGAATACCTAATATTGAAAAAAAGGCAAGGAAAATCTAATACTATTGTTTTTCCATCACCTGTGATCAGATGCAGGAGATAACAAAGGGCTAGACAAGAAGTAGATAATGTTATTTTATTTCACTCAACATCATGTAGCACATATCTACAGCTGATTTTCCCCACTATCAGTACTTAATAAATATAAAGCTCAGATACTCTTATATTTGTTTCTTTATGTCCCACCACTTTGCAAAACAACCACCTCCCAAATACTATATTCTGCAACATATGAAAATTTTACCCAACTGTTAAAGAGCTATATGTGTACCTATGTATAAACATATATGTAAATAATACAGAATTTACTATATTTTTATATTTAAAATGTTTAGAATATACGTTATTCTACGCCTTTGCTTATCCAAGACTTGTGAACAGAATAAAAGAAAAATGGAAAAATAATGAAATGCAATTTCTGGAAAAAAATGCCACTCTACTAACATTTGGAAATGCTTTCATTAACTTCTAGGAGGAATTATTAATTATAGGATTTAAAAATTTCTATCTTAGTCAAACTACAAAGATTAAATAGTTTGTGTCTAAGCAGCATTATTCTGTGGTATTACTTTGATCTAAGAACTGAAAAATCCCACCTGAAAAACTACTACTCCCTGGAAAACAGTACTAACACTATACCAGAAATTGCTCCATGAAAATTATAAGAACATAGGGGGGAAAATACTGATACTTTAGCCATCCCTTGTTTCATTCTTTATTCAACTATTTTCCATTTAAGTACTGACCAAGTTTGCTTTCATTTAGTTTCAGAGAACCTGCAGGCAAAAAATTATAAGGTGTCTGAATTATTTATTTTAAAACTTTAAAGGCATCTGAGGCATCTCCTATATTTTATAGACTTTGAATGGATCAGTGTCAACTACTAGGAATGTAGGCTCAATGATCCTATAAGCCCAAATGGCCATTCTGTACCCAAATGAAAAATGTCACGTGAGCCCTTTGGCCTTGGAGAATCTAACCCAGAACTGGCTTATTTATGGGAATTACATGCTTTAGTCACTAATAAATCTTAACAACCACAATCTATGAAGAAACAGATTTTCTTTATATTAAGTTACGGAAGTCAGTGATGGCTGTGAGGTGAGCTGCTTAGAAAGTAGTCTGTAAATCCAACTCTATTAGGTAAGCTTTTTAAGAACATTTTCCTGTTAGCAACAGAGGGAACGGTACTTTGGTTTAGATTTTATTTCCTTATGGAACATATTCTAGTGGTAAAAATGACTGAATATTTTGTGACTCTGAAATGCATTAATTAAAACATAATCTGTTCCTTAAGAACTCAAAATGTTTCTAAATTTGAGATGTACAACTGGGATATCCCAAACTAAATTGAGACTGCTTAAAGAGTGACTCCAAACCTTTCTGCAAAACTAATGCGTGCACCTGCAAGATCTGTAGGACATGTGAACATAACCTGAACATAATACCTTCCCTGCAGGATCAAACCATTTATATCCTAAAATTTTAGGTTCATTTAAACCCCTAAGAAAAGCTTTAACTTCATGGAAAGTATAATTTGTATGTTGACATCTTTTTAAAAGTTCAGGTTTCTAGTTCAAGATGGTAGGCCGTATACATTCCCTTCCCCAACTTCCTAGAATTACAATAATAGAAATGAACAAGAGGGACTGGGCTGAATATTAAGGAGACTGAGATAGTAACAATCAGGAAACTAGAGAATCTCCACAACTTAGAGGCAAAAATCAGACAAGACAGTGTAGGCTGAAAAGCTACAGAAGACTACAACAGAGGTGAAAGCTGCTCTAATGGCAGAGTCCCAGTGGGGTGCCAGGTTTGGGATGAATAAGAACAGGGAATAGCAGAATGCATAGGGCTATAATCAAGGAGATGAATACACTTTGCACAGACCAGTCAAGTGAGCTCTTCCTTTAAGCCTTTCTCTTCCTCTTCATGGCTATCAGGCAGCAGTATTTGCCCCAAGATAAAACCATAGAATTCTTTCTAAAGAAAGTGAAGGATCTTCTGGGTTGAGCTAAGACTCTGAGTAAGGTATAGAGTGAAATGGAAGTGAATATGAACTCTACACCTAACATAACAGGAGAGAAGCAACACATGTGAAGAGAAGCCAGATCTTTTGAAAATAGAGAACTCCTTACTATCGATAGATATCTAATGCCCACAGAGCCTTTTATGTAGAGTTCACTATTATTTGGGCTTTGTTTTCTGCTTAGTTTATTAAAAATCATCTGTCTAATATAAAACACTTTGCAAGCCAATTTTTCTCGAGGATTTTGACATTGAATACAAATTTGATTTAAAATCCTTTACAAATTCAAACTGCAATTACAAACATAACATGACTAAATCTTTTAAACACCTCAAATCCCTTAAACAAACACAAGCTTGCATAAATACAGTAATTATAAAACATGCACCTTTATAATAAAAACAGTTACAAAACACTAGCACCATTGCATGTAACTGCTTTCCTTATCCTCACACTTCTCTAGATTTCACTGATTCTACAAAATATTGTTTATTTTAATTCCTAGGCTTTTGATAATTTTTAAACCCAAAGGTATAAGAATACAAGCTTCTAAAAAAAAATACAATCTTCTGAAAGTCAAATTATAGAGCTAGTTTGTGAATAGTTGACACTGGAGGTGGAACATAGTGCCTAACGACACAGTTCAAAAAAGCATACCCAAGTCATCAATCACATGGTTGGACTTCTTTTCCCCACATGGTTGGACTCCTTTTCCCTTTGTTGAAATAAGATATTCTTGAAAAGTGAAAGTAACCAATTATATCTGACTGATTTTCCTATAATTATGATCAACAGACTCTGGCTATTAGTGTTATTAAAAATGCCATATCTCTTATCAGTATTTTACTATAACTAACAGAGGCCATAAAAGCTTTGTCTTCCAGAAACAGAGAAGTTCTGCTTATTTCACCATTTCTAAAACATTCCGTTTTCTTCCCCACATTTAACATCTTTGAAATTTGGGTACATCTTATAATGAAGGGTATCATCTAGTCCAGGTCAACCAGGAGCAGGTGTGGTCACTGCTTGCTCATGCATTTACTTGGTTGCTATTCCAAGAAGTATGACTGGAAACAGCAAGCCTTTGACATTTCAAAGACAACAAAATATTTAAGGATACTTAAAGGAAGAATTATGACCCTTGATTATTGACTGAAAATTTTCCATTGATACCTGCTGTCAAAAATATGAAAACAACAGTAACAAAATTTGCTGAAGGGGTGTCATAGATTTGGAAGAAAATCCCAGAATAAGAGTAGCATATTTCTAGAAAATGCTATAGTATAATGCTCTGTAAACTAAAAAAGGTGAAATTATGCAGAAAAACACAAACACTAATAATTTAGAGCCAATAAGTGGTTCAGAAGACTCATAAAGGTTAACAAAAGCTTTAGTTATACCTTAACCAATTATTTTATGTTTTCCTTTTTATGGATGCATAGTATTAAAATTATGCCTAACTAAGTCCGAATATATTCTAAATGATAAGAGAGATCTTTACTAAGATATAACTGGCAGTCATTTTTTTTCTTGGTGGTATAAAAACATGATGCATCTTATCCTCAAAAGCACCTTAGATTTGGTGACATAGAGTTGCTGTAATTTCAAGAAATTTTAGGTCTTTTAATCATTCCTAAAACACAATCTTGGGTCTCTCTTTCCCATTTATTAACGTGTTTGACACCTGTAGTTATTAACCTGGGCTCCTTATCTGCCAGTTATTCTAGTCTCTCCTAAACTGTTTGTTATGCCCTTGCTGCAGTCACAATCCCCCCCCGCCATAATTGTATAGCTCCCTCACCAGTTTGATTCTCTTCCTTGATTACACATAGAAAGAACTACATATTCAAAAAAAAAAAAAAACTACATATGTTTCATTAACAAACATATGCTTTAAAACATCCATAATTTCCTACTAAAATCAATAAAATTTAAGCATAACTTAGTATGCTCACTCTTCTCTCATATTATGCCTGATTTGATATTAATTGTATAATCAATTAATCTTTTATTCTTAAATATAAATGGATAATAATCTACCATTTCAGAAAAAGTGACAGCAAAAAAGAGAAGGATAAAGCAGAACAAATGAAAAAAATTCACATGGTTGAAGAGAAATAACTCTGGAAAAGAATATACATAACAAAAATTATAAATGATTTTATCCAAATATTTGAGGTAGCTACTATAACCACAAAGCAAGAAAAACCTACTGAGGGCAAAAAGAGCAATCAAAGAACAAGAATCCTGGTAAATCAAGACAAAAATTAAGATAAAATGAATTTTAAAAGAAGAAAATACAACTGATGAAATGAGAAATTGAATAAAAGGGTTAAGTATAGGCAACCCCGAAAAGCAAATAAATGACCTGGAAGAAAACATCAAAGAAAGTCTTTGAATATAGAAATAAAAAGCAAAAACAGAAACTATGAGAGAAAAGTTGAGATAGAACAAAAGCATAAAATCTAATATCCATCATAAGAATCTGAGAGAGAAACCAAAAAATCATAAGATAAAGATATTCTCAAGAAGATATATTTTAGCTGAGGAAAGAAATGAATCTTTATAGGCTGATAGACCTTGACAGGCTGAATTTAAAATTTATATATAAATAAAATATAAAAACTTCATTCAGGCTTATGTCAGAGAAATTTCAGAACTTCAAAGGAAAAAAAACAAAGTTTACAGTCTTTCATAGAAAAAATAAAATTTACCTAAAGCAAAACCAATATTGGAGTTGCACTGTATTACTTATTGGTTCTGAATGCTAGGGAGAAAAAACAACAACAACAACAACAAAAAAACGCTCAGATTCTGAAGGTGATAAAATGGTTTGAGCCTGAAATCCCTTACAAAACTATTCAAACAACTACAAAAATAGAGAGGAGACTTTTTTAGACATGCAAGGAGTCATTCCAGTTTCACTTTGCATTTCTTTGATTTTAATGAAATGAAATATTTCAAATTTTCACGGTTTATTTCTCTTTTTGCCTTGTGGGAAATACCTATTCGTGTGTTTTGTCCATTTTTAATTAAGCTATCTGTTTTTTATTCTCCTATATTCTGAAAACGAATTTTGTCAGCTACATAGGTTTCAAATACCTTTTCACAATCCATAGCTTATCTTTTGACTCTTTAATGTCTTTTGATGATGAAGTTATCTTACTAATATAGTTGAATATAGAAACTCCAAGAAGTCAAGAAATCTTCAAATGCTGGCTTGCAGGTAATTTTGGAGGGGTAATCATCAAAGTGTGAGAATGGAATGAATGTTTAGCATGACTGATAACTTTTAAATATTTAGAAATACTACACATGGTCATCTGTTCAAACTCTCAACTTAAGCCCTGCACATGACAGAAGTGTTTGCCTTCTAGGATGGACTTTTATGGATCTCTCACCCCGCCTTTACCTTCCACCTCTTCTTCTCCTCGCCCAGTTTAATAGCTGACAAAGCATCATGTGCCTGGAAAATCTTAAAAGGAGTTTTATACTGAATAGCTCCAGTATGAATCTGAGATTGTCTACTTTTCCAAAGTTTGCATTTACCCTCTGTGAGGTGCTTTCTATACCAAGATTTCCAACTATAATACATCAGCAGACCACAGCAGCCAGATCAATTCTCTTAAATGTAAGAGATGATGGAAAGGAGGAGGGGCAAGACGGCGGAAGAGTAGGGTCTCCAAATCACCTGTCTCCACCAAATTACCTAGAAAACCTTCAAATTATCCTGAAAATCTATGAATTCGGCCTGAGAATTAAAGAGAGAACACCTGGAATGCTACAGTGAGAAGAGTTCGCGCTTCTATCAAGGTAGGAAGACGGAAAAAAGAAATAAAGAAACAAAGGCCTCCAGGGGGAGGGGCCCCGCGAGGAGCCGGGCTGAGGCCGGGGCGAGTGTCCCCAGGACAGGAGAGCCCCGTCCCGGAGGAGCAGGAGCTGCACCGACCTTCCCGGGCGGAAAGGGGCTCGCAGGGAGTTGGAGCAGGACCCAGGAGGGCGGGGATGCCCTCGGGCTCCCGGGGACACTAACAGACACCTGCGCCCCGGAGAGTGCGCCGAGCTCCCTAAGGGCTGCAGCGCGCACGGCGGGACCCGGAGCAGCTCGGGGGGCTCGGGGGCGGCTCCGCGGAGGGGGCTGCGGGGCAGGAGCGCGAATCCAACAGCGCAAGCCAGATCAGCAGCCCCACCCGGAGCCTCCAGGCCCTGCAGACCGAGAGCTCTGAAGTTACTGCGGGAGCTGATCCAGGGCTCCAGAGCTGGCCGCCGCCACTGGGGTTGTTCCTCCAGGGGTTTGACGGGGTAAACAACCCCCACTGAGCCCTGCACCAGGCAGGGGCACAGCAGCTCCCCCCAAGTGCTAACACCTGAAAATCAGTACAACAGGCCCCTCCCCCAGAAGACCAGCTAGACGGACAATTTCCAGGGGAAGCCAAGGGACTTAAAGTACACAGAATCAGAAGATACTCCCCCGTGGTTCTTATTTTCTTTCTTTTTTTGTTGTTGTTGTTGTTTTGTTTTGTTTTGTTTTGCTTTGCTTTTTGATTTGTTTCCTTCCCCCACCCCCTTTTTTTCCTTTCTTTTTCTCTATTTCTTTTTTTTCGTTTTTTTCTTCCTTTTTTTTTCCTCTTTCTCTTTTCTTTCCTTCTTTCTCTCCTCTCTTTTTCTCCTTTTCCCAATACAACTTGCTTTTGGCCACTCTGCACTGAGCAAAATGACTAGAAGGAAAACCTCACCTCAAAAGAAAGAATCAGAAACAGTCCTCTCTCCCACAGAGTTACAAAATCTGGATTACAATTCAATGTCAGAAAGCCAATTCAGAAGCACTATTAAACAGCTACTGGTGGCTCTAGAAAAACGCATAAAGGACTCAAGAGACTTCATGACTGCAGAATTTAGAGCTAATCAGGCAGAAATTAAAAATCAATTGAATGAGATGCAATCCAAACTAGAAGTTCTAACGACAAGGGTTAACGAGGTGGAAGAACGAGTGAGTGACATAGAAGACAAGTTGATAGCAAAGAGGGAAACTGAGGAAAAAAGAGACAAACAATTGAAGACCATGAAGATAGATTAAGGGAAATAAACGACAGCCTGAGGAAGAAAAACTTACGTTTAATTGGGGTTCCCGAGGGCGCCGAAAGGGATAGAGGGCCAGAATATGTATTTGAACAAATTCTAGCTGAAAACTTTCCTAATCTGGGAAGGGAAACAGGCATTCAGATCCAGGAAGTAGAGAGATCCCCCCCTAAAATCAATAAAAACCGTTCAATACCTCGACATTTAATAGTGAAGCTTGCAAATTCCAAAGATAAAGAGAAGATCCTTAAAGCAGCAAGAGACAAGAAATCCCTGACTTTTGTGGGGAGGAGTATTAGGGTAACAGCAGACCTCTCCACAGAGACCTGGCAGGCCAGAAAGGGCTGGCAGGATATATTCAGGGTCCTAAATGAGAAGAACATGCAACCAAGAATACTTTATCCAGCAAGGCTCTCATTCAAAATGGAAGGAGAGATAAAGAGCTTCCAAGACAGGCAGCAACTGAAAGAATATGTGACCTCCAAACCAGCTCTGCAAGAAATTTTAAGGGAGACTCTTAAAATTCCCCTTTAAGAAGAAGTTCAGTGAAACAATCCACAAAAACAAGGACTGAATAGATATCATGATGACACTAAACTCATATCTCTCAATAGTAACTCTGAATGTGAACGGGCTTAATGACCGCATCAAAAGGCGCAGGGTTTCAGACTGGATAAAAAAGCAGGACCCATCTATTTGCTGTCTACAAGAGACTCATTTTAGACAGAAGGACACCTACAGCCTGAAAATAAAAGGTTGGAGAACCATTTACCATTCGAATGGTCCTCAAAAGAAAGCAGGAGTAGCCATCCTTATATCAGATAAACTAAAATTTACCCCGAAGACTGTAGTGAGAGATGAAGAGGGACACTATCTCATACTTAAAGGATCTATCCAACAAGAGGACTTAACAATCCTCAATATATATGCCCCGAATGTGGGAGCTGCCAACTATATAAATCAATTATTAACCAAAGTGAAGAAATACTTAGATAATAATACACTTATACTTGGTGACTTCAATCTAGCTCTTTCTATACTCGATAGGTCTTCTAAGCACAACATCTCCAAAGAAACGAGAGCTTTAAATGATACACTGGACCAGATGGCTTTCACAGATATCTACAGAACTTTACATCCAAACTCAACTGAATACACATTCTTCTCAAGTGCACATGGAACTTTCTCCAGAATAGACCACATACTGGGTCACAAATCGGGTCTGAGCCGATACCAAAAGATTGGGATCGTCCCCTGCATATTCTCAGACCATAATGCCTTGAAATTAGAACTAAATCACAACAAGAAGTTTGGAAGGACCTCAAACATGTGGAGGTTAAGGACCATCCTGCTAAAAGATGAAAGGGTCAACCAGGAAATTAAGGAAGAATTAAAAAGATTCATGGAAACTAATGAGAATGAAGATACAACTGTTCAAAATCTTTGGGATGCAGCAAAAGCAGTCCTAAGGGGGAAATACATCGCAATACAAGCATCCATTCAAAAACTGGAAAGAACTCAAATACAAAAGCTAACCTTACACATAAAGGAGCTAGAGAAAAAACAGCAAATAGATCCTACACCCAGGAGAAGAAGAGAGTTAATAAAGATTTGAGCAGAACTCAACAAAATCGAGACCAGAAGAACTGTGGAACAGATCAACAGAACCAGGAGTTGGTTCTTTGAAAGAATTAATAAGATAGATAAACCATTAGCCAGCTTTATTTAAAAGAAGAAAGAGAAGACTCAAATTAATAAAATCATGAATGACAAAGGAGAGATCACTACCAACACCAAGGAAATACAAACGATTTTAAAAACATATTATGAACAGCTGTACGCCAATAAATTAGGCAATCTAGAAGAAATGGACGCATTCCTGGAAAGCCACAAACTACCAAAACTGGAACAGGAAGAAATAGAAAACCTGAACAGGCCAATAACCAGGGAGGAAATTGAAGCAGTCATCAAAAACCTCCCAAGACACAAGAGTCCAGGGCCAGATGGCTTCCCAGGGGAATTCTATCAAACGTTTAAAGAAGAAATCATACCTATTCTCCTAAAGCTGTTTGGAAAGATAGAAAGAGATGGAGTACTTCCAAATTCATTCTATGAGGCCAGCATCACCTTAATTCCAAAACCAGACAAAGACCCCACCAAAAAGGAGAATTACAGACCAATATCCCTGATGAACATGGATGCAAAAATTCTCAACAAGATACTGGCCAATAGGATCCAACATTAAGAAAATTATTCACCATGACCAAGTACGATTTATCCCCGGGACACAAGGCTGGTTCAACACTCGTAAAACAATCAATGTGATTCATCATATCAGCAAGAGAAAAACCAAGAACCATATGATCCTCTCATTAGATGCAGAGAAAGCATTTGACAAAATACAGCATCCATTTCTGATCAAAACTCTTCAGAGTGTAGGGATAGAGGGAACATTCCTCAACATCTTAAAAGCCATCTACGAAAAGCCCACAGCAAATATCATTCTCAATGGGGAAGCACTGGGAACCTTTCCCCTAAGATCAGGAACAAGACAGGGATGTCCACTCTCACCACTGCTGTTCAACATAGTACTGGAAGTCCTAGCCTCAGCAATCAGACAACAAAAAGACATTAAAGGCATTCAAATTGGCAAAGAAGTCAAACTCTCCCTCTTCGCGGATGACATGATACCCTACATAGAAAACCCAAAAGTCTCCACCCCAAGATTGCTAGAACTCATACAGCAATTCGGTAGCGTGGCAGGATACAAAATCAATGCCCAGAAATCAGTGGCATTTCTATACACTAATAATGAGACTGAAGAAAGAGAAATTAAGGAGTCAATCCCATTTACAATTGCACCCAAAAGCATAAGATACCTAGGAATAAACCTAACCAAAGATGTAAAGGATCTATACCCTCAAAACTATAGAACACTTCTGAAAGAAATTGAGGAAGACACAAAGAGATTCTGCTCATGGATTGGCAGAATTAATATTGTGAAAATGTCAATATTACCCAGGGCAATATACACATTTAATACAATCCCTATCAAAATACCATGGACTTTCTTCAGAGAGTTAGAACAAATTATTTTAAGATTTGTGTGGAATCAGAAAAGACCCCGAATAGCCAGGGGAATTTTAAAAAAGAAAACCATATCTGGGGGCATCACAATGCCAGGTTTCAGGTTGTACTACAAAGCTGTGGTCATCAAGACAGTGTGGTACTGGCACAAAAACAGACACATAGATCAATGGAACAGAATAGAGAACCCAGAAGTGGACCCTGAACTTTATGGTCAACTAATATTCGATAAAGGAGGAAAGACTATCCATTGGAAGAAAGACAGTCTCTTCAATAAATGGTGCTGGGAAAATTGGACATCCACATGCAGAAGAATGAAACTAGACCACTCTCTCTCACCATACACAAAGATAAACTCAAAATGGGTGAAAGATCTAAATGTGAGACAAGATTCCATCAAAATCCTAGAGAAGAACACAGGCAACACCCTTTTTGAACTCGGCCACAGTAACTTCTTGCAAGATACATCCACGAAGGCAAAAGAAACAAAAGCAAAAATGAACTATTGGGACTTCATCAAGATAAGAAGCTTTTGCACAGCAAAGGATACAGTCAACAAAACTAAAAGACAACCTACAGAATGGGAGAAGATATTTGCAAATGACATATCAAATAAAGGGCTAGTTTCCAAGATCTATAAAGAACTTATCAAACTCAACACCAAAGAAACAAAGAATCCAATCAAGAAATGGGCAAAAGTCATGAACAGAAATCTCACAGAGGAAGACATAGACATGGCCAACATGCATATGAGAAAATGCTCTGCATCACTTGCCATCAGGGAAATACAAATCAAAACCACAATGAGATACCAACTCACCCCAGTGAGAATGGGGGAAATTAACAAGGCAGGAAACAACAAATGTTGGAGAGGATGCGGAGAAAAGGGAACCCTCTTACACTGTTGGTGGGAATGTGAGCTGGTGCAGCCACTCTGGAAAACTGTGTGGAGGTTCCTCAAAGAGTTAAAAATAGACCTGCCCTACGACCCAGCAATTGCACTGTTGGGGATTTACCCCAAAGATACAGATGCAATGAAACGCCGGGACACCTGCACCCCGATGTTTATAGCAGCAATGGCCACGATAGCCAAACTGTGGTCGGAGCCTCGGTGTCCAGCGAAAGATGAATGGATAAAGAAGATGTGGTTTATGTATACAATGGAATATTACTCAGCTATTAGAAATGACAAATACCCACCATTTGCTTCAACGTGGATGGAACTGGAGGGTATTATGCTGAGTGAAGTCAGTCGGAGAAGGACAAACATTATATGTTCTCATTCATGTGGGGAATATAAATAATAGTGAAAGGGAATATAAGGGAAGGGAGAAGAAATGTGTGGGAAATATCAGAAAAGGAGACAGAACGTAAAGACTGCTAACTCTGGGAAACGAACTAGGGGTGGTGGAAGGGGAGGAGAGCGGGGGTGTTGGTGGGAGTGATTGGGTGATGGGCACTGGGGGTTATTCTGTATGTTGGTAAATTGAACACCAATAAAAAAAAATTATTAGAAAAAAAACAGTATACTGAAAGCTAATCAGTATAAATGGTTGTGCAGGTGGTAAGAGATTCTTAAAAAAAAAAAAAAGGATAATGGAAATCTCTTGCTGAAAACCATCAAAAGGCTTTCCATAACACTAAACAAATCAAAATTTTTCTGCCTGGCCTCTACACCCCATTTGGCTTATCTCCTGATCACATTTCTGGTCTCTCACTTGAAATCCTATTATTCCCCCCTGTACTCACTCCACTCCAGGATACGGGCCTTTGTGAAATTCCCAAGAATATGTTTCTGCTGAAGGAACTTTGACTTGACATTTCCTCTGCCTGGAGTACTTTTTCTCCTGAAGGCTTAGTCACTAGTTTCATTTTGGTTTCTGTTCAAATTTATCTTTCTGATAAAAGCTTTCCCTGATACTCTATTTCAAGTATACCCTGCTGTGTATTATTTTTTATGGAATTTATTAATGTTTCACTCTTTATATTTCTTCTTATTTAATGACAATATGCTTTATTAAAATGTAAGCTGCATGAGTACAGGTACTTTTTTGTTTAGTTCATATTTATATCCCCTAGCCCTAGAACATGCCTTTATATAGCCTCATGTAACAGATGTTCAACAAATATTTGTTGAATGAACATTTTATCCACCTACTTCTTAGTCACACATGTGCCCTCAGAGTAGAAAGATGTGGGTAACCCTTTGTTACCCACAAAGGGTAACATTACCAAGGGCACATCTCCAACTATGAGTGTCAGAACCCCAAGAGGAATCTACTGAAAAATCCCAATATAAGGCTAACTGTTCAAATATCTTGACATAAGGCCCTATTGTTAGAGAATAAAGGATCTCTTGATTTAATCAAATTCAACTTCAATAAAATAAAAAGAATTTGCTTCTGGAATTGGGGGTGAGGGGTAACAAAAACACTTCAAAATGTATCAAAGAGTAAGATTAATCATGGTCATAGGAACAGGGTCAGAAGATAGTACCATTCCAGACTAGTTGAATTATTTCATCCATGTGTATTAATCACCATTGAAATTTTAAAAAAATAAAGTTTACCATAAGATAATTTTTTTTAATATACTCTGGGGGGGAAGTGCATATTAAACTTGTTAAAACCTACTTCTGTCCCCAGGTTCCCTCTTACATGTAAATGTAGTATGTTGTATCTTTAACAAAAGGGCTCTAACTCTCTTGAAATATCAGGGTTCATTTTTAGTTCACTAAATCTCCCAGGGAAGTTAGAGATTTCTTGTAATGTATCTTCCTTTATTCTCACTGCAAAATCAAACACTATGTATTTATGTAACGACTTTCAGTCTATACCTTCATAGATTATCTCATCAGAAAGTGCAAATACATCTTCATTATTCATTACAAAGAGAAAAATTTGAACCAGCAATATATTCCAAGTACTTGACACAGAACACAAGATTACAAGATTTACCATTATTGAAGGACTGCTACAAATTCATGCTAGGTAATTAACCCAAAAGAAAACAGAACAAGTTAATAATGATTATAAAAATAAACATTTCTTCATGTGAGAGATTATTTATTCTAATATTTCTAATTTTTAATTTTTTAATTTAATTTCTATTTTTAATTTTTAAAAGTACTTTATCCCGTTTTTGCAAAAAAGATGTATTTGTGTGTATGTTTACATGCAAATGAAGAGAAAGAGGATAGAAACAATGCTCATAAAATTGTTGACAGTGCTCCCCTTCAGGAGGAAAATGGAGTTGGGGGGAATAATAAAAGGAGATTTCTACATTTTCCTGACTACAGTCTATATAGTTTGAGTTTTTAACAATGAGATGTATTTATGTTTGCGTAACCTGTGTGCATGTCTGTATGAAACCAATGACTAGGATTTTAGGGGGGTTTAGAGTCATTAAAACTAAAATTTTAAAAAAATAGTAAAAAATTATTTAAAGGCATTGAGAGGTTGATATTTAAATATCATGGAAAATATATTCAACGTTTAAAAATGAAACATTTCTTAAACTGAATTAACAATCTTCTAATTGTTGTCTTTACATCTATATTTCTATATTGATATAGGCTATACTTAAAACATGATATACTCTTATTCCAATAAACATAATAAAACAAATATGATTTCTATCATCTTATAATATTATAATTCTTAGTCTTTACTCACTCAAGGAAGTGGGTGGGGGTAGAAGAAGGTAAAGAAGTTTATATATTTTTCATCCATTTCTAATATATTCATTTTTAGGAAAAAGGGGTATTTCTTAATTATCTCTTTTACCTTTTTACCTTTAAAGTGGAGAACTTTAAAGAAAATGATAGCAGTGTGTGATTGGTTGCTTCCTTCCAAATCCATGACCCACTTCCTGAAATCCTGCTGATGGGCTCTCATGTGAAACATTTCCCATCAGCAGTTTAAATTACCTTTCAGAACCTCCAACATGTTTCAGAATCTTAGGATGAATAATTAATGTAACTGCACTCACAGACCTTTGTAATGAGCACATATTTTATAAGTAAATAACTAATGTCCAATACCAAATGAATACCAATGGAATAAAGATTTCTGGGAAGCAGTCTGGGTGTTTTGTGTGAAACCTGAAATTGACACTGATAGGCCAATATTCACAAACTTCCACTTCTATTAGTTGGTTTTTAGACCCATTTACTCAGTGTGTCAGCTTAATTCTCATATTGGCAAATGAATGTTGTTTGTGGCTCATGAAAGAGAATGGAATTAGCTATATCACTTAACCACAGGAAGCCACAAATAATGTTAACTGATCAGCTGGCCATAAATTTACTCTTTTTAACTGTTGAATTATGCATTCAATTCTCTGCACCTGAAAGCAGTTTTCTTCTCCTTTCCTGTATTTGTGTCACTCTTTTCTACTTTGTGAATCATCTCCACATTCATAGATTATATTATGTGAATCAAAGCTTGCATATATATATATATATATAAAATAGTTCAGTCTCATATGCCTGTATGACTTTGAAATATTTTTCCATTTTATATTTTCTCAAAAGCCAGACTTTATAAAATCTAATTTAAAGGCCCTGCATTGCATTAGAAAACATAACTAAAAGAGTATTTGTGGAATTGACCATTTTCCCTGATAAATACCAAAAAACTATACTTCCTGAATTAGGTCTGTTTTTACAAGTTTAGTTTTCATGAATCAATAGACTTTTTTCAAGCAAAACTATTTCAAATGATTGTAAGGAGGTTAAATTTTTTTCTGGTCACTTAGAACACAGTTATGTCTCATTTTCTATTTGCTTTGAGAGAATCTCAGGTGGAAAGAAGAAACTCTGACTTGTGTGATAATACTATATAGTACTTTTATAGAAAATATTCATGAGGTGTATTGGCCTATGGTGAAGGAAGGCTATTGATTTAATGTGAAAAATCTACCAGAAGGGCTAAAGTATCTGAAAGTAGTGTGTTGGGGGCCAGCCAGGTCTGAGCTCAGTCCTACACAGTTATAGGGACAACATGCAGAAATAACTTGACTCCACTGCAAAGCTTTTTCATGTGTAATGGGAATAATTATTTCTCTCTCTCTTAAACCTGTTCTCAAAACTAAACAATGCATTTAAAGTGCATGACACACAATAATAAGTCTCAATAAACATCAGTTCCCCCCACGCCCTTTCCCCTTCCCTTGTGCAGTTAAAACTGTCACATCTAAAACCCCCAGGTGCCATCTCTCAGAAAGCATTGGGATGAATTCTAGTGTACACAATCTGAATATTAAGGTAGCCATGCTCTAGTCCCTGGCTTCCCCTTCTAATTCTACTTCCCTTTCTTGGCATTTATCACAACTGAAATGAATTACTCTTCCACCTTTGTGTGTCGTGTCTGTCCCCTCTGCGAAGCTGTGACTCCATGAGGACCATGCCCATTTGTCTAACCATCACAGCAACCTCAGAACCTAGCACAGGTACTCTGATGTGTACTCACTGAATGAAGGCAGGCCCTACTCTTTTTCTCTAACAACAACTGCCTTTTACCTGAAGCAGAGATGGCCACTACAGGCACATTTCACCATGGAAAACAATTCAAAACAAAATTTCCAAGACAAAAATATCCCATGTAAATTTTTACCAGCGCATAAAAGTTGAACATTTCCATGTATTCCACACAGAATGTTTTCAAATGGCTTATCGAATTACTTAATATTATTGGTCACTTTTCAAAAATACACATTCTACTTCAATTATCCTACACATATTCATGTGTGTAGGTTTTGCCAAAAAAATCAATTGGCAGTGATCTTTCTGTAAGAAGAGCATAAACATCCTTCTGTGATTTGCTGCTGTAAAAGTTCTCTGCTGAGCCTAAAACTGCTTATGACTTGGCTTTAAATTCAAGTTTTACCTGAACCTTTACTAAAAATGGAGGGAAAACTTGTTTTCCATCCTGTGAGTTGTCTGCCACTGCCATTACCAATATTAAAACAATTTTAATCCTTTAAAAATAAATTACTTAAAAAATATTAAGATTCTCTTTTAAAAAATGAAAAAAATAAACTTCACAGGGCCCACAGCCATGTGCATTTTATTTTTAATGCATTTTAAGGGAAAATTCTAAAGCTGTGAAAGAAACCTTATACTGAGTTAGGTAAGGATCAAGCAGCTTGGCAGACTTTGGATACATAGAAAGGAATGACAGAATGACATGGAAAGATGTCTGCTGGAACAGCAATGGTGAAAACTGCTCTGTAAAGGGAATTCATGGCAGATAGACTTGCCAGACCTAGACTTAAGGATGTGACCACTCATGATAGTTTTAGTCTTAAATATTCCTTAAAGTCTTTTATTTATCAGGTATTTACATTGTTCAGACACTTTGTTAAGCACTTTATTTTTTTCATTCCATAGTGTACCAATAATTATGCTTATTCTATAGATCATTAAATGGAGATCCTGTTGACTTTTTTAAGATTTTATTTATTTAAAAAAAAGATTTTATTTATTTATTCATGAGAGTTGCAGAGAGAGGCAGAGACACAGGCAGAGGAAGAAGCAGGCTCCCTGTGGGGAGCCTGATGCGGGACTCGATCCCAGGACCCTGGGATTATGCCCTGAGCCAAAGGCAGACACTCAACCACCGAGTCACCAGGTGCCCCTGGTGACCCTGTTAACAAGTAAAATACCTGGGGCCTTAAATTCATCTCTGGCCAAGATTCCTGGTTCTTAATATTATGCTATGCTGACTATACAATCCTATGGGTTAGACAACCTCAAACTGAAAAGCATTTCAATAGGAAAACTACTGCAAAAATGCAAGTTCAAAAACTTCTGTTTGTAAGTCAAGCAAATCTGTCATTTGAAATCTGAGCACAGGGAATCTGGCAATCTTAGCAAATAACCCTGACACATCTGCCTTCTATGGTCCTACCAGAATAACTCAATAACCATTGCAAACATGTTGGCAGAGACTGAGAAGTCTCTGAAATCTTAAGCTCTATTGGATCTCCTAGGAGACCATGACCAGGGCTTCTTTCTCCTAGAGGCAGAGGAAAGCCAAAAGAAAGAAATCACAAAGAAATAGAACAGATTCTCTTCAAAACCCAAGACAGAAATTGCTAATTTTTTGGCTTTCCAAAGGATTATTGCAAAAGTCAATAGAGTCTATTGATTATTAAACAACAAGAGAAAGTTTTTCCTGGGCACTTGCTACATGGAATCCTCAGGGCAGCAGCACAATCCCACTTGCCCCAATTATCTTGAAAGATACCTAGCCACATGAAAAAACTAAATTGCTTGCAGTCTCTATAATGAGAAGACTGTTTTTGCACCTTAAAAATCTCAGAGAAAAAGGGACACATAGGTGGCACAGTTGGTTGAGCAACTGACTCTTAGCTTCAGCTCAGGTCATGATTGTGGAGCTGTGGGATGGAACTCTGCATCCAGCTCCACATTTAGCTTGGAGTCTGCCTGAGATTCTCTCTCCCTTTCCCTCTGCCCCTCCCTTATTCATTCATTCATTCTCTGTCTCTGTCTCTGTCTCTCTCTCTCTCTCTCTCTCTCCCCCCCCCCATCTAAAATAAATAAATCTTTTAAATATAATCTCAGAGAAGAGAATCTTTTTCCTAGTAAATCAGAGGACTGAGAACTGGCCAATTCATTCATTAATACCTTAGAAGAGTAGAAAGTACTCCTACAGATTCGTAAAAGATAAAGAGCCAACATCAAAATGGGAGAACTTAGGAAGCATATCCAAACTGTGAACAAACAAATGAAATGGTTTATGATCTCACCAATATCCAGGGAAATTAAAATTAAAACAAGCATAAGATGCCAAATATTACTAAAATCAGAAATCCCACTTTAGGAAATATATTTGATAGTAATAAAAGCATCAGAACACAGGGATATATGTACACAAACTTTTTTTCTGTAATTAAAAAAATTAAATCACTTTCAGTTTCATTCATAGGAAGATTAAACATACTATAGTATGTTCACCCTATGCAATATATGCCAGCCAGTGAAAATGTTTTCTATTAATCTGGAGATCTATTTTCAAAAAACAAATTGTAAAATATCATAACAATAATACTTTCTTACTCAAAAACCTGTCTATGTGTATACATGTTTGATATCTTTTCATGAACATGAAGGAAGGTAGAGAATGTCATGCTCTGTGCTATAAAAGTGGTTGGTTTCAGGAAAGTAAAAATAGAAAGATATAAAAGAATCAGTCACTTTTCCTTTACACATCTTTGAGTTGTTGCATATGTGCCAATAAGATATTGTTTTAGAAATTCTTTTTTAAAAACTAAAAGGAAAAAAATATTACATAAAGTTACTTTCAATATGGCAAAGATCCAACCTTATGTGAATTTAAATAATTGTTCAATGCTAAATACCCAAAATTACTGAATTCATAAACACCTCATGCACCACTACAATATATTTCTATCAATAAGATAAAAGATAATAGTCATGCCCAAAGGAACATCATTTCCAGCCGCACACTTTATTAAATAAATGCCAGTGTTTAAGCTATATTTTGTCATTGTCATTGTCATTTGTAATCATCTCCACTTTAAAAAGAAAAAGTTCAATAGTTAAAAGCCAACTAAACAAACAGAAAATAAATCTATTATAAAACCAGAAGATGTTTGTATCATCTAAATTCTCTTAAGTTTTTACTATCTTTAGGAGAAATTGAATTAACTATGAAAATAAAGTATCCCTGAACTCCCTTTTTTTACCAAAAGATTTTCTATTTTCTCCTGAGCCCTCTCTCTAAGAAAAAGTATAGGGTTTCAATTGTTGGAAAGAATTTTTGGATCAGTGTTAAGCTTTTGGAGATAACACTGTTTTGAGTTCTTTTGAAAAACTGAAATAGGAGAGAAATCCTGGAGTATCAAACCAGACACCAACATGGATCCTGCAGTTAGAGAACAGTAAGCTCTCTGCATCAGGCAACCCCTGTGCTTGCAAACATGCAGTTTTCCCAAGTCGGGGAAATACGTACAAACACATAAAAGGGATCATATTCAATCACCCCAATTAAGTCTAGCGAAATAAGAAATGCTTTCCTCACTCTACCCTCCCACCATTTTCAATTTACTTTAACCCATTGACCCATTTTTTTATATTCTTAAGTTTTTTATTTTAATTCCAGTATAGTTAACATATGGTATTATATTAGCTTCTGGTGTACATTTTAGTATTTCAACACTTCTACACGTTATTCCATGATTATGATAATTGTACTTTTTAATCCTATCACCTATTTCACCATCTCCCTCATCCACCTCCCCTTTAATAACCATCTGTTTGTTCTCTGTAGTTAAGAATCAGTTTCCTTGGATGGAACTGGAGGGTATTATGCAGAGTGAAATGAGTCAATCGGAGAAGGACAAACATTATATGGTCTCATTCATTTGGGGAATATAAAAAATAGTGAAAGGGAATAAAGGGGAAATGAGAAAAAATAAGTGGGAAATATCAGAAAGGGAGACAGAACATGAAAGACTCCTAACTCTGGGAAACGAACTAGGGGAGGTGGAAGGGGAGGTGGGCGGGGGTGGGGGGTGGAGGTGACTGGGTGATGGGCACTGAGGTGGGCACTTGACAGGATGAGCACTGGATGTTATTCTACATGTTGACAAACTGAACACCAATAAGAAATAAATTTATTTAAAAAAAGAATCAGTTTCTTCATTTGTCTCTTTTTCCCCTTTGCTTCTTTGTTTCTTTAATTCTGCATACAGTATGTCTTTCTCTGACTGACTTATTTCACTTAGTGTTATACTCTCTAGCTCTATCCTGGTCATTGCAAATGGCAACATTTCATTCTGTTATGGCTGAATAATATTCCAACACACACACACACACACACACACACAGACACACACACCATCTCTTCTTTATCCATTCATCTTTTGACAGACACTTAGGCTGCTTCCATAATTTGGCTATTGTAGATAACATTGCAATAAACATAAGGGTGCATATATCTCTTTGAATTATTATTTCTGTATTCTTTGGGTAAATACCCAGTAATGCAATTACTGGATCATAGGGCAGTTCTATCTTTAATTTTTTGAGGGACCTCCACCCTGTTTTCCACAGTGACTGCACCCGTTTGCACTCCATCCAGCAGTACATGAGGGTTCCTTTTTCTCCACATCCTTGCCAACATTTGTTGTTTCTTGTGTTTTTTATTTTAGCCATTTTAGGTGATATCTTTACAGGTATGAGGTGATATCTCATTGTAGTTTTGATTTGCATTTTCCTGATTGATAAGTGATGTTCAGCATCTTTTCCTGTGTCTGTTGGCCATCTGTATATCTTCTTTGGAGAAGTGTCTGTTCTTGTCTTCTGCCCATTTTAATTGGATTATTTGGTTTTTGACAATCATATTGTATTGGTCCTTTACGTATTTTGGATACTAATCCTTTATCAGATATATCATCTGTAAGTCTGTCCTCTCATTCAATAGGTTGTCTTACAGTTTCATTAACCACTGATCCATTCTAAATAAAGTCTATCATTCTCACTGTCAGAAAATTATTCCAAATTAGGTTCCAAAAAATAATTTATTCTCTGCAGAACAGATCAAAAAATTCTTCATTTTTTTCCACTCCTAATTACATCTTGCCACCTATCAGGTTAATGTTTGGTTCTTGATTTTGTTCTTCTAATAGCAACTCCTCCATCCAATTGCCTCAGCACCTGTTTTGACACACTCTAACCTTCTGATTCAGAGCCGCACTCTATGTTGAAATACCAAAGTACAATGCTTCTGTGTGTTGCAGCTTTTTTACAGTTCTCACTTACCTTTGCATCATAGCATACATACATTTCCATAATATTTCCTCATTTATATATAGTCCATTAAGGTAATCCTTCTTAACAAAGTAAATATTATTTCTTTGATATTATAAGCTCTTGGAGTTAAAAAATATTTATAGTATAATTCTCCAAATCTACCCGTATTTAAATAAATCTGATTAGGGGCATACACATACATATATACACACACACACACACACATTACCATTTTTTTTAATTTTTATTTACTTATTCGAGAGAGAAAGAGAGCGTAGGAGCAGGGGGAGTGCACAGAAGGAGAAGAGAGAGAGAAAATCCCAAGCAGACACAGTGCTAAGCACAGAGCCCAAGGTGGGGCCCAATCCCATGACCCCAAGACCACGACCTTAACCAAAATCAAAAGTCAAAAAAAAAAAAAAAGACACTTAACCTACTGAGCCACCCAGGCATCCCTACAGTACATTTTTAAGAATAAAAATACTACCACTATGCTATAAGCATTGCTATTTGATACTTTTGGTTTAGTAAAACTTAATGATGCTGGAATATCTATACTCTTAAGAAAGCCTTGTACTAAGTAGAATGTTTACCCAATAGAGAGTAAATCAACTACCCAGTAATCATCTCAGGAAGGTACTAGTGATGGCTAGGAGGTTCTTTTTAAGAATAAATTTGGGGGAAAAAATTTGGACAACAGCAAACAGTTTTAATCTATCATGACTGCATATATGCAGTTACATAAGGTCTTTTCTCTGCAAATTAAACCAATTATGAGTCCAAATGTCTGCTCTAGAGAACACAGAGGAAATTGCTAGTAAAATCTTTTTCATATGTGGAGGACTTTTTTTTTTTTTTTTTTGCTTTCTCAGTGTTCTTTTTTTTTTTTTTTTTTTTTATTGGTGTTCAATTTACTAACATACAGAATAACACCCAGTGCCCGTCACCCATTCACTCCCACCCCCCGCCCTCCTCCCCTTCCACCACCCCCAGTTCGTTTCCCAGAGTTAGCAGTCTTTACATTCTGTCTCCCTTTCTGATATTTCCCACACATTTCTTCTCCCTTCCCTTATTTTCCCTTTCACTATTATTTATATTCCCCAAATGAATGAGAACATATAATGTTTGTCCTTCTCCGACTGACTTACTTCACTCAGCATAATACCCTCCAGTTCCATCCACGTTGAAGCAAATGGTGGGTATTTGTCATTTCTAATAGCTGAGTAATATTCCATTGTATACATAAACCACATCTTCTTTATCCACTCATCTTTCGTTGGACACCGAGGCTCCTTCCACAGTTTGGCTATCGTGGCCATTGCTGCTAGAAACATCGGGGTGCAGGTGTCCCGGCGTTTCATTGCATTTGTATCTTTGGGGTAAATCCCCAACAGTGCAATTGCTGGGTCGTAGGGCAGGTATATTTTTAACTGTTTGAGGAACCTCCACACAGTTTTCCAGAGTGGCTGCACCAGTTCACATTCCCACCAACAGTGTAGGAGGGTTCCCTTTTCTCCGCATCCTCTCCAACATTTGTTGTTTCCTGCCTTGTTAATTTTCCCCATTCTCACTGGTGTGAGGTGGTATCTCATTGTAGTTTTGATTTGTATTTCCCTGATGGCAAGTGATGCAGAGCATTTTCTCATATGCATGTTGGCCATGTCTATGTCTTCCTCTGTGAGATTTCTCTTCATGTCTTTTGCCCATTTCATGATTGGATTGTTTGTTTCTTTGGTGTTGAGTTTAATAAGTTCTTTATAGATCTTGGAAACTAGCCCTTTATCTGATATGTCATTTGCAAATATCTTCTCCCATTCTGTAGGTTGTCTTTGAGTTTTGTTGACTGTATCCTTTGCTGTGCAAAAGCTTCTTATCTTGATGAAGTCCCAATAGTTCATTTTTGCTTTTGTTTCTTTTGCCTTTGTGGATGTATCTTGCAAGAAGTTACTATGGCCGAGTTCAAAAAGGGTGTTGCCTGTGTTCTTCTCTAGGATTTTGATGGAATCTTGTCTCACATTTAGATCTTTCATCCATTTTGAGTTTATCTTTGTGTATGGTGAGAGAGAGTGGTCTAGTTTCATTCTTCTGCATGTGGATGTCCAATTTTCCCAGCACCATTTATTGAAGAGACTGTCTTTCTTCCAATGGATAGTCTTTCCTCCTTTATCGAATATTAGTTGCCCATAAAGTTCAGGGTCCACTTCTGGATTCTCTATTCTGTTCCACTGATCTATGTGTCTGTTTTTGTGCCAGTACCACACTGTCTTGATGACCACAGCTTTGTAGTACAACCTGAAATCTGGCATTGTGATGCCCCCAGATATGGTTTTCTTTTTTAAAATTCCCCTGGCTATTCGGGGTCTTTTCTGATTCCACACAAATCTTAAAATAATTTGTTCTAACTCTCTGAAGAAAGTCCATGGTATTTTGATAGGGATTGCATTAAACGTGTATATTGCCCTGGGTAACATTGACATTTTCACAATATTAATTCTGCCAATCCATGAGCATGGAATATTTTTCCATCTCTTTGTGTCTTCCTCAATTTCTTTCAGAAGTGTTCTATAGTTTTGAGGGTATAGATCCTTTACCTCTTTGGTGAGGTTTATTCCTAGGTATCTTATGCTTTTGGGTGCAATTGTAAATGGGATTGACTCCTTAATTTCTCTTTCTTCAGTCTCATTGTTAGTGTATAGAAATGCCACTGACTTCTGGGCATTGATTTTGTATCCTGCCACGCTACCGAATTGCTGTATGAGTTCTAGCAATCTTGGGGTGGAGACTTTTGGGTTTTCTATGTAGAGTATCATGTCATCGGCGAAGAGAGAGAGTTTGACTTCTTCTTTGCCAATTTGAATGCCTTTAATGTCTTTTTGTTGTCTGATTGCTGAGGCTAGGACTTCCAGTACTATGTTGAATAGCAGTGGTGAGAGTGGACATCCCTGTCTTGTTCCTGATCTTAGGGGAAAGGCTCCCAGTGCTTCCCCATTGAGAATGATATTTGCTGTGGGCTTTTCATAGATGGCTTTTAAGATGTCGAGGAATGTTCCCTCTATCCCTACACTCTGAAGAGTTTTAATCAGGAATGGATGCTGTATTTTGTCAAATGCTTTCTCTGCATCCAATGAGAGGATCATATGGTTCTTGGTTTTTCTCTTGCTGATATGATGAATCACATTGATTGTTTTACGGGTGTTGAACCAGCCTTGTGTCCCAGGGATAAATCCTACTTGGTCATGGTGAATAATTTTCTTAATGTACTGTTGGATCCTATTGGCCAGTATCTTGTTGAGAATTTTTGCATCCATGTTCATCAGGGATATTGGTCTGTAATTCTCCTTTTTGGCGGGGTCTTTGTCTGGCTTTGGAATTAAGGTGATGCTGGCTTCATAGAACGAATTTGGAAGTACTCCATCTCTTTCTATCTTTCCAAACAGCTTTAGGAGAATAGGTATGATTTCTTCTTTAAACGTTTGATAAAATTCCCCTGGGAAGCCATCTGGCCCTGGACTCTTGTGTCTTGGGAGGTTTTTGATGACTGCTTCAATTTCCTCCCTGGTTATTGGCCTGTTCAGGTTTTCTATTTCTTCCTGTTCCAGTTTTGGTAGTTTGTGGCTTTCCAGGAATGCATCCATTTCTTCTAGATTGCCTAATTTATTGGCGTATAGCTGTTCATAATATGTTTTTAAAATCGTTTGTATTTCCTTGGTGTTGGTAGTGATCTCTCCTTTCTCATTCATGATTTTATTAATTTGAGTCTTCTCTCTCTTCTTTTTAATAAGGCTGGCTAATGGTTTATCTATCTTATTAATTCTTTCAAAGAACCAACTCCTGGTTCTGTTGATCTGTTCCACAGTTCTTCTGGTCTCGATTTCGTTGAGTTCTGCTCGAATCTTTATTAACTCCCTTCTTCTCTTGGGTGTAGGATCTATTTGCTGTTTTTTCTCTAGCTCCTTTATGTGTAAGGTTAGCTTTTGTATTTGAGTTCTTTCCAGTTTTTGAATGGATGCTTGTATTGCGATGTATTTCCCCCTTAGGACTGCTTTTGCTGCATCCCAAAGATTTTGAACGGTTGTATCTTCATTCTCATTAGTTTCCATGAATCTTTTTAATTCTTCCTTAATTTCCTGGTTGACCCTTTTTTCTTTTAGCAGGATGGTCCTTAACCTCCATGTGTTTGAGGTCCTTCCAAACTTCTTGTTGTGATTTAGTTCTAATTTCAGGGCATTATGGTCCGAGAATATGCAGGGGACAATCCCAGTCTTTTGGTATTGGTTCAGACCCGATTTGTGACCCAATATGTGGTCTATTCTGGAGAAAGTTCCATGTGCGCTTGAGAAGAATGTGTATTCAGTTGAGTTTGGATGTAAAGTTCTGTAGATATCTGTGAAATCCATCTGGTCCAGTGTATCATTTAAAGCTCTCGTTTCTTTGGAGATGTTTTGCTTAGAAGACCTATCGAGTATAGAAAGAGCTAGATTGAAGTCACCAAGTATAAGTGTATTATTATCTAAGTATTTCTTCACTTTGGTTAATAATTGATTTATATATTTGGCAGCTCCCACATTCGGAGCATATATATTGAGGATTGTTAAGTCCTCTTGTTGAATAGATCCTTTAAGTATGATATAGTGTCCCTCTTCATCTCTCACTACAGTCTTTGGGGTAAATTTTAGTTTATCTGATATAAGGATGGCTACCCCTGCTTTCTTTTGAGGACCATTCGAATGGTAAATGGTTCTCCAACCTTTTATTTTCAGGCTGTAGGTGTCCTTCTGTCTAAAATGAGTCTCTTGTAGACAGCAAATAGATGGGTCCTGCTTTTTTATCCAGTCTGAAACCCTGCGCCTTTTGATGGGGTCATTAAGCCCGTTCACATTCAGAGTTACTATTGAGAGATATGAGTTTAGTGTCATCATGATATCTATTCAGTCTTTGTTTTTGTGGACTGTTCCACTGAACTTCTTCTTAAAGGGGAATTTTAAGAGGCCCCCTTAAAATTTCTTGCAGAGCTGGTTTGGAGGTCACATATTCTTTTAGTTGCTGCCTGTCTTGGAAGCTCTTTATCTCTCCTTCCATTTTGAATGAGAGCCTTGCTGGATAAAGTATTCTTGGTTGCATGTTCTTCTCATTTAGGACCCTGAATATATCCTGCCAGCCCTTTCTGGCCTGCCAGGTCTCTGTGGAGAGGTCTGCTGTTACCCTAATACTCCTCCCCATAAAAGTCAGGGATTTCTTGTCTCTTGCTGCTTTAAGGATCTTCTCCTTATCTTTGGAATTTGCAAGCTTCACAATTAAATGTCGAGGTGTTGAACGGTTTTTATTGATTTTAGGGGGGGATCTCTCTATTTCCTGGATCTGAATGCCTGTTTCCCTTCCCAGATTAGGAAAGTTTTCAGCTAGAATTTGTTCAAATACATATTCTGGCCCTCTGTCCCTTTCGGCGCCCTCGGGAACCCCAATTAAACGTAGGTTTTTCTTCCTCAGGCTGTCGTTTATTTCCCTTAATCTATCTTCATGGTCTTTTAATTGTTTGTCTCTTTTTTCCTCAGTTTCCCTCTTTGCTATCAACTTGTCTTCTAGGTCACTCACTCGTTCTTCCACCTCGTTAACCCTCGTCGTTAGGACTTCTAGTTTGGATTGCATCTCATTCAATTGATTTTTAATTTCTGCCTGATTAGCTCTAAATTCTGCAGTCATGAAGTCTCTTGAGTCCTTTATACTTTTTTCTAGAGCCACCAGTAGCTGTATAATAGTGCTTCTGAATTGGCTTTCTGACATTGAATTGTAATCCAGATTTTGTAACTCTGTGGGAGAGAGGACTGTTTCTGATTCTTTCTTTTGAGGTGAGGTTTTCCTTCTAGTCATTTTGCTCAGTGCAGAGTGGCCAAAAGCAAGTTGTATTGGGAAAAAGAGAAAAAGAGAGGAGAGAAAGAAGGAAGGAAAAGAGAAAGAGAAAAAAAAAGGGAAGAAAAAGAAAAAAAAAAAACGAAAAAAAAAAAAAAGAAGAAAAAGAGAAAGAAAAAGAAAGGAGAAAAAAAGGGGGTGGGGGAAGGAAACAAATCAAAAAGCAAAACAAAACAAAAACAAAAACAAAAACAAACAAACAAAAAAAGAACCACCGGGGAGTATCTTCTGATTCTGTGTACTTTAAGTCCCTTGGCTTCTCCTGGAAGTTGTCCGTCAGCTGGTGTTCTGGGGGAGGGGCCTGTTGTGCTGGTTTTCAGGTGTTAGCAGTTGGGGGAGCTGCTGTGCCCCTGCCTGGTGCAGGGCTCAGTGGGGGTTGTTTACCCCGTGAGGCCGCAGGAGGAACAGCCCCAGTGGCGGGGCAGCTCTGGAGCCCTGGATTCAGCTCCGGCAGGAACTCCGTCTGTAGGGCCTGGAGGCTCCGGGGCGGGGCCGCTGATCTGCTCAGCTGGGGCAGGAGCGTCCTCGCTGTCCTGGGCCCTCCCGGCCTCTGCCTGTCCCGGGGGAGGCGGGATCCTGGGCTGTGTCCCGGCGCCCTGTGCTCCGGGGCCTGCGCTGTTGGATTCCGCTCCCGGCCCGCAGCCCCCTCCGCGGAGCCGCCGCCCGAGCCCCTCCAGCTGCTCCGGGTCCCGCCGTGCGCGCTGCAGCCCTTAGGGAGCTCGGCGCACTCTCCTGGGCGCGCAGTTGCTCTGTTACTGTCCCGGGGAACCCGAGGGCATCCCCGCCCTCCTGGGTCCTGCTCCAACTCCCCGCGAGCCCCTTTCCGCCCGGGAAGGTCGGTGCAGCTCCTGCTCCTCCGGGACGGGGCTCTCCTGTCCTGGGGACACTCGCCCCGGCCTCAGCCCGGCTCCTCGCGGGGCCCCTCCCCCTCGGAGGCCTTTGTTCCTTTATTTCTTTTTCCCCGTCTTCCTACCTTGATAGAAGCGCGAACTCTTCTCACTGTTGCATTCCAGCTGGTCTCTCTTTAAATCTCAGGCCGAATTCATAGATTTTCAGGATAATTTGAAGGTTTTCTAGGTAGTTTGGTGGAGACAGGTGATTTGGAGACCCTGCTCTTCCGCCATCTTGCTCCTCCCCCTGCTTTCTCCATGTGGAGGACTTTTAATTATTGTTACACATGTATTTATTTATTCAACAAGCATTTACTAAGTGTCTACTACATAGTAGGTAATATATTAACTGTAAATAATGTAGGGTAGGAAATCAGAAGATCTGGGCTGAAATCTCTGCTCACTCACTGTTAGCTGTGTGATTTTGAAAGTTTCTCACTATGCTTTATGGAGTAAAGGACTTATTTTCTCCTTCATAAAACAGAGCTAATAATAATACCTAGTCCAAAGACTTATTGTAAGAATTAAGCATTCAGTAATACAGTTGTCAGTGTCTGGCACTTAGTAAGTGTTCAATAAATGTTAGTTGTGTTATTACTTCAGGATTCTTGTCTTAGGAATTTCCTAGTATAAAATGGTAAGAGAATGGAAGAAATAGAGAAGAAAATTCCTTATCAGGGAATAAGTTATGCAGGGTTAGAGAGGAACATAGTGAAACTTGGTGTAAAAGAAAAATTAATCGATGAATTTAATATATTTAAACTGCAGCCTTGGGAAAATAAAACATTATTGCCTTTTATTCCTATGATGCTAATAAAAGACCTATGTCAATTTACAAAGTTAGTTATCTTTATAACACTGGACACAGACAATTCCTGGCACAGTTACCCAAAAATATTGATGAATGAACTGACAAATAAATGCATACATGTATGAACATAGATCTCTTGAAAGTGTTTAAGTATCTTGTAGATAAAATCAGATTTGTATTTTAGAAGGATAATATGGTTGGCTTGTTGAAAATGGGCATTAAAAAGAAGAAACTGGAATAAGGAAAATAGGGAAGTCATCATTAACTCTGGCAAAAAGTGATGAAGACCTAAATCAAGGCAACACCAGTGGGCACAGAAATAAGTTACTCATGTGAAGGAGGCCCAAAATGTGGTAATCCTTCAATGTGAGTAATGAGAAAGAAGCAAGAACAACAACGATCTCAAAGTTTCTAGGCTATGTAGTATGTGAAGATTCTAGCCATAAAAATAGAAAAGGATAGATGGCAAATTTGGAATAGATATATATAGGAAGCAGAAATTGAACTTGGATTTGCTGAGATACTGGGAAATTAACTCTGACACCATAAGCAATGCAGTGATGGATGAAGTTCCAGAAGTGAATGGGATTATCCAGGAAGAACACAAAGATGATGAATAAAGGAAAGACCAAAATTTAACCAGGTTGATGATCAAATATTACAGTTTAGGTGATAAGACTATTTCACAGGAAGTCCTTTTTGTATTAGTATTTCCAAAGATATAAGGTAAGAAGACTAAGTTGATGATAAAGAAGGTGGTATCAGAAATAGGCAAGTTCCACACGAGAATGGATATGGAAAACCATGAAAGCAAAGATAGAGGGAAAATGTCAACATCATTAAATGCACAAATGTCAAAGAAAGCAGACAGAAAAATTGTCCATTGGCCCAAAAGTAAATGTATAGGTAGTCTGCATGGGGCTTGACAGTGTCACATTCCTTCCAGCATGAATAAGAATACCTTCTTCCCCACAACCTTGTGAATAGAGTGATACTGTCAGGCTTTCGTATTTTTGCAATCTTCTGTATGAGGAAAATGGCATCTTACCATAGTTTTTATTTTAATTACTCAGTATCAATGAAGTTGAGTATTTTTGTATATAAAGGCACTGACTACTATACATTCTAATAAATTGTTCAAGCATTTTTGCCAATTTTTCTATAGGATTTGTAATCCTTTATGACTTTTCAAAGTTCTTTATATGTTAGAAATATTAAACTTTTGACTTACGGTTATTTTTCACACGAAATTTTTAATTTTTAGATAGTCAAATTTATCCATTTCTTTCTTTAATTCTTCTGGATTTGGAATCATATTAGAAATGCCTTCCCTAAATCCAGATTTTAGTAGGATTCATTGGTTTTTCTTCTAGATCCTATGTGAATTCATTCTTTTAGATTTACAATCCATTTTAAGTTTGTTTACTAGTATAAGAAAAAGGCATAATTTTATCTTTTCCCAAGTGACTACCCAGTTGTCTCAACACCATCTATTAAATAATTGATCCTTTCTCCAGTGATATGACTTTTTTCTATTTACTTTTTTTAATAATCTCTACACCCAACATGGCACTCAAACTCATGAACCCCAAGATCAAGAGTTGCATACTCTTTTGACTGAGCTAGCCAGGTGCCCCTCAACAACTTCTTCATACACTAAAATTCCACATGTACTTGCAATTATTTCTAGAATTTTTTGATCCATCCACTGTTCTACCTATTCATGCACCAGCCCCACACCATTTTAATTACAGAGACTTTACAGGGTGTCTTAAAATATAGTAGCACTACCCCCTTCATAGCTCTGTCCTGTCAGTAATGTCCTAGCTATTCTTACAAGTTATTTTTTTTTAATTTTTTATTGGTGTTCAATTTACTAACATACAGAATAACCCCCAGTGCCCGTCACCCATTCACTCCCACCCCCCGCCCTCCTCCCCTTCTACCACCCCTAGTTCGTTTCCCAGAGTTAGCAGTCTTTACGTTCTGTCTCCCTTTCTGATATTTCCCACACATTTCTTCTCCCTTCCCTTATATTCCCTTTCACTATTATTTATATTCCCCAAATGAATGAGAACATATAATGTTTGTCCTTCTCCGACTGACTTACTTCACTCAGCATAATACCCTCCAGTTCCATCCACGTTGAAGCAAATGGTGGGTATTTGTCATTTCTAATAGCTGAGTAATATTCCATTGTATACATAAGCCACATCTTCTTTACAAGTTATTTTCTATATGAAATTTGCTATCAACTTATCTAATTCCACAAAAAGAAATTTGCTGATGTATTTATTAGTATCAAAATAAGTCTACAAATCAACCTACGGAGCACTGCCTTTTTGATAAGGGTGAAGCATCCTATACAAGAGGGAGGGATGTCATTCAATTTGATTAAGTTAAGAATGTTACACCATTTCCTTCATGTATATTTGGCACAATTATTGTTGGATTTGTTCCTAACTATTTTCCCTTTTTTTTGACAGCGTTTTCTCTAAGCGAAAATTTCAGATTTTTAAGTTTTTAGCAGAAACAGAGTTTCTGCCCAATGGAGATCTCATTTTATTTTCTCAAAGATTATTATTTGTGTATATTAGGGTCTCTCAGCCTTTGTACTGCACTAATGACATTCTGAGACCAGTAATTTTTGTTGTTGTTTTTGGCTGGGGAGAAGGGGACTAGCCCATGCATTTTAAGACATTTAGCAAATCTCTGTTAACTACCCAGTAGATGCTGGTATCAATACCATCCCCTGTCAGGAAAACCCAGAATGTCCCCTCCTCACATGGGGACAGGGGGGCAGCTCAGTTAAGAAACACTGCTATAATGAAATCGGTTGATTTTTGCATGCAAATCATATATTTTATAATATCAATGAATTATTACAGTATCTGCCTGTGTCTTGAAACATTTTAGAAATAAAACAAGAATGAGGCAGGAGTCCAAGATATCATCTTTACTACTAGTAAAATGATTATGGAACAAAGTGGCTCCTATCTCCAGATCTGTGGGCCTCTCTAATGTTAAACCCTCAAAATAGGCATAGACGGCTTCCCATGTCATAGCAGAGGTAAACCACAGGCTTTCCTAGGTAAGACAGATCCTCTCACTGCCTGACAGAGAGAAAAGTAAGAGCTGTGCTTCTTGCAGCCAGGCTCTTTCCAAAGATAAAGGGGAGATGGAGATGTTGGGCACAAATATCCAGTTTTTCCTTTAAAACTCTTCTAGCAGGTTAAGGGGGAAGAGACAGACCAAGAGTTCCCTCCACATAGAAAAATCAAAAGTAGGGAATAAATGCTCTTGAACATAAAGATATTACTCAAAATCTTCCCCAGTAGCATCTAAGTATCACTGCAAGTATCTCATAGGTTCAAGAACATGTCAGTTCATTTTGGAGCCACCATTTCAGACACCCACATCCTCCTTAAGAATGCTCCTCTGTGGAGGAGGGCTGTCATATTCATGACAGCACAGACCCTCACTGTACTAACTTCTTAAGATCTCAAAAGTATGTGGCACTTTGTTTCCTGGGCTCCAAATCAGCCTATCTTCTTCCCAAAGTATCACCACGTCTTCATAACATGGCTCTTCTTCCACTTCCTTCCTTGGGACTCAAACCAGAGAAAAGGCTTCATTCTGTCACCTCCATTGTCCTCATCAACTTGGTCTCTTCTTACCAAAGATACATGAAAAATAACACCTCTTTGTCCCCCTTTAGTTATCAATCTTATCTCCAAAATCCCTATTAATTTTGCAGATAAATGATCCAAGCCATTATTACACTATTACCACAGCTAGATTCTGACTCTTCTTTTTCCTATTTATGAAACACAACCACTTTCAAAAGTGTGCACTATTTAAAATTTGCCCTCGGTAATTCAATATTAGTTATGAAGCATTTACTACACACAGACATTATGCCAGAACAATGATGACAAGACTTCCATTGGCTTGTATTCCAGGGTTAAAGCCACTCTTGTTTATGTCATGGCACACAAGAATGGAATGTTTTGGAATCTATATATCTATGTGGGTTTTTTTTATCCCCTATGTATAATTAGTAATCATATACTTTTGATCATGTCCATAAAATGGAAATTTTCTTCTATTTTTATTTAAACTAGTTAACATGGCATATAATGTATTATTGGTTTCAGAGGTAGAGTTCAGTGATTCATCTGTTTTACATAATACCCAGTACTCATCTCATGCCCTCCATAATGCCCATCACCCAGTTACCCCATTCCCCCACCTCAAGCCTCTCCAGCAACCCTCAGTTTGTTTTCTATAATTAAGAGTCTCTTATGGTTTGTCTTAATTAAGAGTCCCTTATGGTTTGTCTTCCTGTCTGATTTCATATTTCTATGTGCTTACCCACAATCCTAGAATATGACATCAGTATGTCAGGCCACTTGGCATTTCAGACTCTTTTTTTATATGTTCTACCTCTGCAAAATTTTGAACTTCAACATCTCACTAGCTCAGCTTCAGGCAGACCAAATCACAAAAATGACAAGCAGAATTCTAGATAGTGCCCTATCATCAATTGCCTGAAGAATTAAAGCCAGGCTACCACTTTCAGTTTCTGCTCATGGATGCCTTTGAGGGATAACAACCTTCTCTTCCCAAATCCATCCCTTTTAGAAATCATTTGCCTAAAAGCCCTCACCAGAAGCTCTATCTGGTAGCTTATAAATGATTTTAATATTACTCCCTTAAAATACATACTATGTCCACGATTTTTAAATAATTTGAAACACACAAATCTTTGGCTAATAATGAAATATAATCATGAATTCACACATAAGGAGAAGAGAAGCTGTTTTCCATATTAGTGCCAATTTAGGGCCTGAGTTTCCTGGCAGTCCCAGAAATAAAAGAAAAGATGATGAATCACTTATCTCTTACTAACCTTGAGGAGTTTTCCTGTAAATATTTACGTTAAGAACATTCAATTACATTAAGAATGTCCTCAGTCGGTCAGAGCTAGGCAGCGGCGGCGGCACACCACAAAGGAAGGAGTGGGAGTGGCCAGGGGCTGCTGGAGAGAGGAAAGAAACAAAAAATGTACTCAAGAAAGAGTTCTTACAAAAGATGCAGAGATGTACAATACTATTGCTTTATTTTTAAAAAAAGATTACCATTCCTTTACATGAGAAAAGTTAAAGGCTTTATTTTTATGTGTGTTTGATATACTTATTTTTTAACAAAGTGATTAGAGAACAGAAAAAGTAACAGTGTATATAGTCCTGTCTTTTTAGAGTATCAGTCATTTTACCCATGCGTTTGGCAGTTCATGGTGATCGTGGCAAGGCAGGGCTTTCAGATAAATGCCTAATGAACAAATGTTCTAACTTAAATTAAAAATGATTACTATGGATGGAAGTGCATTGGTGTGTCTATGTGAGTGATAGAATGTGTGTGATGGAGACACATATGAATAGAGACATCTGATATAAAATATTCCATTTGGGTAGGAGACAGAGACAGGGTAGATACTGTTTCTGAAATTAATGAGCCTGACTTGTGCTCTCAGCTGGGCAGAGGGCATTAAAATTTTCATGAAAGTGGGTCTAAAGGGTAGCTATAAAAAGAGTTAAGGACCTTGAGGTAGGGAGATCATCTTGTATTATGCACATGGATCCAAAGTAATCACAAGGGGTCCTTTAGAACCAAAGAAAGAACTGTGAGTACTGAGTCAGAAGTCTAAAGGATGGAATCACTGGCTTTCTAGATGGAGGGAGAGGCCATGGGTCAAGGTATGCAGACACCCTTAAGAAGCTGGAAAAGCTAAAGGAAAGGATTCTCCTCTGGAACTTTCAGAAGGAACATAAACCTACATAATTTAATTTTAGCCCAGTGAAACCTACACTGACTTCTGACTTCCAGATTACAAGATCATAAATGTGTAGGCCTCTTTTAACCACTAAGTTTGTGATAATTTCTTTGCAGAAGTCATAGGAAACTAATCCAGAATTAAAAGGAAAAATACATGTGAAACATTAGTACAATAGTGGACACACTGAAGTACTCAGTAAACATTGTTACCATCATAATGGACAACAATTCCTAGTTTTGTTCTGATAATAATTTCCAGAAGTTTTGACTACTAGGTTGAATTGTGTGAAACTGCCAATATTTGATCATTTTTGACCTACAATAATGATTATTTCATATGACCCAACCTAACATTTCTAAGCCTACTACTGATTCACAGGAATAAAAAAAACCATTAAAAGATACGATGCTGGAACACCTCAGTGGCTCAGTGGTTGAGCGTCTGCCTTTGGCTCAGGGCATGATCCTGCAGTCCTGGGATCGAGTACCACATCGGGGTCCCTGCAGGAGGCCTGCTTCTCCTTCTGCCTATGTCTCTGCCTCTCTCTGTGTGCTCTCATGAATAAATAAATAAATAAATAAACTTAAAAAAATATATACGATGCTTAACTCCTCAAAGTTCACCTCAGCCTTTCCTCTTCAATTACAATAGCCTTGTGAGATTGTTATAAGGATTAAATGAAATAATGTATGTAAAGTAGTAACAGGAGTACTAAAGTAAGCCCAAGTAAAGGGTAGCCATTATTATGCTTTTTAAGCTAAGTTCAGGAGAACTGAGACTTTGTTTTATTCACTGTTATAACTGTTCACACAATGTATTTTTATATAAACTACCTATTAAGACATTCTATGCAGTTCCTTGTAGTACCTGCCCAATATGCCTTTTTGTTAGCCTTGTCATGCCTTTAAAAATTTTTTGTAGGATTAAAAACTATCACTTGAGTCTCACTTGGTCAAGTATCCTGTTTTTTTTTTTTTATGACCATTTTTCTCTGGCATCTTACACACTTTTTGTGTTTTTTTCATAGTGCATAACCATACCAGTTTAAGAAAAATTGTATTCACTGTTTGGCTGATACAAATAACAATGTATTGGGATCCCTGGGTGGCGCAGCAGTTTGGCGCCTGCCTTTGGCCCAGGGCGTGATCCTGGAGACCCGGGATCCAGTCCCACGTCGGGCTCCTGGTGCACGGAGCCTGCTTCTCCCTCTGCCTATGTCTCTGCCTCTCTCTCTCTCTGTGTGACTATCATAAATAAATAAAAATTTAAAAAATTTTTAAAAAAAAAACAAATAACAATGTATTTTAACAAAGATGTCTTCTTTCTGTCTCCCTCCTGGATAAATGAAATATAGTAACCCACACCTGCTTCATTCAAGCCAAGCAATGTGGAACTGAAATTTAAAGGTATCAAAATATGGCATGCATGTTATTGTCCACCAATATTCAAGTTTTCCCTCACACTCCTTGCCCCCTGTTATTACATAAAGCCACATGAACTATGGTTAGAGCCCATGGTCTATGGAAGGAAACGGTATGGGCACCTTCTAAATCAAAGCATTTCCAAATCCATCTGGGAACCTTCAACTCTCAACCTCTGTCAAAGAAGCCTCATGTTTCAGATAGTGCAACTACAAGATGCAGAGCCTCCTTTAGCCTATGATCCTTTGTGACAGTAAGGAGGAAAGCCCCACTCACTCATGTTAGACTAGTAGCATAAGCTAGAAGTTTCACTGCAGTAAGTCGCTGAGATTTTAAAATTGTTTGTTATATAGTTCAGCCACTCTTACCTGAATAAAAAAGAAAGATATATATATTTAATTATGGTAATAATAATATTAATAATATATATTTAACAATGATTCTGATTGCAAATCATTTAGTAATTAGTTGTCCTAACCTTATAAAAATAATTATTTTCAAAATTAAAGAAATTTGGAGAGAAGGTTGAGGACATACTGAAAAGGTAGAAAACAAAAAACATTGTATAGGTAAATGAAATAATATCCATCTGAGATGAAGTCAGACAAAAATTTAAATTTATGCCACTGATTCATAACACACATAGAAATGAAAGCAATATTCTAGGTTTCACAATACCAGAGAACACACACCCTTGTTCAACATTAATGGATATTGTATACTATTACACACTATTATTGTTTGTATAAGAATTCTAGACAGATGTTCACCAGCTGACAACATAACTTTTGAGAATGTCAAATAGAGACCATCTGAGATAGCAGACTGTGAAAATGACACTCTACATCAGTGGTTCTCAAACTTGAATGTGAGTAGGAATCATCTAGGGATTAGGTGAAAAATGCAGATTCCTGAGCCCTGTCTCTAGGTGTTTGTATATACTATGTCTAGAGAAATTCCCACAAACTGGCAATTTTAGCAGAAATCCCAGGTAACTCTGATATAAGAAGTCCATGTACTGTAACTTTGAAAAAAGTATCCTTTACTAGGAGCCCATTAGTAACCTGCTCCAACATAAACGTAAAACATACTTTCTACACACACTCCGATGTTTGCCCTTTCCTTTAAATTTGTTTTATCAGAGTTAATTTTAATATTAATTTGGAGATTTTTCTCTCTCTTTACATGGTTTCTTACACTTAAACTGGTATGTACATAATTCTTCCAGTAACTTGAATGTTTATTTGATTAAGAAGTTCAAAAATATTTTTCTAGGGGTACCACAGTGGCTCAGTGGTTGAGAGTCTGCCTTTGGCTCAGGTCATGATCCCAAGGTCCTGGGATCAAGTCCTGGGTCAGCCTTCCCCAAGGGACTCTGCTTCTCCCTCTGCCTATGTCTCTTCCTATCTCTCTGTGTCTCTTATAAATGAATGAATAAATAAATAATCTTAAAAATATTTTTCTAACAAGTATATATTTCTATAAAGATGTGTTTTCATTTTTACTATTAGTGATGGCTTATTTTAAAGAGTTTTATTATTTCTTCAATGAGAATAATCTATTAAGACTGTCATAAGGATTAAATGAGATACCATATTTAAAAGAATTAGAAGCATGTTTAGACTATCCCAAGTCTGAATAATACTAGATATTATTATTCATGAGAATATAAGTCTCGGGATCCCTGGGTGGCGCAGTGGTTTAGCGCCTGCCTTTGGCCCAGAGCATGATCCTGGAGTCCCTGGATCGAGTCCCACATCAGGCTCCCTGTGTGGAGTCTGCTTCTCCCTCTGCCTGTGTCTCTGCCTCTCTCTCTGTGTGTGTCTCTCATGAATAAATAAATAAAATCTTTAAAAAAAAATTAAAAAAAAAAAAGAATATAAGTCTCATGAGAAAAGAGACTTCTTATGTTCTATTCATTTCTTTAACTTCTGCTCCAACCATAGAGGATACTTCATAAATATCTGTTGGGTGGATGAATGCAGGGATGGATGAATAGGACTATAAAATTGTTATTACTATCACCTACTTGGGTGGACATCATTTAAAAGTTCAAGACTTAAAACCTTGCATCATTCAAAAGTTCAAGACTTAAAACCTTAAAACACAGGCTGTTTCAACATCTGCCTTCCTTTTCTGGCCCTCCTCACTCTCATCCTTTCATTTTCACTACCACAGCCAATGCACATAGCCCTTTATCGTCCGTAGTTCTCACAGGTTGGCATTTCAGAGTTGCCTCTATCTAGACTTCTCTGAAGTGGAAAGACTATTGCTCAAACCTAAGACATTGCTCAGCATTTCAGGATCCACACATACAAGGTTAAGAACTAGCGGGTCCAGGTCCATAGCCTACATGTACCAGGAATCCATGAGGCCAGCCACCCCCTGCATGAAATTAAACAATCTCTGGTAGTGGACGCAACAATTGTAAACTGGAAATTGGGACACACAGCATGCTCCTTAGACCATGAGCCTACCACAACCTGAAAGAAAGATGCACCACCACAATCAAACCCAGCATGAGAGTGTCAACAATGATCTTTGTACCTGTGAGGGATAATAAAGTTGTACAGAAGAGAAAACAGTAGCTTAAATCTTTTCCAATCTTCTATAGATGCCAGGCAGCTAGATTAAAAGAGATTGTGATTAAAAGAAAATGTATAAACCCTTCCAAAAAACCATATCAAATGCTTACTATAAAACACTGCAACATATCGTCTAAAGAAATTTTGACTTGCAAGACAAGTTACAACACATCTGCTAGTAATTATTACAATGATTTTATTCCCTAATTTTGAATAATGGCCATGTTCCTACCTTTTAAACCACACAGATATACATTGTACATGACATTAATGTTACATTTGTTTCTCATTATACGTGTTTCTCATTAACAACTAATTAGTCTTGATTTTTCCCCTTAAATTATGTAGTATTAAAAGAAATAGACCTTAAAAAATGTCAACAGCAGTCAGAGTTAAGTCAATATTAAAGAAACAAACAGTGCTGACCTATAGTTAACCTTGCAAGCAAGAGTAAAAATTGACCAAATTGCATGTTTAAATTAACCAAAAAAAGAGTGTGAGGAAAAAAAAAAAAAAAAGCATGCTTCTCACTACATTTTCCTTTGTGGAGAAAAAAAGATTAAATATACTATATTTAGGATGAAACTGGATGATATTCAATTTGAACCACCAAAATGTTTTTAGCCCTCTTTCCTGACTTGAAGATCTGAACAATATATGTTTCTTTAAAAAGAAAAATATTGCTTTCAATAAATCATGCCACATTAAAAAAATTAATAGATAAAATGTTATTTTTATCTTTTTAATTCAAGTATAATTAATAGTTTTATATTAGTTTCAGGTCTACAATATGATTTCTCAATTCTATGCATTACTCTGTTATATGTTAAAAATGTTATTTTTTAAAAGATTTTATTTATTTATTTGAGAGAAAGAGGACGAGGGGTTAGGAGGGACAGAGGGAAAGAGAGAAGCAGACTCCTCAATGAGCAAGGACCGCTCATTGTGGGGCTCCATCCCAGGACCCTGAGATCATGACCTGAGCTGAAAGCAGATGTTTAACTGCTTAGCCGACTGAGCCACCCAGGCACCCCAAAATGTAATATCCTAACCAAGTTAGAGAATTCTAAAAATGTGTTGGTATGACAAAACTGGAAGAAGAAATGTTATTCTATTTTTCTGTTACAAATTCTAAAATGTTATGTTAAAATAAAGGTTATAATATTCATCCAATCTTTTAACTCTGATGCCTGACTACAGGCAATTTAAAAATATCAGGTGATCCCAATGATTGCATGTCTAGCCCACTAATAATTTTCAATAAATTTTAAAATTGTCCTAATTATTTGACTAGAAGCAGAATAGTTCTAATTATTTACCCAGCCAGCAACACGGCATCATGGGAAGAGATGTCTATAATTATACAGCTTCCTGCAGTGTGAGAAGGTACAAATTCCACACGTCCCAGATTTACCCTCTCCATCAAGGGTTTATAGTAAAATAGTCCTGACATTGACGTCTCAAAGACCCAACAGCTGAAACCACGTTAACAAGGTATTAACACTGCAACATGCTCCATAAACTGTTACCAGCTGGAACAGGGGGTGAGTGAGCTGAGGTCTGGGAGCAAGAGACTGAAGAAAAGAAAGAAGTCATTTCACAGCGGGAAGGGACAGGAAACACAATAAGAATATTAATTTAGTGCGGGTTCTTTTTTGTATCATTGTTTTATTTAGGGAACAAAGTCTTACAGAGAACAATGTTCCAGTAATATATTAACTACTCAAACCGTTCGGAGATATTTTCTATTTTCCCTTTCCATGAATCTCGATTTGGAGTTGGGGAAAGTTAAAGCTGCACTCATTGTTGTTGTCTGAAAAGACTTTTGAAACTTCTGTAGCAATAATCTCCTAGATGTTTTATGAAAATAAAGAAAAAAGAGGAGGATAGAAAAGAGAAGGAACTCCAGCATTGGAAACTTGAAGCAACTAAATTAAACAGATCAAGTAGTCTTAATTCTAACCATGACTACACCAGTGTTTCTCAGACCATCATGTGCAGGAGGATCACCAGGAGATCATGCTGAACTGCAATGTGCTGATTTAGTAGGTTGAGAATGGGGTCTGAGAGTCTATATTTCTCAAAAGGTCCTCAGTGACCCTGTGCTGCTGCTCTGTGGGCCCCACTTTGAGCAACAATGACTTAGATTTCCCTGCATGTTGACAGAAGTTTCTACTAAATGGATTCATTCAAACAAAAATTGTAATTGGACTCATCTGCTCTAAGGTGTCTAAAGATGACTTAATAACTGGCTTTACTTTGCACCTTCTTATTATTTCTCTTTAGTATACTCTCGGTCATATCCTTCACAATTCCTAGCTGCACTCCATGAAACCATGGAGTATTTTATTTTTGCTTTCCTTACATCTCATATATTCTGCATATTGGTTATTTGATTATTGTTAAAACACTTAAAACATATTTCCTACTGTAAAAGGAAAAAGGCAGTATCAGGCCATCAGACAATCAGGTAGCAGGCTTACTAACAAGCCAGCATTGGCCACACCTTAGGAAGGTAGGTTGCCAGGCCAGATGAGGTCTTCAGAACCAAGAAAAACAAACTGTATCCATATGTGGCAGAAATCAGATTTGGGGTGCTGATTCTTGTTTCTGCTAAATAACCCCACAATAAAAATACCAACAGCAGCCAAATGCCAACATTCATTTACTATGTCCTTAATAAAGACAAGTTGCATAATTCATGTGTTATCTCTATACACCTTTTGTATATAGAATACATGGAGGAAAGATTTTTAATGTAGCCTTTCTGCACAAAGTGAAGTTTGGATAAAAAGCAAAGAAATTAACATATATCTAGATCTCAGGTATACTATGTCTGCTTGCACAATAGAAAATGCTGTTTAATAGTAGACTTGAAAAACCACCTTGAGTGGTGCCTGGGTGACTCTGTGGTTTAAGCAGCAGACTCTTAGTTATGGCTCAGATTATGATCTCTGAGTCCCGGGATCAAGCCCCATATAGGGCTCCATGATCAGCATGGAATCAACTTGAGATTCTCTCTCTCCCTCTCCCTCTGATCCTCCCCCTGCTCTCTCACTCTCTCTTTCTAAAAAATAAATAAATCTTAAAAAAATAAAAGAAAAACCTTGATGGAAAGCCCTATTCTCATGTTTTTGTGTAATCCCAAAGATTCAGAACTGTAAAGTAGAAACTCCCCTAAAAGTAGTAAGAAATAGTTGAATGAAATAACTAGTAAGTAGTAACAATGGAAAATTGGGAAGCTGGAAAAAGGCTAATTCCACATGAATCCAAATATCCAGTCTTTTCACTGGAAATAAATAGGAACCCAAATAAGTGTTTGATCAGAAGTTGCAAAAACTACCACCTGGTCATCTAGCTTAGTTTGCCAGCCAGTTATTTTGGTGCTCCATAATCACAAACATGATACGAAAGCTAAATGGAGGAAATAAACTATTGCTATTTTTATCTATTTTATTGTTATCAAAGATTAATGAAAGATGTTATGGACAAAAACTGGTAAGAAAAGAATAAGACTACATGACAAACTAAATTTAGAAGACTGAATAAGGAAAAGGAAGCACATTAGTAAGCATGGTGAGCCATGAATAGCAGAGAGGCCGCTGTGATGGAATTTTTCTGCCAGAGAGGTGAAGGGCAGATCGAAGGAAAGACGGAGAGAAAGGATTCATGTGTCTGAGCAGGGATGAAGTATGATAAAACTACTAACATGAAGGAAACGATGGCAGAAAATATAATATTCTAAAATATTAAAACGTGAAATCAGAAATCCAAACTCCTGAAGATTTTATCCTAAACAAAATTTATGTATTAATGCAAGGACTACAACAGGGAAGGGGGAAAAATACAGTTGCATTGCTTTTGAAAAATTTTCATCACATAATTTAGGCAATGAAATTCTGTGAAATTTAACAAAGCAAGATAACTTTGAGTAAAATGGTGTTCATAAAGGTAGCTGAGCTAACCTCTATTAAACTCACTGACACTGTAGAATCTAAAGAACCATATAATCCAAAGAATCCATCTCACCAACACCATATCACTCCGAAGATATACTGTTTTCATAAATGTGGATGGCAGTAGTCACAGGACACTGTCTAATGGTATGCTTTCTTTTTATTAAAACCACAATTTAAAATACCACCTCAAATGGACAACCCAAAGTCTAGGTCTAAAATACAATCCTACTTTTGGACGAATGAATACATTTCCAAACCAAAATTAATTTAAAATATTAGCCCTAAATAGATCATTACTGGCAGTTGCTGTGCTAGCTTCGGCAGCACTTATACTAAAATTACTGGGAGTTACTTTATTTTTCTGTGATGTAATGTTCTCCAAAAGAAATGCATTACAATAAAAGATATATTTAGGATAAAATTGTTCACTTTTTTAACACCCCTGCCGCTTTTAAATGTATCCCTTCTTAATACTTTTTAATCCACTCATTCACTGAAAAATAAATGGAGGGTGCCGCAGGGGAGCCTCGTGTAGTCATTTAATTTTAGTCTTACAGTGACATCTAGTGGTGAATAGTAGCTAATCTTTTCAATTAAGTATAAAAATAGAAATTTCTGCATTGAATATGAGAGGTTATTTCAATGAGTATATCCCATTTCTATGTAAAAGCACAAAGCCCTTACCTGACTCTGTTTCCACCATCCTGTGTTTTCTTTAGGAGACTTAATTTTGTAGTTTTTAGCACCTGATTGCTGGCTTGTCTCTCTTCCTTACATGAGGCAAAAAAAAAAAAAAACACACAAGTTCAACCCTCATGTTTGCTCTATTCATGCTCTTTACCCATTATTGTTCTTACAGTACAATGAGGATGATTCTAAATAAATACTCAATGTGTGGGCAAATTTTTTTGAATACACATGTGCACCAAATCTGCCTAATGGCAAGCTCTTTCACTTTCTCCCTCCTCGTGATTAACTGAGCAAACCTAGACAGATTCCTTAACCTGTCTCACCCAGCCTTTCTGTCCTTGGCTTCACCACACTGTGAAAGTTGAGAGCTTGAAAATTGAAGTCAAGTAGATCTGCATTTTATTCCTGTCTTAAATATTATCCATGTGGTCAGGAAACAGTGTTTAACCTCTGCAAATTTCAGCTTCTTCATTGAAGAAATGAGCTAGTCCCTACTACACAGGAATTAAATTAAATGATATATGAAAAGCACCATAAAGTCTGGTTCATAGGAAAGAATGTGTTTGGCAATTTGCCTTCTTAACTTTCTTCTGCTAGATTCACAACCGGTCAAATGTCCTATCAATTCCCAAACATTCTTTATATACTCCAAGCCATGGAACTTTACTCATGCTGTTCCCTTTGCCTGGAATACTCCTTCAAGATTTAACTCAAGTGTAACATCCTTCATGAAGACTCCCTCAGTACTGCTTCTTTTGCCCTAATATTGCCTTTCTCTGGTTTGGAGCAATGCCTGATTTCTCGACATGACTTACCTAATTTCACTAATGCCCCTTCCCCACTGGATTTTAAGATACTTTAGGAGAAGACTTTATACCAGAGTAAAACACTGAACAATTTCATATAATAGGCACTCAGTAGTCACTAGCCTTTTACAACCTTGACAATGGGAAGCAGATAAGCTCAGAGGTGTAGTGATTCCTTAAGCATGAGTGTGACTCTCTAGAGTCACTCCACAGATCCAATTTTATTTGACAAAAATAGGATTTTCAAATAGTTGAATAAATGAAGAATAGGTGCTTTCAACTCATTATTAGTAGAAACTTTTCTTCCTGACTCCTCCTTGTTTTCAGGTAGAGCCCTCTGGTAGCATGCCTCGCTTCTTGCCCCATTTTCATTCCACAGATTAGGAGTAACTGACTTGCTTAGTGGGTGGTGTTAATTTACGGACTTCTATAAAGAATGGAAAACAGGGATTTTCTTTCCTGATGCCCTGAACCAATGCAAACCAGGGATCCAGGCAAATGGAACTCCACTAAACAGGGAAGTTGTACTTCCCTCCCTTAAAGTGTGCTATCCCAAGTGTTATAATCCAATGGGGAAGGGGCAGATGTGAAGAAGTGTCAATGGATCATTTCCAAACCACTTTTCCCAAAAGCTTTGTCAGAAAAAAAAAAAAAAAAGAAAAAAGAAAAGAAAAAAAAACGTTTTAAAATCTGTATGTACCTACCCTATGTTGAGCTCTCGACTAAATTCAGAGGAAGAGTATCAAATTAGCTTTTTTAAACCCTAACAGGTTGCATCCATGACTTTGACATCTTCTATTTCCTGCTTGCCCCAGAGACTTTAGAACAAAGTACCACAATTTTAAATAAAGACAGGATCTGACCCTGTCTTGCTTGCCTCATCCTACTACTCCCAGCCTTTCTAAATTCAGCCTTCTTCTCAGGGTGCTTCCTAACAATATGTAACTGAAAGGCTCAAGGAAGCACAGGCCAGAATTGTCAAACTATAGTGCCCCATCACTCTGGCAAGAGAAGCGGGTTTTATGGCAGCATTTAAGCACAGGATATAAGGAAGAGCAGAGTCCTTTCTTAGAACTGGGCTGGCAGGAAGGGATTCTTACTAAGCTAGGATTGCTAAATCTAGAAGTTAAGACTCTGGGCAACCAGCAGGCATCTTCTCCATCATTTGAAAAGGGCTTGTGTGTAGAACAAAGCCTAGTCAGAGACAAACAGAGATAAAAGCTAGCTAGAAAAGTAGAGTCCAGAGGCACTGAGACCCCTTCCAGGATGTTCCTTTAGCAATTCCTTCAGGCATGTGAGCTATTCCAGCTATAAGAGCCAACACATTTCCTTTCTGCTCCAGGTAATCTGAACTAAACTTTTTTCACATGTCCAAAAGAATCTTGAGTAATTTTAGGATTTCATCATTAAAAGTTCTTTAAGAAAAATAAAATAAAATAAAATAAGTTCTTTAAGGTCTATTACTATCAAAAAAAAAAAAAAAAAAAACCTTCTTCTTGAATTCTTTAAGCTGATCTAATGCTTAGAACCTTCAGTTTCAGGATGCCAGATGCTCCTACATAGAGAGCTATTGTCCCATGACAAGTGGAAAAATATTTAGTAGCCTAACACACCTGAGGAACTGCTATAAACTATCACAACTTTCCATTTAAAAACAGTACCAAATGAAGTTAGGATCCACATGAAATTTGTCATTAGTGTCCTAAAAATTCTTTTCCAATTACTCTATGTACTTTCAATACCTCATCAATATCATGCCTCGAAACATTCTTTAATATGCCTAATTCTAGGAGAAGTTGTGGAATAATAAAATGACTGCAAGCCATCTAAAATTCTTCCCCCAAAGTGTCCAGGAAGCTGAATAAAGTAGTAGTAGTGGAGTAGTAGTGGAGAAATCCTACTTTGTGTGAACCCTATCAAGAAAATTTGTCTTCATAAAATGTCAGGCACCTACTTTCTTCGGGGAAATAGAACTCAGAGTTAATGGGATTATAGAGAAACTCTTCCTCCAAGGTTTCTTGGCCATGTCTGGGTTCTCTCAGTAGCTGATTCTGTAGCCTGCACAAATAATGGGGCACTCAGCCTGGATGCATCACAGAAGATGAAGCCTCATTTATTTTTTAATTACCATGAAGTAAGATTGCTTGTAATGATTACTAATCATCTTACAGAGCTATAAGTCTGTAAATTTTTATTTTAAAATGCCTAATTCTGTTTAAAGAGAGGGTGTAGTTTTGTATTGCCACCTGTAGATCTTAGCAGAATACGTCTGAAGGGTTTACCCTGTGCTCATTGCTAGACGAGGCCCTTGGAAACATCCTAAGACACAGGTCTCCCTTTGGTGGCTCTGAGTATGGAGCAAATAAAGGTTTAGGGGTTTAAGGGCTGGAAACAATGGGACTCAGTCTAAAGAAACTGCAGGTGACAAAGGAGGGCTGTTGTATATAGGTTGTACGCTGGTAAGGTGGTGGTGAAATCTGTCCTTTAATTACTAACCAACCTGTGGGTCCTGACACCACTTTCTAATTGTCCCACCCAATGGAGGATCCCTTTTGCAATTTGTCTAGGAAAAAAACAGGATATACTAGAGGATGCCCTAGAAAATGACAGACCCAGGGTTTGCTTGCAACAGCACAAGCAAAGTTGCAGATGGAAGTAATCTGCTCCTCAGCTGACCTTAAAACTGAGTCTCCTAGACTATCACAAAGATTCTTTCAGAAGAGCCCTTGTGAAAAAGAATCCCATAGTTAAAAAGGCAAATGGAAATAACTTAGGTAAGTATAAGTAAGGTCACTAAAAGCTTACATATACAGGCGTCTGAGTGGTTCAGTGGTTAAGTGTCTACCTTCAACTCAGGGCATGATCCTGGGGTCCTGGAATCAAGTCCTGCATTGGGATCCCCACAGAGAGCCTGCTTCTCCCTCTGCGTATGTCTCTGCCTCTGTTTCTGTGTCTCTCATGAATAAATAAATAAAATCTTAAAAAAAAAACCTTACATCTAGAAAATCCCAATTATCATGACATTTTTTAATAAAGAGAAATTAGAAAAACATATGTATTTTCTAACTGGTAAAAACTTTATAGACATGTACCAGTTTTTGAAGGTTTTTTTCCTGTGTTTAAAATTATATATAATATATATTATTATATTACACATATATATAATTATATAAAAGCATATATAAAATACATATTATATAATTTTAAACTATATATATGATATGATAAACTATATATATATATATGATATGCCATGACCCAATTCTTGCCATATATTAGCCAATTTTTATGGTTAAGAAAAATTGACAAACTTAGAAATCAGGTTTTGTTTTTACTGTATAGTGGACAAGCATGTATTCAATGAAGTATAAAATATATGCTGAACCTGAATAGTAGAAATCTAAGGTATATGAACCTAACTTATAGAACCATATGGCTTGCTATACTATAATGAAAGCAATATTCCTATACCCAACTTAGGCCCTTACTTCAGAGAAGGACAATGTGGTATAGGAGAACTAAAAGATTGAAATCATTAAAGATGGGAGTGGCACCTCGAGGGCTCAGTCAGTTAACTGTCTGACTCTTGGTTTCAGCTCAGGTCATAAACTCATGGGTCGTGAGCCTGAGCCCGGCATCAGGCTCCCTGCTCAGCAAGGAGTCTACTTGAAGATTCTCTCCCTCTGCTCCTCCCACTACTTACTCTCCCTCTTTCTCAAAGTAAATAAATAAATAAATAAATAAATAAATAAATAAATAATCTCTTTAAAAGATCATTAAGGATGGGAATGTACAATGATACTTGAGAAAGTATCATTTCCTTTCACTTAGGAAAATGTTTATAAAATGAAACATACCCATTTGCTATGACCAGCCATTCCACTCTGAAGTATATATGCAAGAGAAATGAAAACAGCCACACAAGAACTTGTAGTGATTTGATTCATAATGGTCAAAAAGGACATCAACAAAGGACAAACAAATTATAGTCAGTACATCTGAGGTAGTACTCAACAATGAAAATACATGAGCTACTCATACAACAATATGGTTGGCTCTCTAAAACATACTCAGTGAAAATCTTACAAAGAGTGTAGATATGAATGATGCCATTTATAGGAAACTATAGAACAACACAACTAATCTGTCCTGAAAAAAAAAAAATCAAAACAGTAGGGTGTAAGCAGAGAATGACTGGGAAGCAGTGCAAAGGGAATTTCTGGGTGATGGGAAGTGGTTTGGACTACACAGGAGTATGCATTTGCCAAAATCATCAAATTATAAACTTCAGGAGAAAATTTCACTCTCTATAATTTTACCTCAAAAAATCAAATACTAGGGGCACCTAGGTGGCTCAGCGGTTGAGCATCTGACTCAGGCTGTGATCCCAGGATCCTGGAATGGAGTCCCACATCAGGCTCCCTGCAGGGAGCCTGCTTCTTCCTCTGCCTGTCTCTGCCTCTCTCTCTCTCTGTGTCTTTCATGAATAAATAAATAAAGTCTTTTTAAAAAAATCAAATACTAAATTCTATTGTTCATTATGTTAAAGTGCTTAGTAGGTAAGTGGTGCTGATTGGTACTGAAAATTTAATTTTGAAATACATCAAAAAATATAGGATGGATTGATGGATGGATACAGCCTCAGTTTTTAAAGCAACAATTAATGGCTATCAATCATCCACAATGAAGTAACCAATTAAGAGCAATTTTTAATTAGAATTTCAGTATTTACCAATCCTATTTGCCCTGTACTGTTGATTGTTGGAACTGTGGCAGGTCCCAAATCATATCCCACCTCTTGTGTGAATACCAACATCCACTCAAGGAGCTTTATGCCACATGTATGTCAGTCCCTTAACACTAAAGAATAACCCCAGGTCAAGGAGGATGAAAATTTACTCAGCTAATACAGAATGGGAATTTATCAAACTAGAAAGAACTATTCTCAAATTCTAAAATTCTTTTAAGTTAGGATAAAATAGTCCCTTGAGTCCTTTAGAACTGATTCTTAAAACAAAGGTCTGGCTCATTAAAAAAATTATGAGGACATTAAGATAATCTTATTTGTCTCCTTGGGAGAACTTAGGACTTCCCTCACAAATGCTAGCACAGTCTGTAGTACTGGGATGACATTTTTGGCATACACATCTCAACATTTGAAACTTTTTTTGTACTCAGCACAGGATATAAAGTTCACCTAGTTATAAGATCTTCGTTGAACCTTTTTTTCTTTCTTTCATGTCACACAAATAAGGACTGCAAACTTTTCTTGACTTTGCCTTCTTTAGGATTTATTTTATTCCAGAATTTAGAGAATGACTACTGTGTCATACAGAATTCCAACAACCACATCTGGTACAATGAATAAAATAATTTTATGAATGATTAGAATTGCCTTTGCATTGCCCTTCACCTGAAGCATTTCCCACTTCTCCAAGGTAGAGCAGTATGGAAATTGCTGGCATTTTCTCTTTCTAAAACCCAACCCCTTAATAATGTCTCATAAATCATCACAATTCTCAGCAGTCTTTTTGTAGGAAATATAGACCACTAAACCTTGTCAAAAGGAACCCAATCCTCCAATACAGACCACAATTCAGAATTTGTCCCAAACTAAGGATCTATTTTTATAATTCCTAAGATGAACCCAAGATGAAGAATAGAAATACATTTTTTTTCTACATGCTATTTTGAAGACTTCTTTAATCTGGCTCTAAAGGATTTATCTCAAGGGCAAACAAAACTGAAAGTTAAAACAAAATGGCACAATGAAATAACCACGTCGCACTAGTCAAAATGGCTAAAATACCACCTCGCACTAGTCAAAATGGCTAAAAGTCAAGTTAGGAAACAACAGATTTTGGCAAGGATGCAAAGAAAGGGGAACCCTCTCACACTGTTGGTGGGAATAAAAACAGGTGCAGCCACTCTGGAAAACAGTGTGGAGGTTCCTCAAAAAGTTAAAAATAGGGCAGACCGGGTGGCTCAGTGGTTTAGCACCGCCTTCCGCCCAGGGCATGATACTGGAGACCCAGGGATTGAGTCCCGCGCCAGGCTCCCTGCATGGAGCCTGCTTCTCCTTCTGCCTCTCTCTCTCTCTCTCTCTCTCGAATAATTAATTAATTAAAAATAGTGCTACCCTAAAAAAAAGAAAAAAATAGTGCTACCGTACAACCCAGCAATTGCACTACTATGTATTTATCCAAAGGATATAAAAATAGTGATTCGGGCTGCCCCGGTGGCGCAGCGGTTTAGCGCGGCCTGCAGCCCAGGGCGTGATCCTAGAGACCCTGGATGGAGTCCCACATCAGGCTCCCTGCATGGAACCTGCTTCTCCCTCTGCCTGTGTCTCTGCTTCTCTCTCTCTCTCTCTCTCTCTCTCTCTCTGCATCTCTATGAATAAATAAAATCTTTAAAATAAAAAATTAAATTAAATTAAAATAGTGATTCAAAGGGGCACATGCACCCCAATGTTTATAGCAGCAATGTCCCTAATAGAATAAAGAGCCCAGATGTCCACTAATGGATGAATGGATAAAGAAGATGTCGTATATACATACAATGGAATATTACTCAGCTAAAAAAAAAATGAAATCTTGCTATCTGCAACAATGTGGATGGAACTAGAGGGTATTATGTTAAGCAACATAAATAAGAGACGAATACCGTATGATTTCATTCATACGGGGAACTTAAGAAACAAAACATATGAACATAAAGGAATGGAAGGAAAAACAAAATAAGATAAAAATAGAGGGTAGCAAACCATAAGAGACTCTTAACTATAGAGAACAAACTAAGGGTTGCTGGAGGGCAGGTGGGTGGGGGTGGGGCAACCAGGTGATGGGTATTAAGGAGAGCACTTGATGTAATAAACACTGGGTGTTGTATGCAATTGATGAATCACTAAATTCTACCACTGAAACTAATAATACACTATATGTTAACTAAACTAAATATAAATTTAAAATCTAAAAAAACAACAAAGAGGCAGATATAACTTTGATACCTCTTACTATTCTTTCAGAAGTAACTAAAATTGAAGAAATGTCTCTGCATTCAAATAATTGTTCTCCCTCTATAAAACAGCCTGCTCAACAGATATGTAATATTTCCCAGAGACTTCTTTTAAGATATGATTTATTCAAAATACTCTTTAGCCTTTGATATTCAAGAGAGCGACACTGATACAGAAAGCTCCACATAAATTATCAGAGGGTCAGAGAACCTAGCTTCACACTAACCTTCCTTATCCTTGAATCAGAAAATGTTCCAAACATAAAACCTTTTTCACTTTTAATCCATGAATCCAAGCAAATGTGCAGAATGGACGGTAAATTAGTTGGAGGCTGTCAGTGCCCTGTTGGCCATGCAATTTTGAACCCCAAATGCTAGTCCTATGCAATGAATTTTCCAGGGCCATTTTTGATGGATATAAATCTCCCTTAATCAGATTACTAGGCTAATAACTCCTTTATTTGAACATGAGTATGACAGTATTATGTGTGGCATGCAGAAGAGAAAGTGTTAACAAAATAGATTAGGGAGAGTCAAATAAAAGTCTTTTTTTTAACCATATCCCTTATATTTACTATTTAGAACTAATCAACTCTGCAAACAAATCTAAACTATCAAATGCCATAAGATTTTACTGACTTACTATTCAAAAAAGCATTTATTGAGCTCCTACTTTGTACCAGCACCAGAGGAAACAACTACTTAAAATATGTTTATAGCCTTAAGAAGTTATGATCACAGTGTATGACCAGCTGGTAGAGCATAGGAAGGGACTTTGATGTTTATCCTCTCTTGCACTGAAGTTCTTCATTTCAGTGCAATGAAATGCACTGAAAAATAAACAGAAAAAAATTTTGGTAAGACATCTCTAAATTCTCTTGTAGAACTGAAATTCTTGATCTTATAAATCATTATATTATCTTAACTGTTAGATTTTTTGAAGTTGGAGGAAGGGTGAGAAGCCCAGTTTAATATAGTTGAAGTTAGTTTGCTGTGTGATTGAAGAATAACAAAAAAAAATAATCTCAACACCTTTACTGTAGCAACACAGCCCACTTCCAGTCTTCTGAAATATCAAGTTTTAATTTCCTGATGGCTCTACTACTTTGTGTTTCAACTTCCATAATAGCTATGGCTTCTGCTACTGCTCAGTGACTTTGCTCTTCTTTCAATGGTTGGCTTTTGCATGTGATGGCTTGGGCAAACCTATGGAGTCTCTGTGCTTCTGAGTTGTTTCCCATTTGTGTGTCTCATGTTTGAATGCCTTAAGGAGACCTAACCAGGTTCAGTCTCCTATCTCTTATGCAGAACATCCTGTTTCCTGAGGTTCTCACACCGCGACATGCCACCCACAGGTCACTGGCCAGGATAGTGCTGCCTTTCCCTGATGCCGGTACTAATCCTTGGCCCAGTCAGCTGGGTTCCCAAACAAGATCTCCCCAATACCCAGGGTAAGAAACCACTATGCCCATGTCCTTTGGAAACAAAACATGGAGGTAAGTGGCATTAAAACAATTACCTAATATACCTAAACACCATAAATTTTCTCAGACTATACCTAGACCATCATCAGCTTAAATCTCATCTGGTCAATAGACAAGGATAAAATTCAGAAAATTTGGCCAGGCCATCTCTATAGTGAAGGCAAAATAAGGAAGTCTTCATTTCTAAGTTAGAATACTACCTCCAAAATGTTACAGTTAAAAGCAGAAGGTAAAAGAAGTAAAATTTTAAAACTCACATATTGCCTTTTCAAATTATAAGCTCAAAGTTATAAAGATGATAAAAATATAGACATAGTTTCTAATGAAAAATCTAAATGTTAAAAAAAATCTAGCCACAAAGATCAGAAACATTTATCAGAGGGGCTTATGTTTCTGATAAATATTTAAGTGTGTAAGGCAGAACCACTGAGAACAATAAATACTTTATAGCTGGCACTTTGTCAAACCTATAAGTGGCTCTGCCTTAGAATTTTACATCATCACTGAATTTACAGTCATTTGATAAGTGGAACAGGACAAGAATTACTTCTTTCTAAATCTAAACCAGGTAATAAATCTAACATCAGGATTCTTCTTATTGTCTGTTATCATCTGATGACAATGCCTTTTACCTTCATTGTCTTGGCAGAAATATGCTATGTAAAATTATAATGTCATATCACTCATAGTAATTTAACACTATCCAGCCCATACCATTTTAATCAATCAAAATTGTCGCTTTTTAGTGTAATGATTTTGTGGTGAATTCCCTGTGTTTAATATGATATATGGTCCTATCTACCCGTTGATTTACTATTCTCTTCCAAAGTCTAACAGCTCGGGAAGCTGTTCTTGCTTTTGGACATCTTTGGAATTAGCAAACAAGAATAATTTGTGGTAATAAAAATGCTAATTTCCATGGCACAATGAAAGCTGAAAAAAATATCTTAAATGGTAGTAGCTGCAGCTACTTTTAAGTGCAAATAAAGGATGTTTTTATTAATTAAAATCACAGAAGACCTAGAGCTTCCCCCTCTGTATTCACAAATGATCAAGGCATCCGCAATACTACTACAACCACATCCCTCAGTACCTGATTTTTTTCTTTCATACTATCAAGAAAACTCAGGAACACACAAAGTATTCCCCTTTATTAAATGCAGGCACACATTGCACAAATTTCTTTGTTCTTCAAAAAAAATTGTAAGATAGTTTAAAGTGATTGTATTAATATTTATAAATCTTTTCAACTAGAGTTAAGCTAATAAAAATCAACCCCAGTTCCTATTCCTCAACTATATTATGCATTTAAGATTGGCTACAATGCAGTAACACTCAACCACCAAATCTCAGTGGCCAAAACTATAATTTCTGGCTCATGCTATGTACCCCAAACAAATCCACAGACAGTCATTTAGGGACTCAGTGGCTCAGGGACCCATGCTACAGACTCCACATAGGTCACCAGAGAGTCACTGAGGGAGCCAGTTTATGGAAGCTCTCCCATCTTATGTCTGTACCATCTGGAATACGCAGCCTCCTGAGACACCATAGAAGGGGAAGAGTGAGACACAGGTCCCGAGCCAGTGATTACACGACTAAATTATAAGTCTCTTGTGCTCATAGCCCATTGGCCAGAACTAGTTACATGGCTCTTCCCAACAGCAAGGTTGAGAGAAAACAAAATCTTTCTGTGTGCCTGGAAGGAGAAAATAGGATATGGATGAGCTTAAGAAATCTAAAACTTACTTATTTTTAAAGAGTAAAAAATTTCCAAGTTTATTATAGGGAACTCTCCTTCATTCTCTTTGTAGAATCTTGAATACCACACACTTCCTCTGGAATTTATAAGGCTATGCACTTACAGAGAAAGTTACCTGTATGACAATAAATGAATTGACAACTGATTCCATTATTTAAGCTGCCATATATATTTAAAAGAAAAAGCAAATATTCTGCCTATAGTGTAAGCCAATGAAAGTGCTTATCTTTAATTTCTACAAAATGTATTCCAATTGGCAAAGTAATTAAAATAATTTAAAATAAAATTTTTCGGGATCCCTGGGTGGCTCAGCAGTTTAGCGCCTGCCTTCAGCCCAGGGCATGATCCTGGAGTCCCGGGATTGAGTCCCACATCAGGCTTCCTGCATGGAGCCTGCTTCTCCCTCTGCCTGTGTCTCTGCCTCTCTCTCTCTCATGAATAAATAAATAAAATATTTTTAATTAATTAATTGATTGATTAATTAAATTTTTCATTTTGATGCCCAGTCATTCCAATTCTGGCTTGTTGAAGCATAAACACAGATTTTAAGCACAAAAATGTTAATAAGAAATCTAAGATTCCAACACTTTCAATTTCATAGCAGAGAGAGTTGAGCTTTTTCAAATTTGTTAAAGTCCCCTACTGTTACTGCTCCCACCAGCCAAATCAAGTGCTGTCACTATAGTTCCCAGTGGCCAGAATCAAGAGCTCCTGGGTTGTGCTGGTATTCCATGGCCCACCTTATGCTGATGGAGAGAAGAATATGAGAGTTCATTCATTCATTCATCAAAAAAATAACTGAATACCTACAATGCACCAGGCATCTATCATACTCTGAAAATATAGCAATAATTGAAATAAACAATAACAACACACACACACATACACACACATATCACCAAAAACAACTCTTCTTTCTTGGACTTCACATGCTAGTGAGAGAAGAGGACAAACAACATTAAGGGGAGCCAGAAAATAAACAAATACATGAGGAAGAAAATTCCAAGTAATGATAAATGCTTTAAAAAATAAAATCAAATAAAAGAATAGAGTTTGGAGCTACTTTGGAGTGGATGGCCAGAAAAAGATCTCTGAGGATGTGATATCTGAGCTGAGAGAAGGAGAGTATGAAGGAGCCAGGACAGAGAACTTTAGGTTGAAGAAAACTTAAAGGCAAAACTCCTAAGGCAGAAAGAAGCTTGGCATAAGTCAGGAAAACTACCAGGACCACAGGAGTAGGAAATGAAGAAAACTGGTCGATGGACCAAATCAAGACAGGATCAGAGAAAAATAAGAAAATAGTCCCCAGATTTTCAAACCATTAATGTGGTGTAGAACAGGAAATTTCATGTGGTGATTAATAGTTTTTACTAAGCAAGTTTAGTAGGACCTCCAGGACAACAGAGAACATAAAAACTCCTCCTCCAATTCCAAAAAGCATACTATAAAAGGTTTAGGTTAGTTAAAACTACTGAGTGATCAGAATGAACTGGAGGGCTGTGAAGGGAGGAATAAGAAATTGAGTTTGCCTTGAGAAATCTACAACTGAATGCAAAAAGCAGAGAATATGTCACTTGAGAATGAATCAAGGACTTTTAAAAACAAAATGTAACTAACTAACTGCAAATTAACATGAGACAAATTACATCTCAAGTGCAAAGGAGAGAGTCAGAAACAAGTGAAATTCTCAGGAAAAAAGAGAGTGAATTTTAGAGTTTTCAAGTAGAGGCCAGATATAAGATTTGCTTCTGAAATGCTAGGAAAGTATCAAAGCAAGGTATTCGATATGGAGGGAAAGAAGTGTGATAAGTGTGAAAAAATGATTTGTGTTTTGCTACAGAGCAAACCATCATAAAATCTAGTGGCTTAAGGTAATTTATTATACTCTCTCACAGTCCTATGGATTGATTGAGCTCGACTGGATGGTGCTTACTTGGGTTCTATAATGTAATTGAAGGAAGACAATGGTTAAGGCTCAGCTGAACTGCTTATCCAAGATGGCAGATGATTCTGGCTCTTGGAGGGAGCTCAGCTGGAGTGTTCACCTGGAGTGCCTACGAGTGCCCTTTCCATGTTGCCTGGGCTCCCCAGAGTAGGAGATAATTTCTAAGACAGAAAGTCTCATAAGCAAGCATTACAATAGAACAAAGCAGAAGCAGTAAAGCTTATCACCTAGCCTCTAAAATGCCATAAAATCATTTTTACTGCATTCTATTGGTCAAGCTAATCACTAACATGGGCCCAGACTCAAAGGGAAGGAAATTTAACTCTGTCCTTTGACATGAGTAGGAGCATGTGTATTTGTATAAAGAGGAACAGGATTCAGAAGGGCCATTTTTTTACTATTTATCACAGTCTACCCTTGGGCCACCAAAATTCATGCCTCTCCCACTCACTCTCTCAACATTTCCAACATTCTTGTCCCACTATATCATCATCTCAGCCTCCAAGATCTTGTCATTTAAGTCAGGTCCAGGTGCAGACGTGCCGTTTCCTTGGATTTAGTTTCTCAAGAATGGTTCCTACCAAGCTGAAGACTGTCAACTAAAGAGGCAAAATTATCTGCCACATACCTAGCCCACACACTGATAAGAAAACTCAGGATAATTGAAACAGATACTGCCTTTCACAAAAACACAAAATGGGAAGCACAGCAGTTCTGAAATCCATCTGGGTGTGTGTTCCCAGTTTCTTGATAACAGCACAGTCATGCTTCCTGGGAATGACTCACTGGAACTTTGGCTGCTCCTTCTGAGATGTTGATTCCACACTCTGAATCATTTTTCCCCATGAGAAAAAAAATAGGCATTCTTGTAATAAGCAGTTTTGTTCAGCCTGCCTCCTCCAGGTTAAGAAAATAAAACCTTATTGTTTTGTAGTATCTCATTCTTTGCATGCCAAGTTTATACAATTCCTTTAAAAGCTTTATGTGCTTCCTGTGTATCAAATCATAATCCACTCCATTCAACAAAAGTTACACCCCTATTTCTTTCCAAAAAATACTTGGCCTAAGTACCAATGTTCCATGAGACAATGACTTTAAGATACATTGAAGCCTCGAGCAGGTGATACAGTCGATTCAGTGTCCAACTCTTGATTTTGGTTCAGGTCATGATCTCAGAGTTGTGAGATTAAGCTCCACATCAGGCTCTGCACCAGGCTTAAGATTCTGTCTCTCCTCCCTCTGTCCCTCCCCACCTCGAAAAAAAAACTTTGAAGCCTTGTCGTCTAGTTGAAAATATCTGAGTCATACACTTAGGATCCTTCAGGCCCTTTATTTTCTAGCAGAGAAAGTTTGCCAGAATATTCTTAGAAAACCTGGTAAGCATACTGTTAAATTTTTCTTGGCTGACAACAAAGGGGCTCACAGGTATACTCTTGAGATCTGCATTTGTACCACCGTAGATTTGATCTTTGCTCAGATGTCACCATTGACAGAAAATCTTGTTGGGAGACACTGAAGGTGAGAAACTTTTTAATACAGAAAACCATGATTACTGTATATTTCCCCTAACTTTCCTTAAAAACCATTCCTTAAATCTCTACATTCTATTCAAAACAGTTTCTTCTTGAGTTTCATACCTCCTTATTTTACCACCACCAAACACATATACACCAACAAAAACCTATTCGGCAATATCTAAATCTATTCAGCCAGATTCATAAGTTCATCAGGTATATATATCAAAATATAATAGCCATTGCTTCCTTTTTGTCCCCCAAATCTCATTTAAATTTCTCTTTTGGCAACCCTAACCCAAAATCACACAGGGAAAAGAACAATGGGAAAGAGACCAAGCTTAGTTGACACAGAACAAAACCATAATAGTTACAGAAGCAGCAAACATTATTTTCCTCCTTTTGTTATAAGCTTATCCCTCTTTTTCTGCAAACACTGCAAAAATTAAAAGCTTCATATTCCATAACAAATTGTGATCTTTTTTTAACATGTCAATAGCTTTAAGGAAGGAAAAACCTAGGGATCCCTGGGTGGCGCAGCGGTTTGGTGCCTGCCTTTGGCCCGGGGCGCAATCCTGGAGACCCGGGATCAAATCCCATGTCGGGCTCCCTGCATGAAGCCTGCTTCTCCCTCTGCCTGTGTCTCTGCCTCTCTGTCTCTCCCTGTGTGACTATCATGAATAAATAAGTAAAATCTAAAAAAAAAAAAAAAAGGGAAGGAAAAACCTATGAACATTTGCTGCAATATGTAGTCACTTAATACCTTCCTGTGCACCTGTAAGACCCTTCCATTTTTCTCTTCTTATTCCTCAGGTCTGACAGCTCTCCAGTCAGAAATCCTTCAGTAGTTTTGCTCTGCTTATATAATTATAAATGTTCTTTGTGAATAAAATTTAATCAATACGGAAAAGCAAAATGAAGCAAAAATCATTAGAAATTCCACAACACTGCAACATCCACTATTAACACTGTAGGTGCCCATTGCCCATGGTTCTTTTAATGCACACACACACACACACACACACACACTTTTACATCTTTCAGGGTAATTTTTATTGTGAACAAATTTATTAACTCCTTCTTTCTTCACTTGTGTGTGTTTTTTTTTTCTTGTCCTACCTGTACCTTTCTATAAATCATCATATCTCCATCAAGGTAATCAACACTAGAAACCTAGAATATAGTTTTCTGTGGCTTTCACTGTGTGTGTGTGTTAGTATGGTTTACCACAATTTATCTTTACTTTTGAAAATCTCTCCAACTCAGTTCCTCAAAAAAGTCAAAAGTAGAACTACTCCATGATCTAGCAATTGCACTACTAAGTATTAACCCCAAAAAGACAAAATACTAATTCAGAGGGATACATGCACCCTAATGTGTATAGCTGCAATATCTACCATAGCCAAATTATTATGGAAAGAGCCCAAAGTGCCTACAGACTGATGAATGGATAAAGAAAATGTGGTGTGTATATGTGTATGTGTGTGTGTGTGTGTGTGTGTGTATATGTATATATATATAATGGAATATTAGTCATCAAAAAAGAATGGAATCTTGACATTTGCAGTGACATGGATGGAGCTAGAGAGTATAATGCTAAATGAAATAAGTTAGTCAGAGAAAGACAAATACCATATGATTTCATTCATATGTGGAATTTAAGAAACAAAACAAAAGGAGGAAAGAGAGAGGGGGTAGGCAAACCAAGAAACAGACTCTTAAATATAGAGAGTAAATTCATGGATATCAGAGGGGAGGTAGGTGGGATGATGGGTGAAATAGATGATGGGGATTAATGAGGGCACTTGTGATGAGCACAGAGTGATGTATGGAAGTGTCAAATCACTATATTGCATGCCTGAAACTAATATTATACCATATGTGAACTGGAATTTAAATAAAAACTTGAAAGGAAGGAGGGAGGGAGGAGGGAGGCAGGGAGGGAGGGAGGGAGGAAGGGAAAGGAAGGGAGGGAGGGAAGAAGAAAGAAGAAAAGAAAGAAGAAAGGAAGAAAGGAAGAAAAGAAAGAAGAAAGAAAAAAAGAAAGAAAGAAAGAAAGAAAGAAAGAAAGAAAGAAAGAAAGAAAGAGAAAGAAAGAAAGAAAAGAAAGAAAGAAAGAAGAAATAAAATGAAAGAAAGAAAGAAAGAATGAAAGAAAGAAAGAAAGAAAGAAAGAAAGAAAGAAAGAAAGAAAGAAAGAAAAAGAAAGAAAATCTTTCCCACTCAACTGATAGATGGTAGAGAGCTAGCTTATTTTAACGAATTCATAATATATTAATCCTTAATCCTGGGATCCCTGGGTGGCGCAGTGGTTTAGCGCCTGCCTTTGGCCCAGGGCGCGATCCTGGAGACCCGGGATCGAATCCCACGTCAGGCTCCCGGTGCATGGAGCCTGCTTCTCCCTCTGCCTGTGTCTCTGCCTCTCTCTCTCTCTCTCTGTGACTATCATAAAATAAATAAAAATTAAAAAAAAAAATTTAAAAAAATAAAAAAAAAAATCCTTAATCCTGCTCAGTTTTGTACCTTGTATACAATAAAAAGAATAAAGATCCCATTTTTACTTTCTTCCAAATGAATAGCCAATTGTATTCATACTGCCTATTACACAAAAAATTTGTTCCCATAAAATTTCCATATATTAAATCCTTTGTATACTAACTTGAGTTCTCTTATTTTATTCTTCCAGTAGATATTTCTGGTACTATACCAATGCCATATTGTTTGTTAATAATAGATTAATATTTCAATATCTATTAATATAAGTTTATTCCCACCATTCATCTTTTCCCAACTTCTTTAGCTAACCTTGTTGCTCATTCTTTTATATTCAAATGGTATCATTTTGTCCAAAGTGCTTTAAATATATTGAAATTTTAGTTGGAGTTGTATTAAATATATGTACAAATCTGTTACTATTGACATTTTATATTATTAATTCTTCCCAGCCAAGAGCATGGTGTCTTTCAGAATGGGTAATGGACTTCAGTAGATTTTATAGTTTTCTTAATATAGATATGGTTTCCTTCTTTATAAGTTTATCTCTAATATTTCCTAGTTTTCCTACTTAATGTGGTAGTGAGGGCAAACAAGGCTAAATCATAAACTTAATTTTTTAGCTCTTGGAAAACTAGCATGAGCCATGACCAAATTTTTAACCAGAATTATGATAAAGACCTGAGCTAGTGCGATCTCTGCATTAACAAAGGCAAAATGATAGGGCAATCCCAATTGATCAGTTACAAACCTCAGACCAGCAAAAAGTATGAGCAAATGACAGCAAATCCATGGCCACTAACAGATACACACACACAAAAAGAGCGCAGTACTTACCCCCATGAATTTGACTGAAACATTTTACAAGGAGCAATTTTATTTTTAAAAATTATGTATAGAGATAATTATATATATATATATATACACATATATATGTTTACAAGGAGCAATTTTTTTAAAAAAAATTATATATATACATATATATATGGTTAAATCATTTAAAATAAAATGCTGACTGGAGGCAAGGGCAGAAAAACTCAATCTGCAACTTTACAGATTTGCATTTCACACAAACTGTCTCTTCAGCAAACTGCCTCTGTCTTAATTAGAAATCACAAGAAACATTAGTAATGAAAGAAAATGCTGGCTTTCTACCTTGGATATCAAGTTCATAATATTTAAAAATCTCATTCTAGGGATCCCTGGGTGGCGCAGCGGTTTAGCGCCTGCCTTTGGCCCAAGGCGTGATCCTGGAGACCCAGGATCGAATCCCATGTCGGGCTCCCGGTGCATGGAGCCTGCTTCTCCCTCTGCCTATGTCTCTGCCTCTCTCTCTCTCTGTGTGACTATCATAAATAAATTTAAAAATTAAAAAATAAATAAAAAATATAAAAAAATAAAAATCTCATTCTAAAAAGTCAAAAATGCAATCATTTTCATTTGGAAGATTCTATAATCAAGGACTAACACTAATCTTTTGAAAGATGGTACAAACAGGAGGAACAGTGTGTGAATTTTACTGCCTGTTCCTTCTGGTAGTCTGTAGCTACAACCATTGTGTCCTAACCTCCAGACACATGCAAAAAAACAGATCAATTGGTTAGCTGAATAGTTTCAATCAAGATATTTTTGCATATCCTTGAATACCAACTTATCTTTTGAGATCTTATTATAGTATCCTAGTGTTGGGATGAACTTAAGAGTCCTATATCCCAGACATTTAAGCTCCACTTGATTTTATTATTGATTTTTCCAATAAACATGCCATCCAACCAAAGTTGTATTAAGGGACAGGCAGGCTGGACAGCCAAAATGCCAGGCTGTAATGGACACCAAAAATTCTTTAAATAAATTGAAAATAGTCTTTTATTTATTCTTTAAATAAATTTATATATGATTCCTTACATAACTGTCAAATTATAAGTGAAGTCTTTCATTTAGTTCCTGGTCTTACACACACATATATATTATATGTGTGTTATATATTATATTAATATATATGTGTGTGTGTATTCAAAATGTTTTTTCTGTATACATCTATTCAGAAAAATATATACATTATTCATAATCCTACTACTTTTTGTGGAGAATGTATCCTTTCAATTGACAGATCTTTTAGTAGCTCTGTGGAAAAAAAAAAAAAAAAAAACTCACTCATTATGATGGCCTCTGACACACTTAAGGCAGAGGCCGTGGCAAAATTTAAAATATTTACTAACCAGTATAGCAGTGAAACCTGCTAACCAAAGCTTCTTTTTTAGAAAAAAAAAATTATAAAGGGGACTAATATATCTATCTATGCCTTTATTTCTCTAGATGAAATAATCTCATGACTTTCAGAACTGACTTCATTATCTTGTCTTCAAATCCTCTCCCATGGTTTGTCATTCTCTTCCTCTCCCCAAAGACACAGCCCTCACTGGTGAAGACAATCATCCATATGTGCTCCCACCAACAGGAAATACAGCAGGACTACCACTTCTTCCCGTTTTTGGTTGGGTTTTATTTTTAAGATTTTTTTATTTTTTTATTGATGAGAGACACAGAAAGAGAGGCAGAGACATAGGCAGCGGGAGAAGCAGGGTCCCCATGGGACCCCAGGATCATGACCTGAACCAAAGGCAGATGCTCAAACACTGGGCCCCCTAGGCATCCCTCTCCTTTCTTTACAGCATAATTTTTAAATAGTCAAAAAATATACTTTTTGGCAGCTTCATCATGCTGTGCCTTATCATTTATCTTCCTATAATCTTTTCATATTACCTTGTTACGTTCAAAGTTGTGTCAAAATACTTAATTAGAAAAACAGACGCCTATTTGATGACTTGGAGAGGGAACCTGCCAAAGTCATTTGTCCTCCTTTCCAAAATACATGAATCAGAATACCCTTATGTGTAATATATTTATTCTAGCTGCTTATATTAAAATTTGCTCAAAAGAATTGTTTTTCTACTTGCCAATCTAATTAACATTTCCATGACTGTGAGAAGCATCTTTTATACCAATGTTTAATTCACACATCAGTAAGCACTAATGATAAGTGTATTTCCATATCAACTTCTAGCAGTTAGGTATGTCAGTGACAGGCATCATAAAATTAAATAGATAACTAATATTCAAAGAGACTGCAATAAAAAAAATATTGTGGTAATTACCAATGTCGAAAGTGAAGAGTTTTAATCAAATCATTTTCTTGGGTGACCATATTTTCATATAAATATGAGTTTGAGAAATCACAGAGAAGGTTGCTGCCTTCAACACTAAATGCAAATCTAATTAGTGCCTTTTTACTGCAATTAATAACTATTATACTCAGCATTCTTTAAATCTGCATAAATAAGTTCTCTTTGGGGCAGCCCCGGTGGCGCAGCGGTTAAGCGCCGCCTGCAGCCCAGGGCGTGATCCTGGAGACCTGGGATCGAGTCCCACGTCAGGCTCCCTGCATGGAGCCTGCTTCTCCCTTTGTGTCTCTGCCTCTCTCTCTCTAGCTGTGTCTCTATGAATAAATAAATAAAATCTTTAAAAAAAAAAAATAAGTTCTCTTTGGCTTTTCTCTCTCCACCTTACTCTTTTTCCCCTATGTTTCTCATTAATGTTTGGTAACAAAGAAGAGTATTGATTTCTCCTGAAAAACTAGTTACCATTCCTATTGTCCTGGAGATTTCCTCAGGAGTAGGCAGGGTAGATATTTGAAGAGACTTCTAATTCCCTCTATTGCTTTTGTTGTGGCTTTTAACAGTTTCTGAAAGATGCCATCAGTTTTGTATGATAGTATCTCCTAGTGTAAGTTCATCAAAATCTTGTTTTCCATCGGTGCTCTATTTATTTGAGAATATAAATGTCCTTTTGTCCTCCTGTTAAAATTAGATTCTCAGAAACAAATAGCTTTCTTTAAAATAGTACTTCATAATTTTCTGGCCACACTTACAGATGCTGGTATTTGCAAGAGATAGTTATTATGAGCATTAAATCAACATGTACTAATTCATTGAAAAAACAAGCTGATAAAGAAGAATCATTACTTATGCCCTGATACCATAAAATAGTTTAATAAAAAGTATAATAGTAAAATAAAATAGCAATGGGCTAGAAACTAGAAGACTTGAACCATAATCCTGATGCCCACACTTATTTTACGAGCTGTGAGATCATGTACACATTATTTAAGCTCTTTAAGCCTCTTGTTATTTACAAAATGGTGGTGAGTGTGTCAACAAAACTGGATATAGCATGTGAGAGAAAACAAGAGATCAAGGGTGATTAAGCAAATTAAAGGATGATTTTGCTATTTACTGAGATAAGGAAGATGGCAGGAAAATAAGGGAAAAAATGGGTCTATTTTGATGTGTTAAATTTCAAATATCTATAATATATCCAAACCAAGATAGCAAGTGGGCAGTTGAATATACAAGTCTAGAGTTCTGAACAGAAGATACAAATATTAATACTCAGATATTAATAATAATTACTTCCACTCACTATGAACCAAACAATGCAGCTGATGTTGTAAGTTATTTATTCCTCCAAACTGTTGAATTCATAATGAGTATTATTACCATTATTATTATTATTTTCTTTTTTTAAGATTTTATTTATTATTTTGAGAGAGAGTGTGCATAAGCAGGGGTAGGGAAACAGGGAGAAGAAGAAACAGACTCCCCACTCAGTGGAGGCTCAATCCCACCACCCCTGGATCACCATCTGAACCAAAGGCAGACGCTTACCCCACTGAGTCACCCAGGCACCCCTCCCATTATTATTATTTTCTAACACTCAACACAGAGTCTAGTTAAGTAAGCTACCAAAATTTTTGAATGAATTCTCAGCTTCCAAATGAGGAACTCAAGACTCAGAAAAGAAACTTAGCCACATCTATTAAGTAGTAGAACCAGAATTTAAAATTAAATTTGTCTTGGGTAGGACGTCTGGCTTGCGAGTCAGCAACTTTCATGTGCGATGAAAGAGTGATTTTAAGATGAGTGATGTTGAGAAGGCAAGAAGATTTCTGTTCATAAGTATGCCCAGTACCATACTGTGGGAAAGGGAGACAAGCACAAGACTGGGCCAATTCCTCATGGTTTATTTGGACAAAAGGCAGGTTAGGCCCCTGGATTTTCTTACATGGATGCAAACAAGAACAAAGACATCACCTGGGGAGAGAAGATATCAATGAAGTATTTGGAGAATTCCAAGAAGTACATCCCTAAAACAAAAGTGATCTTCACTGGCATTAAGGCAGGGGAAAGCACAGACTTGATAGCTTATCTCAAAAAAGCTACTAAGGAGCAATAGTTGGCCACTGCCTTATCTATTACAAAACAAAAATGTTTCATGACTTCTTTTATGTATACTATATTTAAATTGATTTCATACATCAGAATTCAGACCATGAATGGCTGATAGACTATTTCTTTTGGACAGTCCTGATTGAAATAATATTGGCTTCTGGTGAAGTGAGTATGACTATCTTTTGGAACTTTTATAGTAAGTCTGGTTCAGCAAGTGTTATCACTGTTTTCCCTTTCTAACCACATGATTGGAATTGATTAGTAATGTTCAGCTTTTCACAGAGATAGCAAATGCCAGCTCTAAATCAGCAGGAGATTGGTTTTATATTTAAAGTTATATATAATTGGTTATATTAATATGTTTAAATATTGAGAAAATAGTGAAGGGTCACTGTCCATAGAACAGCAAGACTTAGCTGTGTTTCAAGTCATGTTCATTACCCTATTAAACACAAGAACTGATGATAAGCTGGCACTGTCCACTTTATCTTTTTGGTCTTAAATATGCCAAATTAATTAAAATTCCTTGCATTTAATATATTGCCTTTTGCTTAATGAAAGGTATTTTTGCTTGGCTTATGTATAATACTAAATAAAGAATATTTAACACTTCTCACATTTTATATATGATCTATAAGGTCAGATGCTTTTAAAATTCAGTGTGACAAGATATAGTAGCAAATTTATTTATTCTTTACTAAGCCAGACTAAGTTATAATTCAGGATTGTCTTTTAAACAGCTATTCAAAAACACAACTTTAGAATTACCATATATGTATGATTGGTAACGATGGTACTTTTGCCAACTCCTTAGAAGGATTGAAGTAGAGGAGATATATCACCAGCACAGATTTGTAACTTACGTGATAAGGCTTAAGATAATTAAAAACAAAATCATAGACCATTAAAAAAAATGTTTTGAATTCCAAATGACTATTCTTACCTTTACTGCAGAGGTCACATCAGCTACAATGACTATTCTTAACTTTACTGCAGAAGTCATATTCATTAATTTATTTAATCTACACAATAACCATTTCAGGTAAGAGCAGATGAGAGACTAACACTCAGAGAAGCTGAGTGGTTTGACATCATTATGCATCTGTTCATTATGCCAGGATCTCTATTACCCATAGCTAAAGATGATCATATAAGTTGACCACGCAAAACCTTCTCATGTAAAAATACTTTCATACTCTAAAATTAGAAAACCTATGCTGGGCCTTTTTGAAGACTGATTCTGCAGCTTTCATAGACACTATTGTCAATCGGACTTCAAAACATTTTATCATGCATAACATAGCAAGATAATCTATTACAATCATCATTTGTTTTCTTCTTGCTTCTTTAAAGACCCAAAAGAATGAGAGATGTTGTTCTCAACTACCTCCTAGACAGCAAACGTACCCTGGACTCCTAGAGGTTTGGAGACTCTCTTGCCACAGGGGGAAATTAACAGGGCTCTATTTGGAAATGCTTCTGCTTACAGAGGCCATAGACTCTGGTGAGGGGCCTAGGATTATTGGCCCTATATGGAAGCAAAAGGATAACTTCTCTAAGTCTTGAGAAATAAAAGGTATTTGGGATGTATGAGGGACAGAGACTCCTCTTTTTTTGTACACAGTGCCCAGATGAGGGGGAAGGTTTTGGAGTGGGCTTTGGGAGGTAAGTTAGTGGCTCTTCCCTCTACCTAGAATGTTCTTCCCCCAAATATTCACATGTCTGATTCCACACCTCATCCAAGACTCTAATCACATGTCATGAGCTTCTGAAAGCCTTCCTGATTACTCAAAAAATCGACTCTGACACCCCACCATCACCTTCTCTCTTCTTACTTTGTCTTTTATTGCTTTCCAATTCTGATCTCAACCTGATATTTTATAACATACATATTGTACCTACCTATTTATATATTTATGTAGAAGCTTATTGTTCTTCTCCACTAAAATTTATGCCCTTTGAAGGCAGAGATTTGAGTTTATTCAACATTACATAACTAATACACAGTAAAAAATATTTGTTACGTGATAAGTTTCCCAGATCCCTTGAAAGGACATAAAACATACAAATGTGGGGATCCCTGGGTGGCTCGGCAGTTTAGCACCTGCCTTTGGCCCAGGGCGTAATCCTGTAGTCCTGGGATCGAGTCCCACGTCAGGCTCCTGTATGGAGCCTGCTTCTTTCTCTGCCTGTGTCTCTCTCTGCCTCTGTGTGTGTGTGTGTGTCTCTCATGAATAACTAAATAAAAATATTTAAAAAAAAACATACAAATGTAATTTTTAGAGACCCCCACAATTTAACTTTTTGGAATTTTCAAAATTTTTGTCAAGTATTTTACGTGTGTGTATAATGTATGCTAGGTGAAAATAATAAATAAAACAACCACATATCACTAGTTAGCTGAAGAATTAGAACATTTCAACATCTTCAAAGCCTTTTGTGAGCCCCTTCCTTATCCCACAGGGAATCACTGCCATGAATTTTTTACTTTTTTATCCACCTGCTTTTCTTTACAATTTTGAATGTTTGTTTGCCTTTTCCTTTTTTAAAAAAAGATTTTATTTATTTATTTGACAGAGAGCGAGAACACAAGCAGAGGGAGTAGAAAAGAGAGAAGCAGGCTCCTGGCTGAACTAGGAACCTGATGTGGGGCTTGACGCTAGGACCCTGGGACCATGACCTGAGCCAGAGGCAGAGGCTTAACTGACTGAGCCACCCAGTTGCCCCTGTTGTTTCCCTTTAAAAATATCATTTTCTTTTTGCCTACTTTAAACTTAATCTTTTTTATTCTTTTTAATTTTTTAATTGGAGTTCAATTTGCCAACATATAGCATAACACCTAGTGCTCATCCCATCAAGTGCCTCCCTCAGTGCCCGTCACCCAATCACACCAACCCCCCGCCCACCTCCCTTTCCATTACCCCTTGTTCATTTCCCAGAGTGAGGAGTCTCTCATGTTCTGTCTCCCTTTCTGATATTTCCCACTTATTTTTTCTCCTTTCCCCTTTATTCCCTTTCACTATTTTTATATACCCAAATGAATGAGACCATATAATGTTTGTCCTTCTCCAATTGACTTATTTCACTCAGCATAATACCCTCCGGTTCCATCCACGTTGAAGCAAATGTGGGTATTTGTCATTTCTAATGGCTGAGGAATATTCCATTGTATACATAGACCACATCTTCTTTATCCATTCATCTTTCAATGGACACCGAGGCTCCTTCCACAGTTTGGCTATTGTGGACATTGCTGCTATAACATCGGGGTGCAGGTATCCCAGCGTTTCACTGCATCTGTATCTTTGGGGTAAATCCCCAGCAGTGCAATTGCTGGGTCATAGGGCATATCTATTTTTAACTCTTTGAGGAACCTCCACACAGTTTTCCAGAGTGGCTGCACCAGTTCACATTCCCACCAACAGTGCAAGAGGGTTCCCTTTTCTCCACATCCTCTCCAACATTTGTTGTTTCCTGCCTTGTTAATTTTCCCCATTCTCACTGGTGTGAGGTGGTAAACTTCACATAAGTGAACAATATCCCATGTATTTTCAACTTATTTCTTTGGCTCAGTATATTTGAGGTGAACTCATAGCTGTGGTCCCCTCATTTTTATTCCTTCATAGTATCCCATTGTATGAAAAACACAATATAGTTATCTTTAATAATCTCATGTTTTGCTGCAGAATGTTCAAGTTGTTCCCAATTTTTTGTTATTATAGACAACACAACTATGAAATGCTGGTATACATCTCCCACCACACATGTTCAGGAGTTGCTCTAATCTATACGTCATAGAGATGAATTTGGGGGTCATAGGGAAACTGTATATTGATAAACTCCATATGATAACATCAAAATATCTTCTGAAATGGGTGTCTATTTTTCAGCTGGTATACACAGGTATAGATTCACCAGTTTTTTAAATATTGAAATAATTCCACACGTAAGAAATAGCTGCTGCCCTGAATCTCTTAAGGGTCCCCCTATATTTTCCATAGCCCTAGGATGACTAAACTATCCCAATTTGCCTGGAGCTAAGAAAATTTCTGGGACAAAGGATGTTCAGTTTTAAACCAGAAAAGTTCCCAACAAGTCAAGACAAGTTGGTCACTCTACCTTGCAGCCTCATAGCCATCAAAGGTTTTCTCACAATTCAGAGTAATGTCTAACACAGCAAAATATGACTATTGTTCATTGTTGCATCTTACTATACTCTCAACGACAGATTCTCTGTTCCATTTCTCCCTCTCTTCACCATTACTTGTTATAGTTGTAATGCTTCATTTTTGCTATCCAGGGGCATAAAATGTGTTCTCATTATAGTATTTTCATTTTCCTCATGTGATTGATCATGTTTTCAAAGGATAATTGGCTATTTATGTGTCTTTATGAAAGTGTTTCATCATGCCAGAGAGGGGCAAATATAATCAGCTAGGTAAAATGGCTCCAGGCTGTTCAAAAACTTCATTTTCCAACAGTCTTTTAAAAACCAAAGCTTTGGAAAAATTCTCTGTCCCAGTTTTACTTAGAGAGAGTGGAGTTCCGCCCTCCAAATTGGCCATCAAAGTTTGTACCCTGAGCATCTATCACGATGGCAAAAAAAAAAAAAAAAAAAAAAAAAGCCCTGATATCCAAAAGCCCTTTCCTACTTTTTTTGGATTATGTAAGCCACCTGAGTACCCTGTACCATAGCAAAAAAGAAGAGATTGACAAACGAATTACAACTAATATTGAATATCTAGCCAAACTAAGTTGAATAATTAATACATGGATTTTATTTTACTGAGAAATATACAGCAATAGGATACTGTTGCACCTCCATTTGGGAGCCCATATTCACACACTCTATAGTAGACTCCTCTGACCACCAAACTGAACACAGTATAATCTGCTCTAAATGTGTAATTCATACAAATTAGTATATGTCCAAAACCAGGATGAAAATTAGTACAGTCTTGAAATAGAAAGCAAATCTAAAGGTAGTCAGAGACTGAAAATGAAGTACCATAGTTGGTCCTCCTGTCTTTTAAAGTGTTTTAAGTATGTCTGGGGAAAGTGGGTCAATGAAGGTAACTGAGAAAGGCATCATATAATTGCTGCACCGCATGTGTGATCTCTAAAAACAGTGACATTTCCTGGTTCAAAAAGTTTTTGCCCAAGTTCCTTGGCTGAGAGGAATAAAGCCTGATTTTAACCTTGCTAAGCAATATTTCCGTGGCTTTTACATTCTACCAAATTATATGTTCATGATCTTCTACATCAGTGTATGATAACAAATCTTTTGCTTGTTTTCATTATGTCATGCTTAAAAGAAAAAGAATTTCTTTAGCAATGTTCATAGGGCATTATTCACAATATTTTGGTATGTAGATAGGGAGAGTGGAGGCAGCAGAAGAGCTGGAGTAAGAGAATAAGTGGCTCACAAAACTACGGAGAACAAGCTTACTCTTGAGAAACACAATTTAAGAAGTTTGAGAAAACCATCCAATCCCAAAATGCCTCCTAACTCCTTGTTTCAGTGCCTGGAATTCCATCATCCAACCCTAATTATTAGGCCTTGAAATTTCTCAACAAGAACACCCTACGTGTTTCTTTTTAAAGGCAACTATTTGCAGAATATGTGACTCAAAAATAACATAGTGGATGAGAAGGAAATGGCAGCTAAAACCGCATCAACCAACACAGAAGTTCTTATAACCCCTATAAATGTTTATTTTGCCCCTACTCAATTGACTGAAGAAGCATGAAGGAATTAAAGGCAAGGCTTACCTTCTTTATAGCCCACTCTCATCAACACTACTAATGAGTCATTGCCCCCCCTCCCCAGCCCCTTTACCACTTGTCATAAGCCAAGCAATGACCTATTCTTCGCTACTGCATCTGAAGATCCCCAGTGGAGCCCAACCAGTATCTGACCATTCATTCACCAAGCCCTGAGGATGGAATATCTGGCCTGTTGGTTCTGTTTTTTTTTTTTTTTTTTAAGATTTATCTATTTATTTATTCATGATAGAGAGAGAGAGAGAGAGAGAGAGAGAGACAGGCAGAGGGAGAAGCAGGCTCCATGCTGGGAGCCCGACACGGAACTCGATCCCGGGACTCCAGGATCGTGCCCTGGGCCAAAGGCAGGCACCAAACCATTAAGCCACCCAGGGATCCCCCTGTTGGTTCTGGTTTGTAGGAAATCTTAAACTGCTTCATTTACTAAATACAACAAATGGGGACTTTTTATTTTTAAAATATAAATAATCTATCAACAGAAATGAAATACAAAGAAACAGTTAAGAATTTAAAAACTACCTTTTTGTTAAAACCTGAATTACTATTCATGTTGAACATGTAAGGAATTTTAATGACTACTATGTAGATCATGTATTATTCTGTTGTTTTCATATGCCATATCTTTTCATTTAAAGAGCTAAATCCAAAGTCACTTGGAGCAATAAGAAAATAAAAGAAATCTCTACAAACATGTAAACCCATACTTGGAAAGGAAACCCCTTTTCTCTTTAGATGGGCTTTAGATGGGCTGATATTTGGAGGTGGGACCTTTGGGAGGTAATTAAGTTTATTTTTTTATTTTTTTTTAAGTTTTTATTTATTTATTCATGAAAGACAGAGAGAGAGAGAGAGAGGCAGAGACACAGGCAGAGGGGGAAGCAGGCTCCACACAGGGAGCCTGACGTGGGACTCGATCCCAGGTCTCCAGAATCACGCCCTGGGCCGAAGGCAGGTGCCAAACAGCTGAGCCACCCAGGGATTCCCGGTAATTAAGTTTAGATGAGGTCATGAGTGTTCTCATAATAGAATTAATGCTCATAGAAGAAGAGCTCCCTCTGTGTCTTCCCATGGGTACCCACCAAGCAAAGGCCATGTAAAGACATAACCAGAAGACAGCTATCTGCAAACCAGGAAGAGGACTCTGACCACACACCACATTGGCTGATGCCTTGCTCTGGACTTCCCAGCCTCCAGAACTGTGAGAGATAATGCTTGTCATTCAGCCACCCAGTCTATGATATCCTGTTATAGCAGCCCAAGCTGACTAAGACTTCATATTATACAAAGGCAGGAGAACTGTGCAGTTATTAATATATAGGGTTATACACACAGAGACACCTACACACACATAGGAAAATAACTGTCCTATCTACTTGAAGGGAAGAGATAAGTCAAGCAATTTATATTTTTTAAAATTGAAAGAATCAACATAATTACATACATAGGATGAACACTAGAGAAGAAAATAAAGGATTTGACATAAATCTAATTAGTCATATCAGCAGAGAGATGTACAGGTTGGTTTTAGTAAACACAGGGTGGTTTTTGAGCGGAAAGTAAATAAGTGCACTGAGGTACTGTACTAATCACATTTGTTCTAACATTGACCTTATAATAATTAAAAATTGATGCTTGAAACATAATACAGCTGTGCAATCATATTTAAACCTAATCATTTCATAGAGAGAGGAAAGTTGTACAAAAAGGTCAAAAACACTTTAATTTCATGACAGTAAATTTACTCTTTATTCCCAAAGTGAAAATGTCTAATTTCTAAAAGAGCAAACCAATAATTACTTATTATAAAGCTATTTTAGTCAATACTTAATTTCTCTATATTGATTAGTGTTTAGACATTTAAAATGTACCCTACAGCAAGAATATGTGTACAATACTATTCTCTCTACTGATGTTTGTAAGTATTACCGGTATTGATTTAAGACATGTCTCAAAAATGCCAAACTTAATAGAATCATATAAAACGGGGTTTGACTCTTTTAAAACTGGAATTTAATTTTTAAATGTTTGAATAATAGTGTCCTTAAAGGTCTCTGTATCATGATCGCTATTCCTGCCATTACATATTTTAATGACTAAACTGTGCATTATAAATTCCGCCCCTCTCCCGAAAGTAATAGAGAAGGAAAATATAAAAATGATCAACTCTATCACTCACAACTGGAACAAAATGTTTTCTTTTTATTTTATGTACTTCTGATTGTAAAATAAGGACTGGGATATTATCCCCCCCTTAACTTGCATTCTGTGTAAGTTAGAGCTCTTTGCAATAAAACGAAATGATGCTTCATCAGGATGTTACTGGGAGTACCAAGGCAATTTACCAACTTTCTATCATTAAGTCTGAGAACATCACTGTGAGGCAGGTATTAATATAACACTTCTCTCTTGAGGAATTCAGTGCACTTTACATAACTTTACTTTATTAACTCTTCCTTGAGCTGGGCAAAAAGGCTAAGTAAGACACCTATCCAATGTACCTCATAGCCAATGATTGCATAAAAAAAGAAAAAACTATCCAGTCATATGCTTTAAGTTCACTTTTACTTCTAATCTGAAATTATGACCAAAGAGAAGGCCAATAGGTTTTACTCCATATATTTAGCTTCTGTTAATATTAATTTTTAACAGATTTCAATTTTATAAACATGAAGTCAGAATTAAAACACCTAGAGTATTGATCCTATTAATTCTTAAGCAGTAATAAGATAGAAAAAAATCAAAGGTAATAAGCAACTTTTCCCTCTATTAAAATATGCTCGAAATGATGAAAGCAGAATATGATCCGGGGGACAGGTATCACAACATCTTTAAGTAAATTTATGCCTTTCTTAGCAAGAGTGCAATGATGTACAAATGAAGACAGCTAGAAGAGAGATACAAAGTGAAGGACATAGAAACACTAATAATATCTAATAGTGCTTCCCAAGTGTCAGCCACTACTTTAAAGAATCCACATGTATTAACTCATTTCATCCTCACAACAACTCCTTGAGGCAGGTAATATCCCCATTTGATAGATAAGGGAACTCAGGCTCAGAGAGCTGAACCTGCCCTAGATCACAAAGCTACTAAGTAGCAGAGCCGGGCTACAACCCAGAAAATATGATTCCAGAGCTCAGGTTCTTGGCTAATTTTCTAGAAAGGAAGAAAGCTGTCCACAGAGGCCTCAATCCATGATATACCTTATCATAGAGTTCCAAGTCCACAAGTTCTTTCCATTCAATTGCAACATTTCCTGCCTCACAGTCAAACTCACAATCAACAGAGAATCATTGTTCAAGTTTGTGCACTGTGCTTTCAAAATATGACAACAGTATTTAGAAGAGGGTCACAAGAAGGTAGTATAGTATTATCAGGAGTACAGTACTTTAACAGGCTGCCATTAGGCAAGTTACTTCCATCCAAGTTCCATAAAATAGAGATAATGGAACATTCTTCCTGATGTTGTAGTCAGAATTAAACCAGTTAATATTAAGTGTTTAACACAGAGGTTCACAGGTAGTAAGCACTCAATAAGTGGCTGCTATTATAATAAGCTAATATAAAATTATGTGTGCCATTCTCAAAACTCTGAAATTCAGAATTAACAGTGAAGTTAAGCACATCACAATACTGGTGATAAATTGAATTTAATTGATTCTTTTATCAAATATATGTTCTCTGTATTATGCATGATCTTATTTAATCCTTAGAATAAACCTAGAATTGAAGTGTGGTTAGTTTTACTTTTAGATAGGAGAATCGGCTTAGAGACAACTTGCCCACTATTTTGCCAAAAGTAAAATCACATGATCAATCAATTAACTAGATGCTTCCCACAAAGCAGGATGAAAACCAATAAGCAGGGAGATTATTTGAAAAACTCTTCTCTCTCAAAATATAATGAAACTGAAAAAGTTCCTGGGCTAAAGGTCACCTTGTTTAGCTTTGCTATAATTAGACTAATGCTGCACCCAGAGAATAGTTAGAACAGAGATGATTAAGAGGAAAAATACTGCCCCAAAATACATCCCCCATGACCAGCATATACCAAGTGCTTCGATGCCTTCCATCAGAGCCACCAAGGAAAACAGCAGGGTCCAAGGTTGGGGTAGGAGCTTTCAAAGGGGACAGTGTTAGAGGGAGGCAGGCAAGAACTCTGCACTAAGGAGCTGGGGCCCCAGACAAAGGGAAGTAAGACTGTGATTGTGTACAGCAGACTTGCCTGGAATTAGCCTCACCTGAACCCAAACATCCTACAGAGGTCTTCTTTTGGTCTATTGACAGAAATCTTAAAAAAAAAAAAAAAAAAAGAGAGAGAAAGAGAAAATACATTACATTAGTCCTTCTTTGAATCCCCTGAACTTTAACCTACCACTATTCCCTAAATTAGAAATGTCTTAGTTATGCAAAACAAAAATACCTCCTGCTGAATTAAAACACTATTTCCTCTTTCTCTCTTAACGTACATAAAAAGGTTTTGTCATTTCCATAATATTTGCTGTATAAAGAAAATTACTTATCATTCTCATTTAAAGAATATGATGCTGATTATAATATATATTTTATTTCTACAATGACTGAAAAAAGCTTTATGTGGAAGAATGGAAATTCACCTTTCAATGGCTAATGTACAAGCCAATATCGAAGATGTGGCAGATAAAAGTAATTGTATATAAAAAGAGTCACAAGCACAATGATACAGGGTTCCCTTATACAGGTGTGGAGAAAAGTGAAAAATAATTGAGCCTTATGTCAGAAAGAAATATAACTGAAAATGTATCCCTACTATCTCAAGAACCTCTAAGAGCTTGCATTTCATTATCAATTACCTGGCAGCAACCTAATCGTTTCTTCCATGTTTAGAATATATGGCCTCTCTTGATAATTCAAACTTTTAATCATTGTCATATAAAGTAAACCTTTTCTTATCTAACTCCAATCACTCATACGATGTGACTGAAGCATCCAGCATGATGCTGAGAACATACCAGATAACTACATAAACCCTGGCTGATGGTACGATTTCGGTTTCTTTCCCTTTTCTCTGACCTTAGTGGAGACAGGAGAAATGCTTAGACAGAAACACTGGCAAATAGTTAGATAGAAGAGGAAGTTGATGAGGGACAAATCCAGAGTAGAGCTGAGGAAAACAATGTGGAATGACTCACAGTGCCCTAGTACAGTAGGATCTATTTTAGAAGACACAGCCAGCCACCAACAAAATACGCATTGCAAAACAAAACTTGCTAAAGCATACACTCAGAAAATAAACTGCTTCACTGCTTTCCCACTCAATTCCATGTAAATAATTCCCAAATTATCAACCTCTTTCTAACCCTGACCTCTCCCAGAATTCCAATTCCACTGGGGTAGTAAGATGGAATATTCTTTCTCCATGACTCACTCTGTCCTTCTTCCATGGTTTTACTGCAAGTATGGAAGGCATCATTGGTAGGACCTAGTGAGGAGAACCATTGTGGGTTGCCATAGTGAGCCACTGACATTTTAGTAGGAGTAGTAATCAAAATTAACAAGGAAAAATGTTTACTTGCCTTGCAGATCCTTCAGTCTCTTGAATCTAACGTATAGAAGAGACCTGACAACACTTATGCTAGAAGTTAGAGAATCCTTGGGGAGAGGGTAGAAAGCTCACTGGAAACAGTGAAGTAGGTGATAATGGTTAACAGCATGTGTCTCTGGTAATGGAATGGACTTGTCTGTTATTCCCTGTAATAAAGGATCCAACAAAGGGATTAAATTTGGATCCCCTGGAAGCACCTCAAAGTTAAAATTAAACTTCCCCAAGAACCAGTTTCTGCTGACTTCCTTGTTTGTTAAGGGTACACTTGTTCTCTCAGGCTCCAAACATGAGTCATCCTGCCTCATTCCTCACCCACCCCCACTATATCTAATTAAATACCAACTCGGGTCTGTTTTTCTCTTCAGCACTTTTTTTTTTTTTTTTTTTTGCAACTTTCTGCTGCTTTCTTTTTCCCATTGCTTCATCTCTAATTTTGTTTTGACTTCCCACCTGGCTCCCTGACCATAGCCCCTCAACTATTTCAGACATCTGGCAGGTGGCTTCTGCTTTGAGTATGAGCTCTGCCTTGATTGGGTCATTGTTCTTATCAGAAATATTCTGGTTTCTCCCTCCTCTGCTCTACAAATACTCCAAGCTACTTCCAAATGCACCCCAAGCTGCTTCTCAGTCTTACTCCTGCCTTTCTGGGCACCAGCCATGCTGGCTAGAATCCTGCTCTCGACCACTTTCCTGCCCTGGAGCCCCACCATTTCTTTTCCCTTTAAGACAGTCTCCCCCAGCCCCAGTGCATGCACACGCGCGCACACACACACACAAACACACACACTTGTTTTGGTGTCAGTTCAGATGTCCTCCACTCTTGTAAGTCTTGCTTCACTGTCCCACAGATCCCCCATCAGAAGTTTTTCCTGCTGTTCTAGAGCTTTTGGTTGCCTTCATTTTACAGCAAAACATATTACTTCGTATCATACTTATTATTTTTACTCATGTATCTTACTTTCCGATCCTAGGCTCTCTGCCCTTCCAAGAACTATGTCTTACTATCTTATATCCCTTAGTACATGACCTGCTGCCCCTCACAGACTGAGTGGTCAGCAGCTAGTTTACGTGAACAAATGCAGGAACAAAATGGCTATCCCAGATACAGTTTTCAAACAGTGCTTTTTTTTTTTTCTTTTTTTTTCTTTTTTTTTCTTTTCAAGCTTTAAAGTGACACAGAAATACCTGTGATGCTTACTCAGATATTCTGATTCAAAAGATCTGATCTGAGAACCAAGAATGAATATCTTAAATGCCTTAAAAACTAAAATTCCATTAATTCCCATGGAAAAAAAAGTGCTGCCTAGGCAATTCATAGTCTGAGCTATTGAGGTAGATCTCACACTATCATTTAAAAAAAGCTTTTAAAAAACTGCACACCTCAAATTAGCAAAACAATTGATGCTCAATAATAATAAACATAGAAATCATTTGGAGCTATTTTTCTATATTAAGGATCACTTATTAGGTAAAATAAATCAAGCAGGATAGTATTTCAGTTGATAGCTCCTGCTGAAAATAATTTCCATTCCAAGCAAAAAATTTTTCTCAAATATTTCCCATAATGCACTATCTACAGGTACACAAAACTAACAACTCTTTCCTTATACAAATGGTTTTGGTTTGCTACAGAAATTTTGTTTTCCAAAAGTTCAAAAAAGTGATTTTAAGATTGTACAATGGTAGAGAGTAGAAAGGGGAAAAAAATATTTTCCCTCTCTCTATAATAGAATGGAACCATTACTTTGTCTATCCATAGTCAGTCCTCATCTTGCTTTTCTGCAGCCATTTCCCATGTGTCAAGCTTACTTGCACCTTGGAACCCCACCACAGGGTCTGTGTTCTTTAGCCTAGTTTGAGCTCTTAGGGAACTCACGGGTTCTTAAGGAAGACAGTGTTCATCAAGGAAAGTAAGTAAACATAGAGAAAAATGGGATTTTTCCTTAAAAAGTCTATGAATTCAGAGAAAACTATCTTTGCTATAGAATTTAGAGATGGACAATATAAATTATATCTAAGCATAAATTCTAACAATTTACATTTTATTACAGTAATTTTTTACAACTAATATAAAAAAGAAAATTTTACCTTTAAAGCATTAACTTTAGTTCTAAAAATATAGCTAAGAGGTGCCCGGATGGCTGTTGGTTAAGGGTCTGCCTGAAGCACAGGTCATGATCTTGCAGTCCTGGGACTGAGCTCCGGGTCAGGCTCCCTGCTCAAAGAGGAGTCTGCTTCTCCCTCCCTCTCTCTGCTTCTCCCCCCACTCATGCTCTCTCTCAAATAAATAAAATCTTTTTAAAATGTGTGTGTATAAATATATATATATGTGTGTGTGTCCAAAAGGCTGATTAAATATACTATAATTAATTAGAATAGTATATAATCACTAACATGCTGTAAAAATCTTCTCAATAAAATAATATTAAAAAATTTAAGAACCAATTATAAAAGACTATATAAAAATATAACATTTTACAAGACACATCCAATCATAGAAAATAAACATAGAAAGACATTCACCAAAATGTCAATCATGGCTCTTTCTGGCTTTGGGGTTTTTTTTTTTTATGTTGTTCTTAACCCTTTATCTATTTTATAAATTATAATAAATGTCATATTTTTGTAACCAGCGCAAAAAGAAGGAAAAGTCTGGATTGTAGTGATTGCTGGGTCACCTTGAGCAAATTGCTTAAGCTCACTCAGCCAGTTACTACTTCATCTAAAAAAGTGGGCCAATAATTATACCAACTTTACAGAGTTTGGTAATAATTAAAATAAATAATATAATACATGTAAAATATTTAGTACTGGTATATGGAAAAAATAGGAGTTTGAAAAGACCAGCTAAAGGTGTTGCATAGGAACTTCAAGTTTCACCTCTTTTTTTATTCTTAATCAGTTTAATCATCAAGCTAGTCTACTCTTGAGTTCAAACTCTCATAAATCAAATAATTGTTTCACTAACGTGTGGGGGTTTGTTGATACAAAGAACATAACTATGGCTGTGGCCCAAGTTGATATTTTCCACTAGCTGCATTGCACATTGGTGGTTTCAATAAATGATCATAATAGCCAACAGGGGAAAGAAAAGAATTATCTTTTGAATCCATGCTCTTCGGGAATTCTACGAAGGAAACACATAATTGCTAGAATTTGGCTGGTGTATTGAACCTGGTGCATGAAGAAAAGTCATGGGACTCCTAATGATAGAAAATGGTCCAGACCTCAGGTTTGTATGTCACCAAATAAAAATAAATCCTTTAAGCAAAGTACTCTAATAAAACCATGTTTTACTTCTGGGTACATTTTAGTCATTTTAACTGGAAAAAATATATTGTTATTCTGTATAATTATTATACTTTCATTTTTCTTGGATGTATGTATCACTGTTAATCAGTTAATAATCTGACTGAAAACATTCACAAGTTCAGGGATATACTCCTTCCTTCCTTCCTTTATTCATGCACCCAACAAATATTTATTGGTTAGTCTGTGCCACTCAAAATGCAAACACTAAGGACACAAGGAAGATCTCTTCTGATGGAGCACAGAGAGAAAAGACTATTCAAATAATTCCATGAAAAAATACATAATAAAAATGTAATTGATGCTACAAAGGAGAGATAGTACAGTACCAGGTGAAGAGTACAGAATGTGGAATTAGAAGCATCAAGCTATTAAGATGCTGAGAGTTCGCTATCATGTAAAGAGGCTTCTCTCATACCCCTCCCATCCATCCCTACCTCTCATTCTCACTGTGTGTGCTGCGTCCTGAATGCCCATGATGGACTATCTGCATCAACGCTTTAGCTTTGTAAATTGAAAATGTTAAGCTAGGGCTGTCATAGCTATAAAATACCACGGATTGGGTACCTTAAAACAACAGAATTTTTTTTTCACAGTTCCTGAATACTGCAAGTCCAAGATCAAAAGCAGGACTGGTTTCCTCTGAAGCCACTCTCTTTGGCTTGCAGAAGGCAATCTCTTGCTGCCTCTTCACATGTTTTTCTCTCTGTGCCTGCCACATCTCATGTCTCTGCCTCTTTTTATGAGGACACTGGTCAGGTTAGATTAGGGCCACCCCCTCAACAGCCTCATTTTGATTGCCTTTTTAGAAACCTTGTTTTTAGATATCATTATATTCTGAGGTACTAGGAGTTGGGATTTCAAAATATGAATTTTGCAAGGCCATGAATCAGCCCATAACAGAGGATTAGGGGACAGAGGTGCCACGTATGGTAGTGCCAGTTACACACTGCACAACTCCAGGATGTGTCATCCACGTCACAATTATAATTTTTTCTAATTTTTTATGGAAATTTTTCTTGCAGAAAGCTTTTTAATTGAACACTTCCTGAAGAAAGAGTTACCCTTTTCTAGCTTTCACAAAGACCTCCTGGGAGAGCCATGTTGCTCCATAGTAAGAAACCCTTCCTGGCCCCTGTTTACCCCATCCTCCACACCTTCCTTAAAGAGCGATTTATTTTGAATGACTAATATAGTTCCATGAAGGTCATATGCCTACAATCCCATAATAGAGGCAATGTTGGGTAGGATTAAACAGGCAACTTCCAGAATAAAATGACCTAGGCCTCAACTCCAGTCCTACCACTGTGTTACCCTAGGCCTCATTCAACACCTGTAGACTTAAGATTCCTCTCATGCATACGGGGCACCTGGGTGGCTCAGCGGTTGAGTGTCTGCCTTTGACTCACGGCATGATCCTGGGGTCCTGGGATCAAGTCCTGCATTGGGCTCCTCACAGGGAGCCTGCCTCTCCCTCTACTTATGTCTCTGCTTCTCAGTGTGTCTCTCATGAATAAACAAATATTTAAATTAATTAATTATCTTTTGTTTAATAAACAAAAGAGTCCTCATGCATAAAATGAAAGTGGTAAATGTACCTACTTTTTAGGGTTAGTGTAAGAATCCAATAAGATTACACCTATTTGGAGTATAGGTATAAGTAAACCATTGTATAAGTAAACATTCAATAAAAGCCGATAATGATTTGAATGTAGTTTCAAGAGGGCTGCAACTACACTCCAGTATATACCAAATATTTGGTAGAACTCCTGACATGGAGAAAATATTCCAGACTTGTTAAATGAATGAGTTTCCTAAAGGAATCAAGACCAGACTGCAGAATTCCTATCTACAATGGACAATGGGCCTCTCATCTCATGAGTGCATACACATCCTCTAAACTGCCTAGTATGGGGTCTTATGTCCAGTGGGTCCCAAAATGTCTACTAAGTTGCCATAAGGTTAAATAAACATAAAATATATTAATATGATTTTTACCGTTGCTTTTTCTGGGTGAATTTTCTTTATGTGACAAAAAAGCTCCTCGATGTATGAGAAGTGCTACATGATTACAAATGCTTGTTGCTGGAGTCCTGGAGATGGACAGTGGTGATGGTTGCACAACAATGTGACTCTAGTGAATGCTACTAAATGGTACCCTTCAAAACCAGTCAGAATGGTAACTTTTATGTTATGTATATTTTACCACAACTTTTTTTAATGTCTACTAGTGATTGTATGGTGAGAAAAAAGGGAAATTTTGCTACTGAACTACAAAGTTGTTTTGAGAATCAAGTAAGATACCACAGTGCCTGGCACATGGCAGAAGCTTGATAAAAATTAGTTCCCTTTTGCATTAGTTCTAGGTCACAACTGCCCTTGATGGTGGTGACAGTCACTCAGAATGTTCACCGTAGTTCCTATTGCCAAATAAAGTTTCCTCTGAGAGGAAAAAAAAAATCTCCAACCCTTGTAATGTTTCATGTCCTGATACTGTAGATGGTGACAACAACCCCTCTGGAAGAAACCTTGCAGCTTGGTCTCTGTTATGGTCAATTTTAGTATCATATATTATCAAGTGTCATAGGAAATGCTTGACACTATTAAAAGAAGTCATGACATCTGTCCATTTTGGATAGGCATCTGTAATATTTGTTTCAAAGTAACATAGATTTTTTTGGCACCTAGGTGACTCAGTCAGTTAGGCATCTACCTTCTGCTCAGGTCGTGATCTCAGGGTCCTGGAATCCAGTCCCACATGAGGCTCCCTGCTCAGCAGGGGGTCTGCTTCTGCCTCTCTCTACCTCTCACCCCGCTCATGTTCTCTCTCTCTCACTCTCTCTCTCTCATTCGCTCACTCTCAAATAAATAAAATCTTTTAAACAAAAAAGATTTCAAAGTAACATAGATTTTTTTTTCCATTACAGCTCTAGTGAATTTATGTGCCTCTCTATAAAGTAATTCTATAGGAGTTGAGGGATTAGAAAATAGAGTCATTAACTCTTTCTTCAGAGAAAAACCACAGGAACCTACAAAGAAGGAATAAAAGATATAAATAAGAATTTCATATTTAATATACAGTCAATAGTTTATTTTTAAAAATATATTCCTATTTGCCTCCTAATTATTCTCCTTGAATTTGACTATTTTTTTAAATCAACATATTCTTGATTGCCTGAGTTTAAATAAATCATGGCCTGATCCTGAGAACTTGGCAAGAACATCAATGACTTTACATCTGGTATCACACACCAGCTGCATGTTGAGGGAATGAAAAGCTTTTCTATTTCTTTACCTTGCTTCATTAGTGAATATGTGGTGATGCATGCATTACCGCGTGTGTGCAGGCTCAGCTCCCCATATGGAGAGGCATCCAGCAATGTCACAAAACTCATGCATCATTTGCTATGATGCTGAATTTTCGAAAATAATAAGATGATATTTTTACTGAAATCCTTTTATCTGTGATTGGACATATGTTTTTTGTTGATAGGGCTATATACTTAATGTATATTGATAGAACCTGTTGCAAAAGTCTCTAATGGAGAAATAACTTTAACTGTCACAGCTGAACATATGTACAGTATGGTACCCATCTTCAAATCATCATACAGTAAAAAACAATAATTTCCTTGCCAAATCTATGTCCGACACATTTTCTACTTAGTTCTTGACAACTATACTTCTTACTGAAAAAATATCTGCACTGCAAGCTTTGTGGCTATTTAATTAAAGAAATCTTTATGTGTCCTCATTCTCATCACAGTTACTTGCCTTATGTTTGCATACTGTAAGTTTAACAAACACCTCTTCTTATTAGTTATCTATTGCTGGGCAACAGCCCAAAATTTAATGACTTAAAATAACAATAATAGTTTATTGTCTTGAGCTTTCTTTGGGTCAGGAAGTTAAGAGTGGCTTAGCTAAGCAGTTACGGCTCAGAATTTCTTGTGAGGTTACACTTTAGGTGCCAGAGCTGCATTTGTCTTAAGTTTTGACTGGCTGAAGGAGCCACTTCCAAGATAGCTCGCTTTGGTGATTGGCAAGTTGTCACTGACTCTTGTGGCAAGAGGTTACCATTCCTTTTAATCTGGAATTCTCTAGAAAGCTCCTTAAGTGTCCTTATGGCATGACAAATTCAGCTGTCACCAGAGAAGGTGATCTAAGAGAACAAGGTAGAAGAGGCACTGCCCTTCATAATCTAGTCTTGAGAGTCATACGCCAGCACTTCCACCATAGTCTATTGGTCATACTACCACACCGGGCACAATATAAAAGGGGAGTACATAAGGGCATGAATATCAAAGGTAAAAATCTTTGAGGGCCATCATTAAAGCTGGCTACCACATTCCTAAATAATTTTTCTTCAAATTTGTAAGTTTTCATTGTACACACACTCCTATTTGGTTGAAACCTGATTTTGCACATGTTCACTATTCTGTCTTGGCAGAACACTAAAATATCTGCACAAAAGTAAAAATAGAGGTTCTCAACCATAGTAATTTAATCAATCTAAAAATTATAAGTCCATCCATAGTTAAATAAAGGAAAACATTTTTCTGATCTAACAGCAAAGCTATTTGTAATCCACTGAAAGTATTTACATAATAATAAAACAAAAATCACCTTAAGTCATTGGTTAAAATTATATAGATCAGGAAACTAATTATTTGAAGGAACTTTGCTGCTCTTATTCAATATTCTGAGGTAATATCAATCATTAATCTCAAACTAAATTATTTTCTTAGTAAAATAAAACTTTTGCATATGTCTGATCTTCTGAAAGCTTTTAATTAATGATATCTTAAAAGAAGAGAATTATTTTTAGGGTTTTTTTAAGATTTTATTTATTCATGAGAGACACAGAGAGAGATACAGAGACATAGGCAAAGGAAAAAGCAGGCTCCATGTAGGGAGCTCGATGTGGGACTCAATCCCAGGTCCCGGGATCATGCCCTGAACCAAAGGCAGATGTTCAATCAGGTGTACCTTATGGGTTTTTAAAACAATGAAAAGGAAATATTCATGCAGAACATATTTGGTACCCACCTTAATGATTCAACAAATATGTCTGAGCACCTTTTGCTTTGAGATATTCTGGGGATATATAGAAATCTAAGCCAAGCCATTGCTTTCAAGGAGTTATGCCTTGTTAGGCTGACAAGACAGGTTAACTCATACTTTAATGCTAAACATTGTGCAGAAAGTATCGTAAGAGACGGAGAAAGTGCACTATGAGTTAGAAGAGGGAGAGATCAATTCTAATTGGCAAACCCAGCAAAGCATATGGAATATTGGCATTTGAGGCAACTGTTGAAGGATGAATAGGTTTTAACAGTAGGAGATAGTTGAGTGGCTACTACAATGAAAGGATCAGCAAAATCAAAGTGTAAATGGAGGAAATCATGAAGTCACTAATACACACCACACTCTCCTCATTGTAGGCACATTCTCCAAATATTCCCCTATTCCATATTCCCACATTCTCCATATTTCAAGGTGAGAGTCAAAGTAGATTCTGATGCTCCAATGACTATGTCTACTCCTCTTCCATCCTTTATCCAGTGCAACATTGACATGACCTTCTACTGGTTCTTGGTTCATAATTTCTGTGTCTGGTTTTCCTGACATTCCATCAGTACTATAATTTACACACTATAAGTAATTTTTTGCTGTAATTAACTAGTGAGGTTTTCTGTATAAGTTTTAAAATTTTATATTCTGAAAATAAAAAAAGCTATGGTGTCAGACTGTATTTTCCAACATGATCACAAAAACAGCCTGAGCTGTGGTCTCAGCTCTAGCTACCATCTGACTGCCACCAAAAGACAGATCTCTAGTGAGAGCTGGTTAGTTGAGCCTAGTCCACCTCAGAACCACTAGAGGTAATAATGAATGGACTGTTGTTGTTTTAAGCCATTATGCCTTTGAGTGGTCTGTTTCAGAACAGTAAATACTGAGGAGAGATTCTGATACCCAGAAGTGGGGCATGACAATAACAAAATCCTAGGACATGTAGCATTACCTATAGGGCCAGGCTGTGAGCAGAAAGTAGGATGACATTAAGGAGACTTAGTGGAAACCAAAAGAGCTTCCATGAAAGCATTATGGAAGCCTAGAGGGCTTCAAGGGGGCTGTCATAGAAGGCTCAGGCAAAGTACGGGAAATATCATTGGAAGCAGTTAGGAAAAGGCACCCTTATTTTGTAGAGGGGCAAAGTATGGCAGGACTGTTGCCTGTGGTCATGTGGAAAATAGGAAATGTACCTAATGAACTCCAAGATCTAGCTAATGGAGCTTTCCAAGCAGACTACTAAAATTGCCACCTGTCTGCGTCTCACTGCCCATGATAAAATGAAAAAACTGGAGATAAGCTAATGAATGAACTGTTAACAGAGGAGCCAAGATTTGCTGGGCTTCAAAATAAAACTATTTCATATTCTCAGCCTCCCTAGACAGCAAATGATTCTAAAATAAAAACTACTTTCTGGGAAGAGATCAAATCTACTATACTATCAGGAAAACAGGGTCCAAAAATGAAACTAAGGACATGACAGTAAATTCTTTCTTAAGATTTTAGAAAGATCTTAGGTGATACCTCGCAGAACCTTCCAATCAGACCAAACGCTTTTCAAGAATTGTGGGAGTGTTCTCTGTACATCTTCTCTGCAAATATTGGGCCTTTAAGAATCTTAAAGGATATCGTCCCATAGCAGTGTCATACTGAGCCCAAGGTAGAGAGGGCTTAGCTTGAAGAAATAGTATTATAAAGTGATACATTTAAACGCACAAAACAAATAATGTTCTTAAGAGAATTATTCTGGTGGAACCATAGCGAAGCTGGCCTAGAAAGAACAAACACTAAATATTAAATAAAAAGGACTTTGAACCTGCACTTTTTGCAGGCAAGAAGCAGGCTGAGAAAGCTATTCCATTACAAACTCAGGATTTCTTATTAGGAAAAATAAAAGGATGACTTTGAGGGCAGAACCAAAGGCCCAAAAGGTAGGACCAATAGTCATGACAAATACCTACCAGGCAAGTGGACTGAGCCCTAATCCAAGCTCTTGGAAACATGCTAAGAATCAGTGACTGCTTTACATCTCTTGTTTTACCCTTGAGAAACTATCTCACAGTTGTATGTTGGGGTGTGGGAAGAAGATAGGTCTCTTTAGTTCATAGGAGTTCAAACTGAGGGAAATGGGATACAAGAAGGTATATCCCAACAACCACATTTTAAAAGCCTTATCTGCCCATGGGCCTGATTTTGATGACAAGATCCTGGACTTTGAGCAAATGCCATAATGGAATGAGACGCAATGGAAGAGGAAGGGATAAGTGTATTGTGCATATGGGAGAGAGATAAATTGTTATGGCAAAAGGGTAGACTGTGACTCATAGTACTTTCTAACATGACCACAAAACCTCCCATACCAGACGCTCTTCTTACACTGTGACCCTGAGAGATCATTCCTCCCGATCTTCCTTGAATCTGCACAGGCCTATGGCTGTGGCAAAAATGATGTGACTTCAAAAGATAAGCTATAAGAGGTAACACAGTTTGTATCAGAGCCCCTTAGGATGTTTCCTCTTGGAATCAGTCACCATGTCCTGAGGAAGAAGGAAGACTTCACTGAGAACCACTTGAAGGTGTTCTAGCCAACAGCCCCAGCTGAGGTCACAGCCAAGAGGCAGTATCAGCTTACAGACAAGGGAGCAAGTGATCCTGTGAATAATCCAGCCCCAGCCACTAAGAGACTATATCAATGAATATTGATCCTAAGTACAAACTACCTAGCCAAATCCAATTAACCCCAGAATCATAAGAAAAAAATATAAAATAAATCCTGTTGTTTTAGACCACTAAGTTTTAAAACAATTCATTATGTAGTAATAAATCATTAGAACAGTAACTATTAAAGAAATTATTTACTTTAATTCTTATCAATGCCAAAAGGATTAACAATATTAGAAACTAGGTTTTGTTTCTACAAGTATTTTTTAAAGTAATGTCTTTCTCTTATACAAAGGTTTTCTTTTAAGGTGATGTCTTTCTTTTATATAAAAGTATAAGAAATCTCTTGTAGTCAATGTATGTTGCTCTTTGACTGCACACCCTATCCTCCAGGTTCAGGTTGATCCATGAGTGGTTCCCATTATTCAGAGAGTGCCATGTGGCTCATAATATTAAGATAGTCTATGTATAGAATGAACGAGGTAGGTATAAGCCAAATTGCTGTAACAAAGAATCTCCAAAATATAACTAAGGAAGCAAAGAAGATTATTCACTCTCATTTAACAGTCCAGAAGTGAGCATTTCAAGGCCAGTAAAGGGGCCCTGCTTAAGTTTATCCAGGGATGCAGTCTTTTCATGCCGTACCACTTCCAGAAACCTCCTAACATTATTTATCTTCATCTGCAAAGTCAACACCACTCTCTAGCACCATATTTACATTGTCATTTGCAGGAAGGGGGAGACAGAGCAGACGGTGACAAAAAACTTCTTTATTAAAGAAGATTCCAGAATCTCCACCCTCATTATTTCTGCTGTCCTCCCATTGACCAGAACATAGAGCTATCCCTAGCTTCAGGGAAGGCTGGGAAATGCAAACCATGCCTGAGCAGATATATACTTAGTTTCGGTACAAAGATTCTTAAAAAGCCCTGTGACCCCTGTTTCTCGGTATTCACACCTTCACATAATCTCTCGACTGTGGATGGGACCTGTGACTTGCTTCTAACCAGTAGAATGTGATAAAGGTAATGGGATGCACATGATTACATTACTTAAGACTGTAGGGTCCCACTTTGATAGGAAACAAGAGAGTGAGGGCAGTACCCGTCGAACGTCCAGCATAGAAGTAAACGCTACCACAGACCACAAAATCCAATAGGTTAGAAGACAAGAGTGGTTCCACCCTTCAACAAGAGAGCAACAACACTAGTACCAGAGGGCAAACTTAAGGCATTCAATGAGAGGAACAATCACAGGGTACCAACTACTCAGTCAGCCTGGTTAGCCCAAGTCATAGAGGCCAAATTACAATTAGCAGGTGAGCATGCAATTGCTTAAAAAAAAAAAAATTATAGTATGAATCAAGTGCTAAACAATGCCACAGTAACTTAACATGATATGACCATTGCACAGTAGGAACAGACAAATCCACAAATCTGACTCCTCAGAACAATGACTGGATGAACGATGTTAACATTTTTTCCAGGGGCTTCTGTTTGTGGAATAAGCTGACCAAACTCTTTTGATTGACACATTCTTTTCTGTATATTCTTGCAATCTAAATGTGCCAAGTAAGGCCACAATGCAGTTATACAGATTGTATGGATTATACAGCGTAGAATGACTACACATAACCTGACAACATTGACTTTCATGTTGATTTCATGTGTTTTTTTTATATTTATTATGAAATTTATCTGACCAAATGGAAGTCATGTGTTTTTAAGGAAAGGATACCTTTCACATTAATTAACATAGAACTCCATAGACAGTTTGACCAGTTGATTGAGGAGAATATTTTCTAAAACGCATTTAAAATTTACTAAATAGACATACTCTATTTGGCAATAACAGGTATACTTATAACATTAAGAGAAGGGAGTAAAGAAATGCTTTCTGGGAGGTGCCCCACTTGGAAATTATCTTGCTTTCTAACTCTCAATCATATACTTTTTCACCAACCCTCAGCCTCATCTTAGGATCCCACTCTGGTCCAGTCTCAAATCCCCTCCTGAAGATTTGCCACCTATCCTCAAATATGAGAAGTCTCATAACATTGTCCTTTCCTATGCCTTATGAACTTTGATGCTACCAGTTTCAGCCTGATTTTAATGCTCATTTTTCTCTGCTCCAGTTTCTGCCTTCCCTGAAAAGAAGAGTGGTGGACTTTGATCCCAGGAGCACAAGGAAGAAAGTGGGTGCCACTATTCCATATCAATCTTTCTACAAAAAATAGCTGCAAAACATTTCCTCCTGAATTATCTAAAGGCAAACACAGCACCTCCAATGCCAAGTGTACTAGTTCCCTAGGATTTCCATGACAAATTACCATAAACTTGGATGGCTTAAAACAACAGAAATTTATTGTCTCACATTTCTGGGGGCTAAAAGAAATTAAGGTGTCAGCACGACCATGCTCCCTCTGAAAGTTCTAGGGAAGGATCCTCCCTTGCCTCTTCCCCAAATCACTCCGATTTGTTTTGTTTTGTTTTGTTTTGTTTAAGATTTTATTTAATCATGAGAGACACAGAGAGAGAGAGAGGCAGAGACATAGGTAGAGAGAGAGGCAGGCTCCACCCAGGGAGCCTGATGTGCGACTCGACCCTGGGACTCCAGGACCACGCCCTGGGCCAAAGGCAGGCACTATACTGCTGAGCCACCCAGGGATCCCGATCACTCTAATTTCTGCCTCCATAATCACATAACATTTTTCTGTATCTGTACTTTGGTCACTTGATTAGGGCCGACTGTGAGTAGACTTCCCCATAGGTGTTTATTCAGAGGATCAATAGTGCTATAGATCAGAGAGTGCACAGTGGCCAGCAAATAGTAAGTACTCAATAAATAATAGCTGAAGCAATGATAGTAGGTTCATCTGAGATCTCATCCAAATCTGAGATTCTGTAATTTTACAAGGTGTCTATTTATAAAACAGTGATTTAGTAGTCCTAACATTTTAGGACCTAGTATTTTTATTAATAACATTATTACTACCAACAAATTGAAAAACTAGGTTTTATACTAAGTGCCTTATTGTTGTCTCAAATAAATACCTCTATGAGGTAACTACTGTCATTCCCAATTTACTAGTGAGGAAACAAAGACTCCACCAGTTTACTTGATATATGCGAGGTCACATAGCTAATAAAATACAAAACCAAGACTCCATTCAAATTTGTCTGGCTCTACAGTTATATTTACCACTCATTACATTATTTCAAAGAACAAAATTGCTGATGACCCTTCAGAGACATAATACCATATGGATAATAATTTTCAAGTAAGGCAGAAACACAGGTGTCCTCAGAGATAGATATTTACATTTTTCACTGAAATCAAAGAGGTAGGGATCCCTGGGTGCCTCAGCGGTTTGGCTCCCACCTTCAGCCCAGGGCATGACCCCGGGGTCCCGGGATCGAGTCCCATATCGGGCTCCCTGCATGGAGCCTGCTCCTCCCTCTGCCTGTGTCTCTGCCTCTGTGTGTGTGTGTGTGTCTCTCATGAATAAATGAATAAAATCCTTTAAAAAAAAATCAAAGAGGTATTATTGCTTTTCCTTGATGAGGTCTCATAAAAGAAAGACACCATATGACTAGATCAGAAGGGTATCTGACCTTTGCCAAACTCCATCCTTGGGAATAAAACTCAAGAAAGAACCCCACTGAGGCTTCCAGCTACCACTTTAAAGAGAGTTTGGAACTATGGACTAGAGATACCTGCAAGAGAATATAAATAACAGTAAAAGGGAATATAAGGGAAGGGAGAAGAAAAAGAGTCCTAACTCGGGGAAACAAACTAGGGGTGGTGGAAGGGGAGGAGGGCGGGGGGTGGGGGTGAATGGGTGACGGGCACTGAGGGGGGCACTTGACGGGATGAGCACTGGGTGTTATTCTGTATGTTGGTAAATTGAACACCAATAAAAAATAAATTTATTAAAAAAAAAAGAGATACCTGCAAGAATTTGTAAACTTTGGAAGTTACTCTAGTGCACTTATCTCATTAAACTCTTTTTTTTTCCAAAATGATTACTTGAAAACTCATAAAAATATCAGAAAGGGGGATCCCTGGGTGGCGCAGTGGTTTGGCCCAGGGTGCGATCCGGGAGACCGGGTATCGAATCCCACATCGGGCTCCTGGTGCATGGAGCCTACTTCTCCCTCTGCCTATGTCTCTGCCTCTCTCTCTCTGTGTGTGTGACTATCATAAATAAATAAATCTTTAAAAAAAAATATCAGAAAGGGAGACAGAACATGAGAGACTCCTAACTCTGGGAAATGAACTAGGGGTGGTAGAAAGGGAAGTGGGCAGGGGGTGGAGGTGACTGGGAGACGGGCACTGAGGGGGACACTTGATGGGATGAGCACTGGGTGTTATTCTTTATGTTGGCAAATTGAACACCAATAAAAAATAAATTTATTTAAAAAAAAGAGAGAGAGAAAAGGACCTGGGTGCTATGTTCAAGCATAATAAAGGAAAGAGAACTACTATTTTTTTTTTAACCAACCACACCACATAGAAAAAAAGACCTTTCATAACACAGTTGGCAGTGCAAAGGTCTAAAAGACAGAAACCTAAGTTAAGTGGCCAAGCTTTGTAGCAAAATAGAAAGAATTTTGGTGACCTGGAGCTGGTTGGAGCCTGGCTCAACAAACAGTAAAACATTTTCCAGTCTCCCCTGGGATACAGAGATGCCTGACCAAAGGACCGTTCTCAAAATGTCGTTCCCAGGCCAAAACATCATAACCTGGAAATTCATTTAATATGCAAACAATGCAGCCCCATTCCTGACCTACTGAATCAAAAACTCCGGGGATGAGTCCCAGCCATCTGTATTTTAACAAGCCTCCAGATGATTCTAATATACACTAAGTTTGCAAACCATTGCACTGGGGAGGAAGATTTGGCTCATTATAGAATTTCACCTCAGGAGATTCTGTTCTCCTGATGCAAGGTAAAAACAAAAACAAGTTGATTAGAAAGGAGCTGTGCAGTGAAAGCCAAAGAAAATGATTCATTTCTTCAATATTCACCAACAGAATTATCACCAAAGTAGCAAAGCAAATAATCCATTGAATGATCATGAGTCATCACTCTCCATAGTATCTATCCTCTATGTATATTGCTGCACAATCCACATTTGTTTGCTGACAGTTTTACTTGTTAACCAAAATCAAGAATACTTACTATAAATGATATAAAAATAGGATTTAAAATTAGTGAAACTTACCATATCAGTTAGCAATGAATTTGGCTGAAAACAACATATGCCTAAGATAAACACATATTATTCATTCCAGTCAGGCACTTTAAAAAAAATGAAAATTAAAAAAAAAAAAACCAGACCGTGGTTATCAGTGAATTATCAGTCACTGATGTCCCAAAATGAAAGGTTTATTACTCATATATACTCATGAACTTGTTTAAAATGTGACAAATCCTACTGCTCAATATACTGGGAAACATTTGTATGTTCTAATGAGTTGAAAGAATGAAGAAAAAACAGTATACAAGACCATACTCAAACCCACATGAAACCATGATGTTTTGCTTCCCAGATTTCAATGTGAATTTTTTAATTTATATTTCTCATAACAACCAATGTCCTTATCATTATATCATATAGAACCCATTTTCAAACTTCTTCAGAGATTGAGTACATTAAAAAAGGAAGAAATATTTTAAAACAAACCTTTTTATTGAAGAAAAAGAAATATAAGGCCTCTTACCATTAGAAGATAAATCCCATGAGGTTGTATAAAGGTAACTAAGCCATAGATAAGAGCAGGCTCCCAGCTGCAAAACATAACACAAATGTCATTGATGCTGGATTGATGCCAAAACTCCTCAGTGAGAGAAACTGAGAAGAGGAGTCACATAGGTTTACACAGTGAGGGAAGGGGAAGCAGTCCTGGAATTTTATCTGCCATAACTATAGTGGGTGATAGCAAATATTCCTCATCTTCAAGTGCTTAAAATTTTTCTTTATTAAAACAACGATAACCCAGAGAAGATACTGATGTTGACAGGAAGGTGCGGGATGACACTAGAGCAGCAAATAATTTCAATCTAGTTCATACAGTTCTCTTTCCAACCTTGCTGTATTCAGAGACACCTAATTACATCACCATATGTTTTGAAAAGAAAAATTTTTTCACTGCATCTAAAACAAACATATGGTGAAATATTTTTTCAATGTTATCTTTTAAATAAAGTGAAGAATTGACATAGTATATAATACTTATAATATGTAAGAAGTTTGAAGACCTTTGAGATCCAACATCAGAATAGATGGATTAATAATTTTCTTGACATATTTTTGCATGTTTGATTAATTAATTGGTGTCTTGAGACTATGTCATTTTATATCAAGATTTGAATGTACATGGGTTAATTTGGTAATGGATATCATTTTAATTGGATTCAAAATTGGGGTATATGTCTCTGAGGATCCTAACTGGTCAGGGTAGTCAAAACTATTAATTAATGCACTTCAGAATATTAACTTATTTTCTGAATGCCTTATGGTCCTCCTGAGTTCATCAAGTTTTCCTCTCAGCACGAACTCATGCCCATACATTTGGGTGTTATAGATTTGTCAAATTTGAAATTACAAAATAAAAGGAAAAAATTTTTATCATAGGCCTTCTGTTACTGATTTTTAAATTAGTTTACTAAAAATGCACTTGCAGTATCTAGAAATATTCCACTGTGTGTTTCTTGGATGCCTATATCTACTTTCTATCAAATAGCAACGTATCAACCAGTGTTATCAAATTAAGCCACTTAAACAATGATTTTTGTCACTCTGTTTTAGAAATACATGTGTCAAAATAACATGCCTAGTAGTTTGGAGGTCAGAAAACATGAGATTAGTTGTGGCTCTTCCAATCACTATTTTTGCAACCTGATCAAGTTACCTTGTCTTTTTGTATCTGGTGCCCTTATTTGTAAAATGCTGCTTCACTCTCACACTGCTGTAGTTCATTACAGTCTGGGTCCATGAAGACTATAGAGAGAAGAGATGGGGCCTATTTGCTAACTCTCATACTCACTGAGATACCTACCAAACACTTACAGACACCAAATACAACTGTACATCCTGCAGTCGACAGATGTGAGGTTGGGAAAAATTTAGTATTAAAAATCCAACCAGGGATCCCTGGGTGGCTCAGCAGTTTAGCGCCTGCCTTCAGCCCAGGGCGTGATTCTGGAATCCCGGGATCGAGTTCCGCGTCAGGCTCCCTGCACGGAGCTTCTCCCTCTGCCTGTGTCTCTGCTTCTCTTACTCTCTGTATCTCTCATGAATAAATAAATAAAAATCTTTTTAAAAAATCCAACCAAAATAGCAATTTTTTAGATGAAGAAATAAAAGCTTTAAAACAATATCTCTAATTCTATTTCTGTCAAAATTAAAATAGCCCCAAATTCTTTGTATGTTCTTATATGACTCTGAGAGTAATATTTTTAAAAGTCAGAAAGGATGCAAACCAAATTCTAACCATGCCTGCCATCCAAAAGGAGAATGGGATGGAGAAAGTTAGTAGGGGAAAATGTGAAAAGAGATGTTGACTTTTTCCTCTGTACAGTTCTGTAATTGTTAAATTTTTACAACGAGCATATATTCATATATTATGTGTGTTTTAAAAGATACAGTTTACTAGTTTTTAATACACAGAAAAAAAGAGCTTGTTGAATGTCAGAAATCTAAGAAGCAATAAATCTCATACACAAAGGATTGTCTTAAGTAAATGTATGGCCCCACCTAAAACACAACCTCCCCACATACCCCTGCCTCCACCCCAAAAAACTTCAAGAACTATGAGAATTTGTAAGAAGATTCACTGAAAGAAGGTAATAAAAGATGTAGCACAAAGTGATTCCTATTTTGTTTTACTCTTGGTTTGCTTGATTTGCTATCACCTCTGGCTGGGCCTTTCCTAGAACTAGAGTATGAATAATAGCTATTTCGAGTGATAGATGAAGGATTATGAATTATGAAACTATTATGAAACTATAGCCTCTAAGAACAAAAGAGAGGCTATAGTTTGCCAAGGCAGGAAGTGAGGGTGTATCAGCACCAAGTGCTACATGTTATATATATACCCCTAGATATATAGCATATATATATAAAGCATACACACACATATGCGCACACACATAATCCACACAAAATGATAACCTGAGGGATCCCTGGGTGGCGCAGCAGTTTGGTGCCTGCCTTTAGCCCAGGGCGCGATCCTGGAGACCCGGGATCGAATCCCACATCAGGCTCCCGGTGCATGGAGCCTGCTTCTCTCTCTGCCTATGTCTCTGCCTCTCTCTCTCTCTCTCTGTGACTATCATAAATAAAAAATAAAAAAAAAGTCTTAAAAAAAATGATAAACTGACACGTAGGCATCAACACAAATGTTCTAAACTAGGCAAGAATATTTTACCTACCATTGATTGAAGACTATGCTGGCCACTTAAATACATTGTCATTTAACCTACAACTTACTAGGTAGGTATTACAGCCTAACCATATTCCCCCAAATTCATATGTTGAAGTTCTAACCATCAGTACCTCAGAATATGACTCTATTTGAAGCTAGGGTCTAAAGTGGTAATTCAGATAAAAAGGAGGTCGTATGGGTGGTCCCTAACCCAATCTGACTAATGTCCTTATAAAAAGAGGAGATGAGACATAGACATATAGAAGCAACACCTTGTGAAGACACTGGAGGACAACCATCTATAAGCCAAGGAGAAAGGCCTTACTTGGATTTCCAGTCTCAAGAATTGTGAAGAAAGTAAATTCCTGTTCTTTAAGCACCCAGTCTATGATACTTTGTTATGGTAGCTTTAGCAAACTAATACAGTAGGTTAGTTTATCCTATTACCTGATTCTTTTGAGATTTAATCAAATTCTGGTAGTGCGCCCCAAAGAACTTATAATGGATATCTGTTTTGGGCACTGTTTCTAATAGTTTCTATTCCATGGAGTCCTGCTAGGTCCACTAACAAAGAGTGAGCAACTGATCAAGACTATGACATCCTAAGATTCCTTCCTGCAACTGGCCCAGGAGAAACTTTGAGCCCAAGCTTTCAATCAGCCTTTCCTTCTTAGGATGGAACACCTGAGTAGAGTCACACAAAACAGAAGGCATTTGTCAAGTCTAGTGACCTAAACAGACTCTCCATGAGTTTTTACCATAGAGATCCCTGGAGCCACCCTGGTTGTTGACCTTCCCAAGGCCTTATAGTTTCAATCCTTTCTCTGCTTCTGGTCAATTCTTTTTTTGCCCTAGGCTCACTAGAGACAGTCTTCATCCCGTAAAGCTAAAAACACCTCAATGATACACATATTATTTTGTACTACTGAGTCTTTCGTATGGATAGTCTCTTAATAAATGAGTTCATTGTATATCCGTGGGTCCCTGAAGGAAAAGTGTTTGAAGATGTCTTGCAAATTAGAACTCATCATCACACCTATCCAACTAGGTGTGATCCTTTGAAAAGGGTCAAAGAACAGATGCTAATACACAAACAGACCTTTGCAACACATCAAACAGAACTTACTAAGAAAATTAGGGGCAAGAAGAAACAGTACACAGAATTCAGCATTGAACTGTAGAAGTATGGAATTTTTTCAACAACCAGGTTGGAGTTTGTACCTGCAGCACACACTGACACAGCTAACCTGGAGCTAGAGAGTGAATGAGTGCCGGAGTTTTGCAATGATAACTTTGCCCTACTGAACTCTCACACACCAAAACCCAGTAGTTTCCACAGACAATCTGCTTCATTACCAATGTGACTTAATATCAGAAAATTTTTAACACACTTTCAATAGTAGGGTTTACTGATATCCCTACACAAATGATATGCAAAAAAGTTCTATTTGCCAAATAGTGATTTACCACAATGGAAACTATTTATTCTGCACTTACTATTTATACCATTTATACTCTGTTTGCATAAAGTTTATAAAAATTATATACTCTCCCAACCCCCTATCATTTACAATTTTAAAATTGCCTAGATCCAGATAATACAATTAAATCTCTGAATTAACATAACCCTTTTCTGTTTAAATTTTAAAACATCAATATAGCTTTCATTTACTTTTCCATCCTCCTTCAATATTAGAAATTAAATTTCATTAACTGGCTTTTTTTTTTTTTTTTTAATACCTGGGAGATTTTTACTTGTCTCTGCTTTTTCTTACCCAAAGAACTATTGCAATAGTTTTCAGACCTTTATAAGCCACAATTTAAACTGAATTGATCATTCTTGAAACTGGTAATCCTGCACACTGCCAGCTTACTACCTTAACTAGTAAGTATTAGGAATGACCTTTTACATGCCATTGAAATAAATCACCTCCTGAGATAGGCTAATGAATGGAATCAGCAGTAGTCTTTTTTTTTTTTTTTTAAGATTTTATTTATTTATTCATGAGAGACACACAGAGAGAGAGAAAGGCAGAGACACAGGCAGAGGGAGAAGCAGGCTCCATGCAGGGAGCCTGACGTGGGACTTGATCCCCGGGACTCCAGGATCATGCCCTGGGCTGAAGGTGGATGCTAAACTGCTGAGCCCTGGGCTGCCCAATCAGCAGTAGTCTCATTATCATGTCCTATACCTAAGGAAGTTTGCAGGTATCCCCATTATTAGCCACAGCTAATGTTTATTTGTCCAACTACAAATCTACAAATCAAAATCTCTCCCTTCTTCTTCCTTCCTGAGTCCTTCCTCCATCTCTCCTCTCTCATTTCCTCTCCCCTGCTTTGGTTTCTGAATGTTTTCATTTCAGTATTCTGGATCAGTCAATCCCAACTCAATAACTTAGCTTCCAAAGAGAGATGAACACAGAAAAACGGTTATGATTCACGAGGTGCTAAAAGCCTCCATAGTGCTTTTTCGTTTACACAGCAGTTAACATTGTCCCCAAATTCCCACACTTAATAACCACAGGAGAAGTTTAAGGCCTGGTCTCTCCAGATCAATGCTGTTAAGATATACACAACTGCAGTGGCAAATTAGCACATGAATAGCCATTAATACAGTAGGGATCGTGTGCTAGGGAAAAAAAAACCCAGACTGTAAGTAGTGTAGACCCAGACATTTAGCCCTGATATGATCCAGTCAGCAGAAGAATCACAGGTTTAAAGACAGGAGTGGGGCACCCGGGGGGTTCAGTCGGTTAAGCGTCTGCCTTAGGATCAGGTCATGATCCCAGGGTCTTTGGGACAGAGCTCTGAGTCTGGCTCCCTGCTCAGCAGGGAGTCTGCTTTTTCCTCTCTCTCTGCCCTTCCCCCCTTGTTCTGCTCTCTCTCAAATAAATAAATAAAATCTTAAAAAAAAAAAAAAAAAAGTGAAGAAATGAGATGGTACAAGAAGTTGTGACCTGTAAGGAGATAATGAAGTCTAGACACTACAGTAACTGTTTCAAATGATAGGGACAGGGGATCCCTGGGTGGCTCAGCGGTTTGGCACCTGCCTTCGGCCCAGGGTGTGGTCCTGGAGTCCCAGATCCGGTTCCCTGAGTGGAGCCTGCTTCTCCCTCTGCCTGTGCCTCTGCCTCTGTGTGTGTGTGTGTGTGTCTCTCATGAATAACTAAAATCCTTAAAAAAAAAAAAAAAAAGAAAGAAAGAAGGAAAATGATAGGGACAGATTCACATTTGTGTGATCTGTGGAGTTCCAAATTTTTAAAAAGTAACACAAAAGTGAGTATTTAGAATGAGAGATGAAATAACGATTTACTCATTTTTAAAAGCTGACAAATATGACACACTTTTAATACTGTTTTTCAACATTTTTAACCTGCACACCCATTGACCACTTCTTCAAATGACAACAATTAGGTCATATTTTCTGTAAAGAGAATAGAAAAGTAATTCAATCTTCTAGCATGGCTGGGAGATTTGGGTGTTGTTTTGTTTTGTTTTTTTACTGATAGATTCTAAGTTTCTTTTAATTTCACAATTAATTTTTTTTGTCACAATAGATTTTTTTTCAAATTCAACAAAGCCTCTCATTAAGTCTTTTTCATACACGACTAGTTTCTGGCTCTATACATTTCAAACATTGTTTCTCACCACTGCCTACATATATTCAGTGCCAAGAACACGTTCACATGGCAACATGCTCCAGGATCTTGCACCTTCAAATCCAGCTGCCACTGTCAGAACCAAGTTTCTACAAAGCGACAGTGGCTTTGTTTATGAATCCACACATTAAACATAGAACACACATCAACAGACTTTTTCTTGTGACAAAATTTATCTGTAACCAAGTCATGAGATAACAGAAGCATTTACAGTATCAGGCAAATCTACACCCATTTTTAATTGTATGTTAAATGGAGTAAGGCACATGAATTTGCCGATAATTTCCTCATCACCAGAGCAGTTGCTTCTTGTGTGATCTGGCTTTCTTCCAGCCTTTTAGATAGCAATGCTGACCAAATTATCCTGTTATTCAGAAAACTCAATGAAACATTAGATCATATTTATTTTCAATAATTAAATTCATACCCAGCTGCTGAACAAGAAAAGCATTCTTTCTAATGCAAACCAAATCAGTTTTAAAAAAGACATTGCTCTCAAAGAGTTCATGTAATGAACCATAATATCGTATATTTAAAGCTACTCATAACCATGTAGACCACTATGGATGCATTAATTTGCAGGCAGTAAGGGGAAGTCCTTTTCACATTATTTTATAAAATGTAATCTTCCACCATAAACTAAACAGTTTACTAAAGATTTGATAATCATTCCCAAAGTGTCTAACATAGAAGCTAGATTTAAAGACCACAACATAAAAATAGTATTTCCATAGACTTAACTAAAAGTGTCTATTCACACTATTCTTAGGATGGCTATGAAATTTCTGACTTGTGTCACGATGACTTTATAAAGTTAAAAAGCTATATAGGTTTTTTACTCTGAATTTAATAATTTGCTAAAACATGGAAATCTAACTAAACTTCTTTATCACTCATTTGGTCTTCTAGGAAACTTCCACCGAAAATAAAGGTAAGAAATTCAAGACAAACAGGCTTTTAAATTTGCTTTAAATATAAACAAAAATAAAATATTTAAAGGCAGCTATTCTCAATCATGGATGTATATTAGAATCACCTGGGGAGATTTTAAAACTCCTGATGTCCAGACCACGCCCCAGATAAACTAATTAGAAATTTCTGCATATAAGACACAGACATCCGTATTTATAAAAGCCCCAAGTGATTCTGGGTGTATGATAAGTTAAGAACAATTGTTTTATAGTATATTCATAATCAGCTGGCAGGCAAGAACAGACAAGAACACACTTAAGGATATTTGCTATGATTTAAGCCAGAGGGAAAAGCTGTACAAAGTACCAAAGTCATTTGGTACCCAGCCTTTCCAGATGGCAAGCAGTCCTCAAAGCAGGAATAAAAAGGGTAAAGATTACTTCAATGTGGCTATAAGACTTTTTGTTAAGACTTCAGAAAAATTAACCCTCTCCAGCAGATAAGCAGCCTTTCTATGACTAGTGTGGGCTCTGTCTCACATCTTGACAGTCAGCAAGGCCAGAAAGGGACCAAACTTGCAGAGATTTGTGGCTGTGGCTTTTACCTAATGTTATAAACCCCAAAAGGATTTATAGAAACTTTTAGGAAAACTGTACTAACAAAAGTACCACCAGCTTAAACTAAAGGGGACAAGGCAGAGGGGCCATAGTGCCACCACTGTTCTAGAGAGGATAGAAAGTAGGCTTAACCTTGACACTGGCACATGGGACAAGGAGAAGAAGGGATGACATAGGGGCAGAACCACAGATCTGGTGCCCAGATTGATTTCAGAATTGCTATTGGCCAGAGGACTCCTCAGAGTACTGGTCAGAGGACTCACTTCCTAGCACTACCATAAAAAATTACCACAAATTTGGTGAATAAACACAAGTTTATGATCTTACAGCTCTCTAGATCAAAAGCTCAATATGAGCTTTACCAAAATAAAATCAAGGTTTTGGCAGGTCTCTAAGAGAGAATCTGTTTCCTGCTCATTCTGGTTATTGGCAGAATTCAGTACCCTGTGATTATAGGAACGAGTCCCCTGTTTTCTTACTGGCTGTAAATGGAATGTAGACTTCTCAAGGTCATCACATTGCTGAGCTCATGATCTCGTTCTCCATCTTCAAAGCCTACAGCAGCCTCTGTCTGACTCACTTTTTTGCCTTCCTCTTCCACTTTTAAGGACTCAGGTAACTAGATTGGGCCCACCTGGACAATCCAGAAAAATCTTCCCATCTCAAGTCCTTAATCTTAACACATCTGCAAAGTCCCTTTTGCCAGGTATGGTAATATGCTCACAGGTGTTGGGATTTAGGACATAGATATTTTTGGGGGCCTTTTCTCCGTGTACATTGATGCCAAGTGCTATCAGCCTCCTCCTGCTTTTTTTTTTTAATTGTTATTTATTTATGATAGTCACACACAGAGAGAGAGAGAGAGAGGCAGAGACACAGGCAGAGGGAGAAGCAGGCTCCATGCACCGGGAGCCCGATGTGGGATTCGATCCCGGGTCTCCAGGATCGCACCCCGGGCCAAAGGCAAGCGCTAAACCGCTGCGCCACCCAGGGATCCCGGCCGCCTCCTGCTTTTTAATGGAAATGTCTACTTTGGTGATCCTATCTTTGTCCTACCAGAGTACATGTAAGGGTGGAGACAGGGAGGCCTGACAGTGACAAAAAGGGACAGATAACCACTCTTTTTAATGTACAAGTCTTCTGAGCAACTGGATCTGAACTCAAGGAGCTGTACCCAAGCAATCACACATGAGGAGCATCAGCCATATCTGAGTCTGATTCAGGTGAAGAGCTCTTTAATTTTGAGCTGATGCTGTAGCAAAATGACATTTTATAGGAACTTGGAATATTTTGTATGTGAGAGGTATATAAATAGTCTACAACCAGAAGGCAACCTATAGTAGACTAAAGATGATCTCAGATTCCTTGCTACTGCTCCCATTGAGAGTTGGGGTCTACATCCTTCCCCTTGAATCTTATGACTGCTTTGACCAACAGAGTATAGCATAAATGATGCATCAGCCATTCATTATTGTGCCTCTCAATAACAGTGCTCAAAGAACATGTGTCCAGTGAGTGGACAAATAAAAAGCCTATCCTTTGTAGAAGCTAGGGAAGATTACCTTAAATATTAATAATTGTGTATGGTCACATAACCACTTATTGGAGACTTACTATGTGCCAGGCAATATGCTATGTGCTTTAATTCGTGTACTATAATTGTATTATCTGGACTTTATAGATGAGAGCAGAGAGATTAAGCCATATGAATATAATCATATGGTTAGGAAGTGGCTTCACAGGTATTCATACCTGAGTCCCTCTAATGCCAGTAGCCTCCTTCCTTTCTTTCCTCTTTCTTCCTTTCCTGAGTTCCTTTTAAGCTAGTCACATAAATGGCAAAAACAAAACCACAAGCAGTGCAAGACTGTCTAGTCAAAAGTATGTCTCCTTCCCACCACTGAACCTAGCCTCTGTTTCCCTCTACAAAAAACAAAACAAAACAAAAAAAAAAACAAAAAAAAAAAAAAAAACACCACTAGTTTCCTTTGTATTATCCTAAATATATCCTAGGCAATTTTTTTACACAAATGATAGTATTTTAAACATAGTAATTCAACTTTTCATATAATTATGTCTCCAAAATCCCCAAAAAATATATTGCATACACACATACACACACACAAACTGGGAAATCTCAAAGTAACTTGAGAAAGTCTATTTGTTTAAACTATAAAATAGTTATGTGGCCCAAACAAATCAAATATTTTATTCCTCTAGTTTTTTTCAATTAAATCTCTTAAATATCTATTCCATACTTTACAATAGTTTAGGGGTATCGAGTATTATATTCATTAAGCAAATGAAAAAACATCTTAAGTGGGGCACTTGAGTAGCTCAGTTGGTTGAGCATGTGCCTTAAGCTCAGGTTATGATCCTAGGGTGATAGTATAGAGCTCCGTGTCAGGCTCCCTGTTCAGCAGGAACCTGTTTCTCCCTCTCCCCTCTGCTTATGCTCTCTCTAGCTATCTCTGTCTCTGTCTCCCTCAACCAAATAAATAAAATCTTAAGAAAAAGTCATATAATTTAAGTATTAATATTAAAGTTTTATTCAAATAAAAATAATAAAAATTTAAGAAATAAAGTTTTATTCAACATATAGATGCCTATAGAATCTCAAACAAAGGATAAATGGAAGAGGTTTAGGTCTGTCACTATTTACTGATTTTCACTAACCACTAGGGAAATGAGACATATACAAGGAAAACATATGGGCATTTTCCACAGACTTATAGCAATATTTATTCTTAAACATTCTGAACCTATAGCTAATTATCATATGGAAAAAATTCTCATGGCTGCCTCTTATGCTGTGTTTGTTTCCATCTTTTATTGATGCAAAATGAAATTTTAGTGGAAGTTTTCTAAAGACAGAGCAAAAAAGTTTTATTAGTATGAAAGAAGAAAATATAAATTTTACAAAGGATGAAAAGATTTTACAATATGAAAAATTAATTCAATACTTCAAGAATAACTCTCCTGGAATAAGCATTTATGTTCAAAAATATGAGAAAATTATCAAACTGCATCTTTCAGGATAAATTTGGCCAATAAATATCACACAGAATAAAACTACCAATTAATAAAACCTGTCTTTCCTTTAGCAGTAAGAAAAAAGTGGCCCAAACGTTTGGTTATAAATTTTTCATCATAGGGTAGCTTATACATCAAAGTGACACCCTAAATAATATATATACACAAATAATTCACATTTGTCTCAGTATGGATTTCCCCCAGAAGCATAATCCGCAACAAGTATTCTAATACAAGTAGCTCATTTGAGAGGAGATCCCAGGAAAAAATTGGTGGGGTCAGAAGTCAGAGAGGGGTGTTTTTTCAAGGCAGTTAGCACTATGGGCAACCAGACTTGATACCCTATTAAAAACAAAACAAGGGATCCCTGGGTGGTGCAGCGGTTTAGCGCCTGCCTTTGGCCCAGGGCGTGATCCTGGAGACCCAGGATCAAATCCCACGTCAGGCTCCCGGTGCATGGAGCCTGCTTCTCCCTCTGCCTGTGTCTCTGCCTCTCTCTCTCTCTCACTGTGTGCCTATCATAAATAAATAAAAATTAAAAAAAAAATTTTTAAAAAAACAAAAAAAAAACAAAACAAAAGCAAACAAATGAAAACTTTATTGGTGTTGAACATGCCTAATCTATGGGTATTTATCTACTAACTATCATTGGTTGAAGGCTGTTGATTTGTGCACACTTTTGACCTGCTGGGAACACAGGCAAGGATGCTCAGACCCAGAGAAAGCCCTCAAACAGTGACAGGACTTTGTACTACAGGGGTGGAACTTAAGGGAATATGGGCAGTCTTGGCTATAGTATTTTAAACCATGGGTAGGGAAATGTTTTCTGTAAAGGTCCAGAAAGGAAATATTTCAGGCTTTGCTGGCCAGTTGCAGCTACTCAATTATGCAGCTGTAGCACAAAGCAGCCATAGGCAGACAAAAGAGCATGGCTTTGTTTCAATAAAACTTTATTAATAAGCAGTGAAATTTTAATTTTGTATAATTTTTACATGTTACAAAATGTCATTCTTATTTGAATTTTTTAACCACTTAAAAATACAAAAACTAGTCTCAGTTTGCAGACATATAAAACAGGTGGTAGGCTGTATTTGGCCCAGTAGCCAAAGTTTGGGAGCCAACTCCTGTTTCAGACTATAAAGATAATTACTAAACATTTATAAAATCCCATGGGAGACAATATTCAACTTGCAAGAATATCATATAATATTTAACAACCAACCTAAAATAAAAACTGCCTTAATATTTTGAAAATAGTTTATTTCCATTTTAGTTCACTGATCTAAGTGAAATTACTAATGAGTTATTAAATAAAATGAACATGTACCTGAAAATTGAAGTGACAAATTATCTCAGATTTGTTTAAAAACTGATTGAGTTTAATCTCATTCTTTTAAATCAGAATAATCTTACATTCGGTGACTACAAATATATATATGAATTACCAGATCACAGAGAGCTTTTCATCAATCTTAAGTGCACTGTGCTAATCTGCATATTTAAATTAACTGTGAAGTACACATAACATAATCTAAGTAAGCAAGTACAGAATGTCATTTTATAGAGGGAACTTGGGTGAACTGCTTGGAAGGCAGGGCTAGTCTTGAACTAGTTTGTATACAAAGCGTGTTACTTTTCTTTAGGTTATAAATTTATTTGGGACAATTTATATGATAGAGGGAAGAAACAGTGCAGATTACAGAAGGGTATAAAATCTCCTCTTGAAAGTGCCCCTTTAGGCCAACACTACAGCAGGCAAAAGAGTTAGGAAACCTAAGCTCGAACCTTCCGCACAAGGGAGATTAACTTGAGAAAACTATCTGACCTCTGTGATCATCACTTATTCTGAAAAACAGTCATTAGACACCAACTATAATGCAAAAAGCACCTTGCTTGATGCTGGAGTTGGTCAGACCCTAACTTTTAAAAGTCTGATATTTAAAAGAAGATGTGGTATATAAATATTACTCAGCCACAAAAAAAGAACAAAATCTTGCCATTTGCAACGACATGGATAGAGCTAAGGAGTATTACGCTAAGTGAAATAAGTCAGTCAGAGAAAGACCAATACCATATGATTTCACTCATATGTGGAATTTAAGAAACAAAATAAGCAAAAGGAGAAAAGAGAGAGTGTGGCAAAACAAGAAAGAGATCCTTTTTAAAAAAAATTATTTAAAAAAATTTTTTATTTATTCATGAGAGACAGAGAGAGAGAGAGAAAGGCAGAGACATGGGCAGAGGGAGAAGCAGGCTCCATGCAGGGAACCTGATGTGGGACTCGATCCCGGGACCATGGGATCACGCCTTGAGCTGAAGGCAGATGCTCAACTGCTGAGCCACCCAGACGTCCCAAGAAAGAAATTCTTAGCTATAGAGAACAAACTGATGGGTGAGAGGATGAGTGAAAAAAATGATGGGGATTAAGGAGTGCACTTGTGATGAGCACCAGGTGTTGTATGGAAGTGCAGAATCACTATATTGTACACCTGAAACTAACATTACACTGTATTTTAAGTAACTGGAATTTAAATAAAAACTTTAAAAAAATAGGGGTATCTGGATGGCTCAGTCAGTTAAGTAGCTGCCTTTGGTTCAGGTCATGTGCTAGGATCAAGCCCCATGTCCAACTCCCTGCTCAGCAGGGAGTCTGCTTCTCCCTCTGCCCCCTCTCCCACTTGTCCTCTCTCTCTCTCTCTCTCTCTCTCAAGTAAATAAAGTATATAATAAAATATTGATAAATAAAAATAAAAGTCCAATATTTATTGGACAGATCACAATTCAATAAAAGTGCTCAATTAAATGTGTGCATCTGAGGTATGGGATCTCAGAAAAGAGTGACTATCAAGCTTTACACAGATATTTGAGTTAATTCTTAAAGGATAAACATGTCATAGCATGTTGTGGGAAGGAGTTTAGAATTTATCCTGCAGACTAAAAGATGAACGTTCTCTGAGACTGTGACAAGGAGCTAAAGCACAAGCAGCAAGGGTATGATAAGGAATCAGACTAGGAGACATATCTGGGCTAAAGGTGACTGGACTTCACTGATTAGATACAGGATGAAAGAAAGCAGTAGTCCATGAGGTCCCAAATTGCTAACAGATTTGGTGGACTAGGCGAATTGTGTTGACACTGATCTAGATATATTTTACAAAAAGAAAAGAAATTTGTGGAGAAAATCAGAGTTTGGCTTTGAAAAAAAGTACTCAGAATACTCACAGTAACTGCAGCCTAAAATTAGAAGAAATGTCTGCGCTAAAGGGTTAGATTTAGGAATCTCTAATCCATGGAGAGCTATAAGAGAACAAAGAAGAGGCTGAAGACAAAATTCTGATAGATACAAAAAAAGCTCCTGTCTGTAAAATGGATATAATAAAGGGTCTCAGAACAAGCATTCTGAATGCACAGGTATATATTATATTAAGAGGTTCTGCTGAACACTATTTGTGGAATCAGCCAGTATCAATCATAGATCTTCTAGGTACCAAGCCCAGTGCTAGGACATCACAGTTTTGCAGCAAGGAACCAGAGAAACAAATTCAGTGAGTCATCGAACTTAGTCTATGTGAAGACACACTTAACAAATAATCAAAGATGTAAAATAAGTCCAGACTGTTCCAAGTGCTAGGAAGAAAATGAGCAGAGTACTATGAACCTACTTAGAATTTTTTTTCTCAAGACCAAATTTCTCTGAGGCGGTTTCATTTAAGCTGAGACCTGAGAGAAACAATGGAGGAAGCATTCTGGGAAGATGATAGCAAGTACAAAATCCTTTTGTAAGAAAGAGTTTGATCTGTTCTCAAAACAGCCAGAATGCCTGCATGACTAGCAAGTGGAAAGCAAGACAGGTAGAGATGGAGCCAGGGTACAGATCTTATAGTCAGGTAAAACACGAGGCTAAGATTTGAGAGTTAAAAAAATAAAAAGAAAGGAGTTAAGGAGGACTCCTGGTTTTATGATTTTATTAGCATTATAGACAGTTGTGTAATTTTCAAAGACAGTAAAGATCCAGAAAAAGACACATTTGGGGCTAAAATCTAGAATTTTATTTGTACATATTAGGTTGATGTATAGGCTGCCAAGTGGGAATGTCAAAAAGGCATGTGAGTATACAAGACTAGAGTTCAGAGGAGAGGTTTTGACTGAAGAAATACTTTGTGATATTGTAAGGTATGAGAAGAAATCAGATTCTCTGAGAAGAGTGATACATCATTCAGTAAATATTTGCTCAGTAAATGAGTAAATGAATAACCCATTAAAAATATAGGACAGATACAGATTTAAATCTTGACTGTGCCTCTTGTGAGCTGTGTATATTGGATAAACAATTTAACCATGCTGAGCACAATTTTCTCATCTGTAAAAGTGGAAACAATAATAAATGGCTCACTTGATTGGTTTTTAAGACTAATGAAGTTACAAGTGTAACGTGCCTAACAGTGCATGGAATATAGCAAATTCTGACAAAGGTTAATTCTCCACCACTCCATTTCCCCCAGCACCCCTATGACACAGTAAATGTCATAGGTGAAATTTACTGTATCTTTACCAAAGCTTTTTATGTGACAAGCAGCAAATTATCTCCTGTCCCTTCCTGCCTTCTTCCTTTTTCTTTTCCTTCCTTTCTCCTTCCTCTCTCCCTTTCTCCTCTTTCTTTCTTTTCTTTTCTTTTCTTTTCTTTTTTTCTTTTCTTTTCTTTCTTTTCTTTTCTTTCTTTTCTCTTCTCTTTTCTTTCTTTCTTTCTTTCTTTCTTTCTTTCTTTCTTTCTTTCTTTCATAACCCATTGACCTTTAATGCCTCATTTGGTTACTGAAGAGACAGCAATGAACAAAAGTGTAGTAACAAAGAACACAAACAACTCTGTGCCTTTAATTATCCCCAAAATACAATTAAATCAAATACCAACACAATCTAACAATGATAAAAACCAGTCACTACAGAAGACAAAGACTGAAAAAAATCTGTTAAATCAGTTTCCTGGGATAGCTTAATAAATGAGCAATTGCAATCATTCTCTTAAACTTGAATTTCTTCCAAAACATTCACATTTGTGTCCTTAACCTCTTAGACTTAATTCTTGAACAGTAAAATTGAATTCACACTGCCTAATATGAAGGATGGTTGTGGGAAGCAGACTATCTACTTAAAAAATCTTGCACAATGCGGAGTACAAAGCAGACAATTAACAAAGTTATTTCCAGCTCCCTTCCCCCTTCTTCTTGCATTTAAAAAATAATTTCTTATATTAAACACACACACACACACACCTACATCAATCTTTTCTAGAAAAAAGAAAAAAAATAATTTAAATTTTATTGAGCATAGACAAATATAACTTTTTTGGAAATTATATTTTATATTAAGAAAAAGGTGGCAGTTTTAACTGTGTAAGGCTCTCAAAAATAAATCGAGTATAAATATAAAACAGAATGGAAACTCTGTCATACAACTATAGTTTATACCATACAGAAACATGCCTTCATTTTATGTGCACAAGTTCTTGAAATTGGCATTTGAAATATTTTTACTCATTGACTTAACACTAATTATTACAAAGTGTGAAGTAATTCACAGTATTTCCTGAAAAAGAGGTCACAAAAGGGAAACTGAAGAGCTGGAATTTGGCCAGCAGATGGCACTAAGATCCCAAATATCTGTACTAGGCAAACAAAAGAGCATTCAAAAGTTAATTTAGAGCTGTAAGGTTAGTCAATTGCTTGGTTGTGTTTTTGTGGTACATGCACATCATCCTGAAGAATCACAGGAAATAATTTCTTATGGATCAAGACTCCTTTACGGGGGCACCTGAGTGGCTCAGTTGGTTTAATCATCTTGCCTTCTGATCTGGTCATGATTCCAGAATCACATCGGGCTTCCTGATGCACGGGGAGCATGCATCTCCTTCTGCCTCTGCCTGCTGCTCCCCCTGCTTGTGCACGCTCTGTCTCCCTCTCTGTGTCAAATAAATAAAATCTTAAAAAGAAAAAAAAAAGATTTCTTTATGGGATCCTATCAGATTCCTGTTTTAGCTGTTCATATTTTAATGTGTTGAGTTTTCAAGATACTTTTCAATGTCAGACTATTACCACGTAAACTTACTGAAGAATATATTCATTAAACGTTAGGCCATGAATGAAGAAAAAATATCAAGTAAAATTACTCCCAGATGTCAAATTTTAGTTATTTTAAATCCAAAGTAACATGGTAGAAACTGATTCAAATCAACTTTCTTGAGATTGAGATTTGTAGTAGGAAGTGGAATTTCAGATGTATTCATAAGACTTGGAAATTCCACTCTTAGGGACTACATAGCTGCTTCTTTTCAAAGAAGTTTAATTTTCATATGTGTTTTAGTTTTCTACTTGCCAATTTCAATACTCCGGTGTGTTTTTCAAATCTGTCCTACATGTTTCTGCATGTTGCTATGACACTCTGAGTCTTTATTGTTGATCTTAATGAAGAGATTCAGGTTTGTTTTTTAATTCCACTATAATTAACATTCAGTGTTATATTCACTTCAAGTGTACAATATAGTAATTCAATAATTCTTTTTTTTTTTAATTCAATAATTCTATATATTATTCAGTGCTCACCAAGATAAGTGTACTTTTAATCTCCTTTACCTATTTCACTCACCCTCCTCTACCTCCCTTCTAAATAACCATCTGTTCTCTACAGTTGGGAGCCTGTTATTTGGTCTTTTTTTTTTTTTCCTTTTTTCATTTGTTTCGTTTCTTAAATTCCACATGAGAGTGAAATCATATGGTATTGGTCTTTCTCTGACTGGCTTGCTTCACTTAGCATAATACTCTCTAGTTCCATCCGTGTTGTTGCAAATGGCAAGATTTCATTCTTTTTATGACTGCATAATATTCCATTGTGTACATACACAAATGTACACACACCCCTCTTCTTTATTCATTCATCTATCAATGGACACTTAGCTGCTTCCATAATTTGGCTAACATGAATAATGCTGCAATAAACACAGGGATGCCTGTATCCCTTTGAATTAGTGTTTTTGTATTGAGTAAATACCCAATAGTACAGTTCCTGGATCTATTTTTTAATTTTTTGAGGAAAACTACTGTTTTCCACAGTGGCTGCACCAATTTGCATTCACACCAACAGTGCACAAAAGCTCCTATTTCTCCACATCCTTGCAAACACGTGTATCTTGTGTTTTTGATTTTAAACATCCTGACAGGTATACGGTGATATCTTATTGTAGCTTTGGTTTGCAATTCCCTGATGATGAGTGATATTGAGCAGCTTTTAGGGGTCTGTTGGCCATCTGGATGTCTTCTTTGTAGAAACATATTTTCTGGTTTTCTGTCCATTTTGTAATTGGATTATTTGGTTTTGGGGTGGTGAGTTGTCTAAATTCTTTATATATTTTTGATACTAACTCTATCAGATCATTTGCAAATATCTTCTCCCATTCAGTAGGTTGTCTTTTTGTTTTGTTGGTTGTTTCCTTAGCTGTGCAGAAGCTTCTCATTTTTATATAATCCCAACAGTGTTGGACTACAGGCATAGTCCCTTGCCTCAAGAGCCAGATCTAGAAAGATACTGTTATGGCTGATGTCAGAGAAATTACTGCCTGTGCTCTCATCTGAGCTTTTAATGGTTTCAGGCCTCACGTTTAGATCTTTAACCCATTTTGAGTTTACTTTTGTATATGGTGTAAGAAAGTGGTCCAATTTCATTCTTTTGCATGTGGCTGTTCAGTTTTCCCAACACTATTTGTTGAAGAGAATGTCATCTTCTCATCACATATTCTTGCCTCCTTTGACAAATATTAACTGACCATATATTTGTGGTTTTCTTTCTGGGCTTTCTATTCTGTTCCATTGACCTATGTGATTATTTTTGTGCTAGTGCCATACTGTTTTGATTACTACAGCTTTGTACTATATCTTGAAATCTGGGATTGTGATACCACCAGTTTAGTTCTTCTTTTTCAATATTGCTTTGGCTATTTGGGGCCTCTTGTGGTTCCATACAAATTTTAGAATTATTCTAGTTTGGTGAAAAATGCTATTGGCATGTTGATAGAGATTTCTTGGAGTAATGTAGACATTTTAAAAATATTCATTCTTCCAAAACACGAGCATAGAATGTCTTTCCATTTCTCTGTATTATCTTCAATCTCTTTCATCAGTGTTTTATAGTTTTCAGAGTATAGATATTTTACCTCTTTGGTTAAGTTTACTCCTAGGTATTTTAATATTTTTGGTGCAATTGTAAATGTGATTTTTTTCTTAATTTTTGCTTCTGCTGCTTCATTATTAGTGTATAGAAACGCAATGAAGTTCTATCCATTTATTTTATATCCTGTGACTCTAATGAATTTATCAGTTCTAGTAGTAATTTTTTTGGCAGAGTCTTTAGGTTTCTATATGTAATATCAGATCATCTGAAAATACTGAAAGCTTATTTTTTGCTGATTTGGATGCCTTCTATTTTGCTGTTGTTGTCTGATTGCTGTGGCCAGGACTTCTAATACTATGTTGAATAAAAATGGGAAGAGAGGACACCCTTGTCTGTTCCTGACCTTGGAGGAAAAATTCTCAGTTTTTCCCCAATTAGAATTTTTATTTTTTTTAAATTACAGTGTATTGGTATCAACAGATTATATTATGCTGCTACATAACATATGCTACTACAATCTCCAAAATCTCAGTGGACTAAAAAACAAAAGTTCATTCCTCGGGCACACTACAAGTCCACTGCAATTTGTTTGGGGCTCTCTTTCACATTACACTCACTCCAGGACCCAACCTCAAGATCATTCACCAACTAGATATTCCTACTCTCTATGGCACAGGGAAACAGAGGCAGTAAATCTACATTGGCTCAAAAGGTCCAACTGGAATTACCACATCATTTTCACTCACATCTCATTGGCCCAAACCAGTTGCATGCAATATACCTAACACCAGGAGATCTAGAAAGGAGAAAGCTGGAAATATATAGTGGAGAGTCACTACAATTTACAAATATGTAGTCATTATACCCATATATATATATATATATATATATAACATATTCTGGATTACTCTAACATAAAACACCGTATATGAATTTTATGTCCTTACCACCAAATCCTCTTTGTATTAAGGAAATGGAAAAAGTTCTTTCTTTTACAGGCATTAAGAACACCTAGAGAGAAAAATCATATTTAAAAAACAAAATTCTGGGATCTGTGGGTGGCTCAGTGGTTTGGTGCCTGCCTTTGGCCCAGGGCATGAATCCGGAGACCCAGGATCGAGTCCCACGTTGGGCTTCCTGCATGGAGCCTGCTTCTTCCTCTGCCTGTGTCTCTGCCTCTCCCTCTCTCTCTGTGTGTCTCTCATGAATAAATAAATGAAATCTTTTTTAAAAAAAATTAAAAACAAAAAAACTCTGCCATCAACTATCACTATTTTATGAAGAAAAAAAATTTATCAGAAAAAGTAGGGAAAAAATCTCAAAAGTTTACATTTAAGTAATTTTAGCTGTATACAACTCTAACATTATCCATATTTTTATCATTTTACTGTGGCTGGTGAAAACTTGGTCACAAGCTAGCTTCTGTGATTACTGGCCTAAAAAAATGAAGAGTCCAAATTGAGATTAATGAGAAAGTCAGAACACCTTCAAAGTGAAATCGAGTAATTTCATCTGATTGGCAAAAATACAAGGTAGCCTATAGAATGGGAGAAGATATTTACAAATGACATATCTGTTAAAGGGTTAGTATCCAAAATCTATAAAGAACTTATCAAACTCTACACCCAAAAAAAATAATCCAGTTAAGAAATGGGCAAAGACATGAATGGACATTTTTCCAAAGAAAACATCCAAATGGCTAGCAGACACATGAAAAGATGCTCCATATCACTCATCATCAAGGAAATACAAATCAAAACCATGATGAGATACCACATCACCCCTATCAGAATGGCTAAAATTAATAACACAGGAAACAACAGATGTTGGTGAGGATGAGGAGAAAGGGGAACCCTCTTATACCGTTCATGGGAATGCAGACTGGAGCAGCCACTCTAGAAATGAGGCTCCTGAGGAAGTTAAAAATAGAACTACTCTATGATCCAGCAATCACACTATTAGGTATTTACCCAAAAGATATAAAAATACAGATTCAAGTGGATACATGCACCCTGATATTTATGACAGCATCATCAATAAGAGACAAGCTATGGAAAGAGCCCAAATGTCCATTGAATAGTGAATGGATAAAGAAGATGTGGCATATATATGCAATGGAAAAGAGTGATATCTTGCCATTTGCACAACATGGTGGACTAGAGTGTATTATGCCAAATAAAATAAGTCAACCAGAGAAAGACAAATACTATATGATAATTTCACTCATCTGTGGAATTCAAGAAACAAAACAGATGAACATAGGGGAAGAAAAAAAGAGGGGGAGGGGAAGCAAACCATAAGAGACTCTTAAAAGAAAACAAACAGGGTTGATGGAGGGAGGTGTGTAGAGGATGGGCTAAATAGATGATGGGTATTCAGGAAGAGATTTATGACAAGCACTGGGTGTTGTATATAAGTGATGAATCACTAAATTCTACTCCTGAAACCAATATTACACTATATGTTAACTAACTAGAATTCAAACAATTTTTTTTTATTTCATCTGGTTGGCAACCAATAATTACTATTTATCTTTAAGTAGAGCACTAACTAAAATTGGGGACTGGAGATGGAAGGAGAAGCCTAGAAACAGAACTTCCAAAATTACCTGCAATAACCCATAAAGTTACAGGAATCTGGATTAGGATGCAAGAAAAGAAGAGGCAGGCAGCCCCGGTAGCACAGCGGTTCAGCACCACCTGCAGCCCGGGGTGTGATCCTGGAGACCCAGGATCCAGTCCCATATCGGGCTTCCTGCAGGGAGTCTGCTTCTCCCTCTGCCTGTGTCTCTGCCTCCTCTTCGCTCTCTCTGAATGAATAAATAAATAAATCTTAAAAAAAAAAAAAAAGAAAAGAAAAGAAAAGAAAAGAAAAGAAAAGAAAAGAAAAGAAAAGGCAATGTAGATGAGAAACCAAGAAAAATTCTTAAAAATAAGCTTAGCCCCCTATATACCCTCATGCCCAGAAAAGTTTTGTTTGGGTTTTTTTAATGATTTGTGTGACACAGTCAAATATCTAATATGTCAAAATGTTCCATAGATATTTAAAAAACGCTATATAAACAAAACTATAACTAGGCAACGAGAGAAGAGAGTATTTCAACATCCTCCACTGGTGGCGCCTATCACTTAAACCTTCATCTAGCAAACAGACCCAAGGGAATGCAGCCAACTAATCTTGTTTATGTAATGCTCTTCTCACTGTGCTTTTACTTTCATTGTGAACAATTCAACCACACAGTTATATGAAAATGATATTACTTAAGCACTAAATGATTAGTTATTTGTACTCGCGTAACTCTGAAGAAAGAAAGCATTAGATTAGACTATAAGTATTTACCAAGAGTTATTGAAACTAAGAGCATATTTTTTGTCTTCAAGTAATTTCAACTTAATTCTAAATCATAGGGTTTTCCTTTGAAGTAAAATAATACTTCATTATTTTTCTGGGGGGGATAAAGGCTTTTTGGCATTAACTTTTTTTTAAGACTTATTTATTTGAGACAGAGTGAGCAGAGGGAAAGGCAGAGACAGAATCCTCAAGCACATTCCCCACTGAGCACAGCTTGATCCTAGGACCCTGAGATGAGGACCTGAGCCAAAATCAAGAGTCATAGGACGCCCAACTGACTGAGCCACTCAGGTGCCCCTTGTGTTAACTTCTAAAAACATATTTCTTTATACAAGGCATTCTTGACTCAAATATATCAAAATATGGATTAATTTTGTTATTTTGTGTTGTTGTTTTTATTGAAGTATAGTTGACATATAATGTTATATTACTTTTAGGTGTACTACGCCCACACTGGGCGTAGAGATTACTTAAAAAATTAAATCTTTCCCAAAAAATGACAATAGTAATTTTTTGTTTTAATTATTGATTATTTAGGGGCAGCTGGGTGGCTCAGTGGGTTGGGCATCTGCCTTCAGCTTGGGTCATGATCCCAGGGCTCTGGGATCAAGCCCCACATCAGGGAGCCTGCTTCTCCCTCTCCCTCCACCTGCCACCCTCCCTTCTTGTGCTCTCTCTCTCTCTGTGTCAAATAAATAAATAAAATCTTTTTTTAAAAAAATAATTATTGATTATTTAAGACCTATTAAAACATAAAGTAACAGAAATATCTAAGTACCCCCTCCATGATCTTAAAACATAAAACAAAATAAAATTTGTTGTGTATCTCCACATGTTATAATTCCAACCTCTTTTTCCCATCCTAGAAATAAACGCTATCTCAATTTGATGTTTCTCATTAGGATACTGCACAGTTGCTATATTTTTATTACATATGTAAGCATCTATAACAACATGCAATATTATCTAGTACATATTAAAACTTTATACACATGGCATTCTACTGTACATATCCTTCCCCATTTTGTCACTCAACCTCATGTTGGGATTTAGCCACAGGTTAATACACCTAACTATATAGGTAATTCACATTTTCTTCCACATACTGTTTGCTTATCCATTCTATTATTGGACAATTAGATATTTTTCCATACTCATAATATTGAACAATGCTTCCATCAACCTTCTTATCCCAATCCCCTCACATACATATGCAAGACTTTCTCTAACCTCCACATTTTGATGTACATCCTGTCTGTCATCAGTAGTATTAGTTCTTTTAATTTCTCCCCCTCACCAAAACTTTTCATAAATTTTCTGACTTTATGCCAATCTGATGGGTGTGAAATGGTATTGCACTGAGGTTTTAATTTCTTTTTCCTGTTTACAAATGAGATAAGCATTTTTTTGTGTTAGAAGACATCCATTTTTTCTCATGTGTGAAATGCCTTGTCAGAGCTTTGCCTATTTCTTTACTGGGTTGCTCATCTCTTTATTATTGATTGTGCAAGGTTCTTTGTATATTTGGAATATCATTTGAAAGTCAAAAAAAAGTCAATAATAAGCATTAAAAATATCTTCTTTCAATTTATAGCTCATATTTTTACTTTCTAATGTTTTCTAATGTACATAAATATTAGGAATATCTACCATGCAGTCTCATCTCTTTTGCTTTATGATTGCATTTTTTTGTAGTTTGTTTTGTTATATCTTTTGTTTACTGTGTTTTTTGTATCTTGTTTCTTGTTTATCGATCGCTATTTCGAAGGCATAAAGATATTTCCTTATATTTTCTTTTAGAAATTTAAAAAAATCTTCTTTCACATTAAAGACTTTAATGCTTCTAAAATATATTTTCGAGTATTTTGTTGGTCAAGAATCTAATTTTATTTTTCCACCTGAGTAAAGAATTGCCATGGCATTATTTATGGAATAGTGCATTCTTTTCTCCTTGATTTTTTAATTATCTGTCATATATTAAGTTTCTATATATGTAAGTATCTGTTTCTGAGCTTTCTATTATTTTTAAGCAGCAGGGAACTTTCAAAGAGCAAAGCTTTATCTAATCAACTTTATAAAATAAGTCTATATCTTCACCAACTTACGAAAAATTTTAATGCAAGACTGATTCTCTAAGAAATATTTCACATTCTAATAATGATTTCAAGTCAAAGCAATCAGCTGAAGATTTTCCCTTTTCCTCTTTCACCTGGGGTGGCAGTCAATACGATGAACCACTGTCAACAATGGTACAATTTGCTGATAAAATTAGAAGAAAGGAGGGAGGGAGAGAGAAAATGAGAGGCTGAGGAAGAGAAGCTCAGACACACACGCACACACAACATTTTAGTGCTCATCCTGCTTCTTTTAATTGATCTGTTGTATGCTTAGACTCTTTTTCCCAAATATCTTCTCAAACACAATACCTTGTTTGAGACCCAATTGGTGTGATGATAAGGTGTGGTGCCAGGGTAGCCAGACCACTTTATGGAGTCCTGGCTCTGTCACTTTCTACCTATGCGACAGACCTTGGGCTTATGATTTAACACCTGGGTATTCTAGTTTCCTCATGAGTAAAATGTAGATAAAAACTACCCTTACCTTATTGGGTTTTTGTGAAGAATAAAGGCATAAATTAATATTTCTAAGTCAAGAAGTATCATAAGTACCATTTTTCCTCCTTGTAGGATTTGTTCTTTCTGCCTAAAGTCTTGCACCATTTTCTATTCATGATTAGAGCTCAGGGACTTTATCATGACATACTAAGTATATTTTTCCTCACCTCTCAAACCTAGAACTTGGTGAGATACTAGAATCTGCAAGCTTCTTTCTTTCTTCAGTGAATAGAAAGCAATCTCCATATTTCTTTTTTTTTTTTTTTTTTTTTTATTTATGATAGGCACACAGTGAGAGAGAGAGAGGCAGAGACACAGGCAGAGGGAGAAGCAGGCTCCATGCACCGGGAGCCCGATGTGGGATTCGATCCCGGGTCTCCAGGATCGCGCCCTGGGCCAAAGGCAGGCACCAAACCGCTGCGCCACCCAGGGATCCCCTCCATATTTCTTTAGTTACTGCCTTTCTTTCCCTTCTAGAACTACCATTACTCACATGTTAGACCTCTAGACATATTTCCTAAGCATCTAACTGCTTCCCTCAGATTCCCACCTCTTATATTTTTACTCTAACTTTAATAAACATCTTGGCACTGATTTTTAGTTGACTATTTCAAATTTCAACAGTGAGCATCCTCTTTCCAAATTCCCCTAATAAATTATTTATTTGAATTTTTTTTTCCACAGAAAGCCTCTTTTATGCTGTGTTTTTATCTCCCTTGGTGCTCTGCCCATTTTTGAGTTCAGGACTTCCTCTGCCCTCTCCTGAAAGCTCTACTGCACTGATTACTCTGCCTTATCTTCCCCTCTTGGGCTTCTGGCCCCCTTTACATAAGATGTCATTTTTCTTTTGGCTCAAAGGGACTGAATCTTAGGTGTTCGAGAACACTGCAGGTGAAGGCTAGGCTTCTCCTAGGAGACAAGCAGGCAGACGGCTAGTGCCTCACTAGGCACCTCAGGGAAGCTTCCCCATTATTTGTCCCTGCCAATTACCTAGCCTCGAGCGCAGGGATACTCCTTGACTTTCTGGAAGCCAAGGAAACTGGGTTTACTCCTGCTGAGCCTGTGATGACCCCTCCCTTATGGGTCCACAGTCTCCTCTGAATTCACTACTTTGTGGTCCTCAGCTGCCCACTCATTTACTGGGCCTCACTCCTTACTTGCACTCACTTCTGAATTTGGTTGAGAAGAAGCCCACAGATTGGAATTAGGAGTGGAAGTGTAAGGATGTTCTGGTCACCATCTTCTTGTGTGATTTATAAAAACTAAAAAAAAAAAGCTAGGAAAAAAAATCATAGGGCAGCCCAGGTGGCTCAGCAGTTTAGCACCACCTTCAGCCCAGGGTGTGATCCTGGAGACCCGGGATCGAGTCCCACATCAGGCTTCCTGCATGGAGCCTGCTTCTTGCTTTGCCTGTGTCTCTGCCTCTTTCTCTCCCTCTCTCTTTGTGTCTCTCATGAATAAATCAATAAAATCTTTTTTAAAAAATCACAGAAGTGTGCAACATACAATTTTTATGGGGAGGCATATTATTTCTATAATTTCCAAATATTGTAAAACAAATATTTGTCATTTAACAAGCAAGAATGTTACATGTTATTCACTTTAAAGCCAACTATCGGCCACTCTTCTTTCATTTCATTTATTTATTTATTTCCTAGATTTTTATTTATTTATTCATGAGAGGACCCCAGGATGACAACCTGAGCCGAAGGCAGATGCTCAACCACTGAGCCACTCACGTGCCCCCTAGTTATATATTCATAATAAACAAAGACTTTTATATCCTTGTAAGATGTAAAAATGAACAATACTATTTCACAGTAAGTGTGGCTACCACTTGATATTCCTGCAAATGTGCATCTCTGAACTGAATTTTACCAGTGAGATCACAGATAAATTCAGCCAGTCAATTAAGCAAAGTCCTGATTACAGACCACTTAAATAGATTTACTTGGATTAATTATGGGAACTCAGTAACTAAACTGTCATGGAGGTTAGTATTACATTTAAAAACATCAGATTATTAAAAGACAAATTGTCTCTGATTGGGGCCGAAATAAAATATTTAAATATATTTTACCTATTAAAAATCAAGTTAAGAAAACAAACAGGAGAGATAGTAAAAACAAAATATTTGAACCATTTTATGTATAACGAGAAAGAAATGTCACTGTGGAAGAATGTAATTTGCCTCATCTGTGATTTAGAATAAGCCTGGGGTATAATGTAATCTCACTAGTAGTCACTCAGTGTGCCTTCCTATAATGCTGTATTGAGAAAGATTTTGAATCCTGGATAGGTCTCAGTAGCCTAGAGTGCAGGGATCAATTAGTGATGTATGCTTCCAGAAAGGGAACGAGAAATGGTGGCTTTCATTTTGCCTGAGGCTACACTGGCCCTAGAGCCACTGTCAGGCCCCCAACTGGAACTAGCTGTGCTGCTGTTTCCTCAAGGCAGCTACAGAACAAAATGAAAACATGACCTAGAATAGCAGCAATGTCCACAATAGGCAAACTGTGGAAGGAGTCACGATATCCTTTGACAGTTGAATGGATAAAGAAGATGTGGTCTATATATACAATGGAATATTAGTCATCAGAAAGAACAAATACCCACCATTTGCTTCAACATGGATGGAACTGGAGGGTATTATGCTAAGTGAAATAAGTCCGAGAAGGACAATCATCATACGGTTTCATTCATGCAGAATATAAGAAATAGTGAAAGGGATTATAAGGGAAAGAAGGGAAACTGAGTGGGGAAAAATTAGAAAGGGAGACAAACCATGAGAGACTGCTAACTCTGGAAAACAAAGGGTTGCGGAAAGTGAGGAAGGTAGGGGGTTGGGGTGACTGGTGACGGGCACTAAGGAGGGCACTTGATGAGATGAGCACTGGGTTTTATACTATATGTTGGCAAATTGAATTTAAATTTAAAAAGGGAAAAAAACATGACCTAGAGATGCTGGCCACTCAAATTTGCTTTGACCTATAATCAAAATAACTTCATCTGGTACGTACCACCCTACAAGAAGAGCTTTATGTTTTAACCTTGTGTTAAAAGTAAAGAGATAGAAGAGTTTCTGGAGCTGGAAAAAAGGAAATCAATATTTCATGTGAGGAGACGGCCTGGGAAATGGAAGTACTACTAGGTTCAGCTTCAACAGCGCAACCCTCTGCAGGGCAATAGCAGGGCCCTGCAGATTATAGATCAGGCAAGATAGGACACGCAGAAATGGAAAAGAATTCTGCATTGGGAATCAAAAACATGCCAGAAATAGTAGCAGTTGGTGTAATAAAAAGAACTACTCTGTGGTATCTTTTTCTACACAGGACCATAATAATGATTAGATATATTTTGCAAGGCGCCTGGGTAACTCAGTTGGTTGAGCATCTGACTCTTGATTTTGGCTCAGGTCATGATCTTAGGGTCATGTGTTGGGCTGTATGCTCAGTGAGGAGTCTGCTTCTCTCCCTCTCTCTCTCCCTCTGCCCCTCCTCCTGTGCATACACATACTCTCTCTAAAATAAATAAATATTTTTTAAAAATACATTTTAAAGTAGAAACTGAAAATTAGGATAGAATATTTTAATATATAAAATCTTTTCTGAATCCTGACTCTCTTATCTGTGAAACCTGGACCCTTTTTCTTTATCAATAAAATAGAGATAATAATCCATATTTTATCAGATGCTTGATAGATAGTAAGTTTGCGAGTGTTAACTCTTGTTATTCATTTTTATTTATTATTATTTTTTTTTTTAGAGAAGGAGAGAGAGGCAGTATAGGCGCAGAGGGAGAGATAGGAAAAGAATCTTAAGCAGGCTCCATGCCCAGCATGGAGCCCAATAGGTTATAACCCTGAGGTTATGACCTGAGCTGAAATCAAGAGTTGGATGCTTAACTGACTGAGCCATCCAGGTGCCCCTTAACTCTTGTTATTTAAAAATAATAATAATAAAATATAATAACTTATGAGTGATCAGGGACACATGAAACTCATTTAATGATTATGTAGAAATAGAACACTGCATGGAAAATAAAAACTATGGAGTGATCTCCAAGATATTTGTTGCTTGAAAAAGAGTAAGATGTAGAACAGCATATACCATATGTTTGCCTTTTCAAAAAGGGCATTTTAAGTGTATATATATATATATATATATATATACATACATATACATATATCTTGTATCAGTATATACATTTTTTGAGAATGACACTCAAACTGTTAATACTTGGGAGGGAGATGGCAGCTTCTGGGTGTAACACGAGTCTGATTTTTACTGTGTCTTTTTGTACTGCTTGAATTTTTCAATCATGCATCTGGAGATTCTAATTGAAAAGAACAAATTCAAAGTTAAGGATGTATAGAGGTTAATATCTCTTTCGTTAGACATTTTTTCAATATATTGTTTCACCTGTCAAAACAGAAAATTTTCATTGGCAAATTATGAAAGTGAGCCATTGTTTACAGTAGCCAAATTATGGAGACAGCCCAAATGTCCATCAACAGATGGATAAAAAAAATGTGGTATACACACACACACACGCACACACACACACACACACACACACACACTGGAATATTCTTCAGCCACACAAAAGCATGAGCACTTGCCATTTGAAACAACATGGATGGAGCTAGAGAATATTATGTTAGGTGAAATAAGTCAGTCAGAGAAAATACCATATGATCTCACTCATATATGTAATTTAAGAAACAAAACACATGAGAAAAGGGGAAAAAAGAGACAAATCAAGAAACAGACTCTTAATTATAGAGAACAAAATGATAGTTTCCAGAGAGGAGATGAGTAGAGAGATGGTTGAAATAGGTGATGGAGATTAAGGAAGGTACTTGTGATGAGCACCAGGTGATGTATGGAAGTGTTGAATCACTGTATTGTACATATGAAACTAATATTATACTGTATGCTAACTAGCTGGAATTTATTATTGTTTTTTTTTTGTTTTTTTGTTTTTTAGTAACTTCAGCATGGAGCTTGAACTTACCTGAGATCAAGTGTTGCATGCCCTACTGATTGAGCCAGGCAGGTGCCCCCTAACTGGAACTTAAATAAAAACTTTAAAAAAGAAAAGAAATTAAGCTATTGCTAACAATGATCCTTAGCAATTCTAATATATATGACTGAACAGTGACATCTGTATAAAACTATATATAATCAATCATGATATGTAATAATTTATGGGATTATATTATGGTGAAATATTTGCTGGATCTCATTTTAATCCTAGTCTTTAATTCAGTAATTTGGATTAGAAATGTACTCTAATTAACTGAAAATAAATCATGATAGTAACTTCTTTATCATTTAAAGACATATTTTGGTTAATAATAAGCTTAGACTTCTAAAATGGCATAAGAGCACATCCGGGTGGCTCAGTGGTTAAGCATCTGCCTTTGGCTCAGGTCGTGATCCCAGGGTTCTGGGATCAGGTCCTACATCAGGCTCCTCACAGGGAGCTTCCCCCTCTGCCTGTGTCTCTGCTTCTCTCTCTGTATCTCTCATGAATGAATAAATAAAATCTTTAAAAAATTAAGTATATAACTAATCATCTATATACTCTGGATTCTGAACACTAGAGGATAATGTGTAAGCCGGAGAAGATGAATAAAAATTATATTTCACTCTAACTTACATGGAAACATGTCTACATGATTAGAGAATATTTATCAAGTTTTAGCAAAAGGACCATAGTCTAGAGATTCCTGGTTTATATAACGGCATTGCCTCTGTAAAGCACTTGTCCAACATAACAGGTCAGAGTTTGACCCTGGGCAACAGTGGAAAGAGCTGGGCTTTGGAATTAATCACTGCTCAGTGTCTTCCTAGTTAAGACAAGTTATTAATCATTAAGTATTTCAGTTTTATCATCTGTAAGATGGAACTAATACCCCCTAGCTTGCAAGGATGAGCTCATAAAGATTAGAAAAAGGTTAAAAACATTTCAAGACAAAACTTTATCAGTTAACAAACTTTATCAGTTACTTATGAAGTTGTCGTTTCTGATGTCTTTGTTAGAACCGAAGCTGCAAAGACAGTCTTACACAGGCCCGCCTCTGAGATGTGGCCCCAGCATTAATTAGCAAGAGGTCCAGAGGGAATGACTGTCGTACTCTCCAGCTTGGATCCCTGATTCAGGATCTCAGCTCCAAAAATTGACTTGTTCCTTCCAGGTAGAGACATAAATCCCCAAATGCTGGCCCTTGGAATGTATACACCAAATATTTCTTTCCATTCTACTACCCACATGTCTACTGAGGCTTCCCTTCTGCTCCAACACCCACAAGTGCATATGCTATCTCTGTACTTTATTCTTTTTGTAGCTTTTTCACTACTGAAATTACATTCTAAGCATATAAGCTAAACTGCTCATTATTTGACCCTATCATTAAAAATACAACTTCTAGGAGGAAAGGCAATTTGTCTCTTTTTTCTTACCACTGATCCTCAGTGCCTAGAACAGTGGCCAGAGCATAGAATGAATTCAATAAATATGTGCAAAATGAACAAATTATTTAAATAATTTACTCTGTACAGCTGAACATAAAACTCAGTTGATTCAAGAACTACTAAATAATTCACTCACAAAAAACATATTATTGGGCAATGGTGATTTTACTGAAGATTTTATATGGGAAATGAAGAAAGGATTTATATTGGCATTCTTCATTGAAATTGCTCAACCTCACCCATAACAACAACAAAAAAAATGCAACCTAAACCTGCGCCAAGAAGCCAGAGTTGTTAGAGCCTGTGAAGAGTGAAGAGAACTTCTGTAAGAAATGGCAGGCAAGAGGAGGGGAAAGAGAGGTATCTGCACAAAGCCCAAGAAGACTGAGGAAAGTATTACTGTGGGAGATGGGCAGTAAAGGGAGATGTGTTACATGCAGGCAGGAATCATTAAATAAGTAAACATTTAAGAATAATGTGAAATAAGTTTCTAATTGTCATAGAAAGGAATTAAAAACATGGAAAGAGAGATAACTAAAATGAATTATGTGTTATTAGATAAGACTTGAAGTTATAGTATCAACACATAGTTTTAATAGAAAGAGAGGAATGGAAGAAAGAAGAAAGAAAAGAAAGAAAGAAGGAAGAAAAAACTGTTTGTTAAGAGGATCCAGGGACAGAGACACCCTAGTAGCAAGGACCACACCTAGTACTCGATCTTGGCTTCTAAATACCACTCTTCACTAAAAGTTTCCTTGAAGAAATAGATGATTCCAGGTCTGGGAAAGCAAAGTATTAGATGAGCCTAGAACATTTCTTTGGATCAGAAAGCAAAAAAGTGTCCACAGATAATGGAGATAAGTCAAAAGGACAGAGGAGCCAGGTTGAAGGAGCTCCCTTTGAACATATCTAGGACAATTTGACCATGAAAATAAATAATGATAGTAACAGACTATGACCTATTAAATATAAGAGAAACCAGGGGTCCACAGTGATATTACTAAAGGAAACAACTGACACATTGAAATTTTCACACTGAAACTCTCTATATGGGGGATGCCTGGGTGGCTCAGTGGTTTGGCGCCTGCCTTTGGCCCAGGGCACGATCCTGGAGTCCCAGGATCGAGTCCCATGTCAGGCTCCCAGCATGGAGCCTGCTTCTCCCTCCTCCTGTGTCTCTGCCTCTCTCTCTCTCATTCTGTATCTATCATAAATAAGTAAGTAAATAAATAAAATAAATCTCTCTATATAATTTCAAAGTACTTTATAATTACAAAAGGAAGACTAAATTTACAGTGGAGAATCATGGCAGCCAAAAATTTAATGAAGTGATCAGAATAACATCATCCATAATATAATAAATCAAAATTTTGAGTCACCAGATAGGTTGCAATGAGAAGAACATAGCATCATTTCTGCCATATTCCTGTCAAACATATTCCTGTCAAACATGTATATATTTTGGATATCTTTCCTTTCCTATCATTACATAGAGACCTCTCTAATTCTTTTCCCTTGTTCCACTGTATTCCATTTTATCTATGTACCATAATTAATTTAACCTGTTTATGGACATTAGGTCCATAGAATAAGTTCTCAGTAATGTTGGATAAGATACATGCACAGTTGGGTAAGATATATGCAGTTGTAATTTTTTCCTTTTTCTTTTCTTTTTTTTTTAATATTTTACTTATTTGAGAGAGCAAGCATACAAGCAGCAGAGGAGAGGAAGGGGGCAAAGGAAAGAGAGAAGCAGACCCCCCCATTGAACAGGTATCTGGTGGATGCAGGGCTCAAATTCAGAACCATGAGATCATGACCTAAGCTGAAGGCAGATATTTAATCGACTGAGTCCCTCCTTTCTTCTTTTTTTAAAGTTTTTTTTAATTCCAATTTGTTAACATGTAGTGTTATATTTGTTTCAGGTATACAATATAATAATTCAAAATTACCATACAGCACCATGTGCTAATCATGACAAGTGCATTGACTCAACTCTCTCTCCCTTATTTTTTTTCCCTTTGCTCAAATTACCTTTGATCATGTGGTATTTGTCTTTTCTAACTTATTTCACTTAGCATTAAATTCTCTTGCTTCATCCATGTCATTGCAAATGGCAAGATTTCATTCTTTTTTATGGCTAAATAAAATTCCACTGTGTGTGTGTGTGTGTGTGTGTGTGTGTGTGTATACCATATCTTCTTTATCTATCCATCAATCAATGGATACTTGGGCTGCTTCCATATCTTGATTATTGTAAAAAAATGCTACTGTAAACATAGAGGTGCATATATCCCTATGAAATACAGTTCTTGTATTCTTTGGATAAATACTCAGTAGTGCAATCAATAGATCATAGGGCAGCTCTATTTTTAACTTTTTGAGGAACCTCCATACTGTTTTCCACAGTGGCTGGACCAGTCTGCACTCTCTCCAACAGTGTAAGAAGGTTGGTTCCTTTTTCTTCACATCCTCACCAACACCTGTTGTTTCTTGTGCTGTTCATTTTAGCCATTCTGACAGGTGGACGTGATATCTCATTGTAGTTTTGATTTGCATTTCCCTGATGATAAGTGATAATGGGCATCTTTTCATGTGCCTGCTAGCCATCTGGATGTCTTTTTTTGATATGCAATTGTAATTTTGATAAACATTGCTACATTTCCCTCCCAAGGAATTGTATTGATTTATGCTTGAAACAGAAATGAATAAAAGTGCCTAGTTTCTCAAAGCTTTACCAACACAGTGTATTATCAAACTACTCCAAAGTAGTTTATCAAAGTATTTTTTTCTAAATACATACATTTTTGCCCAAGAGAAACACTAATGAATGGGATTTTTCCACCTCATGAGGTACTCATTTACTTACTAGTGGTGCCCCTCTGTTCACACACATTTTCTATCACATGACCTTCTCTTGCTCTTTATTTTGGTGGGTCCTGATATGCATGGGCCTCCATCCCTCTTATCTAATGCTGAACAAGTAGCATCTATCTCTAAAGAGGCAAAAGGCTCTGCCCAAATTTGGAGAAACATTTAAAACTAGTCAAAACTGAGGATTTTGGCTCAAACTCAAGATGAGAAGGATAAACAAACCCCGCCCAAATGGAATCCGTTCTGATATATTTTCCTGCCTTCCTAATTAAAGACAAATGTTTGAATACTTCCTAAATTACCTCTGAAATTCACTGCATTATTTTGCCTTTTAAAAGCAGACAAGCTTATATTTACATTGTTAATAGATTTATTTTAACATATGCTCATTTTTCCGTTTGTCATGGTGTGTCATGAATCTCCACTATGGCCAGCCCCATGAGCTCTATTCTTCCATGGACTGACTGATAAATCTGCTGCCTGGGCCACACATGTACCGAATACCCTCTCATACAACTTTTTGCCATTATTTTGCTTCCTGACAATGATACAAAAGGAGCCAGGGAAAAGGATCCAAGATATTAGTGATCAGTTAACACTAACAGTACAAAAAGTGAAATCTTCGGACTTGACCATTTCAAAATAATACAATCCCAAACATTTCAGCAGCGTATTTCAGAATCCACTGTAAGTGCTGTCCGTTTTTATTTCTACAATTTGAGGTGAATATAATTATTCCCATTCTTTAAGTCAGGAAATGAAAACTCAGAGATGATAACTGAATTTCCCCAGATCACACAGGTAGGAAGAAACAAGCTGATATGGTACCTGAATTAGTCTAATCTTCAATGATCTCAGAGTAAATCTCCATGATTATTAAGTTTAATAATTCTATCAGTAATGGATATTTCTAAATTCAAATGAGTTTAAAATTTTATGAGGCTATCTAATGCCTCGAGAACAGTATCTATGGAGGCTGGGAATTCCAGAAAATAGGAGCTAAAAAGGTTAATTTATTCTGACAGAAGGATGATTAATACAAGGTAAGATTACCTATCTCTAATTAACCTAGTCCATTATTGAGTTCTTAACAAGAAGGATACGGATAGCAGAAATGTCACTCAGAAAGAATTCAGTTGAGAAAGTTTGAAGACAGTACTGCTCTGGGAATGATAATCATTATATTTGTTCGCCACTGGGAATGCTTAAAACCATCTTCATATTTAAGCCAGAACCTAAAATACTTCTTTATTCAAACCTCTGTTAAGGGGACTATGAGGCATAAGATTAACAAGTACATTTTAACATCTATTTAAATTTTGCAAACATCTTTCAAGGGTCTTAAAGAGACATCTATTTATTGTTTTTAAATCAATGCCAACCTGCTTATTATATGCAAAGCCCTAATAATAAAAACAGTTAAAGCCAAACATTGTTACTGAGCTATATTTTTGACTAATGATATAATAGTAGGCCTAACTTCTCTCCCTCACTCTGACATCCATCTTATACCTGTCATATTCCAAAAGGAATTCAGACAAAGCAACTATAATATTATTCACTAACAGTATTTCTGATGACCTTGGAAAATCAATGCTGCTCTAAACATACTTAACTCAAAATTTTAGGCACCGAAAAAATTTGGTTCGTCACATCCCATGGGTTAGTTTGTGGTTTGTTTGTTTGTTTTTTTCCTTTTCATTGTATAATGCAAAGTCAAGTAAGAATGAAAGATATCATTTAGTTTTGTGCTATAATAATTGAATATTGAATGAGATCTTTCTTGTTGTCTTGGAATTGGTTATTCTGACCAAAAAAAGGATAACAAAATAGTATAAGGATTTCATACTTCCAAAGGCCTCTCCAACCACTGGGGACAAAAGCCTCCCTGAGGACTTATCCAAAAACCTTTGCCCTGAGGCAAAGGGACCACCTCTCCTATTCCCAACCAACATGTCAGCCCTAAATGGGCAGAAAAGTACATCCCCTCAACCCACCAGAAGCCAAGTAAACAGGGAGTTCCAGTGAAAAGCAGAATGTGAGTGCTGGCAAGGCAGGAAGATTGACAGCCTCCTACTTAGCTAAATATTTATAGTCAGGGACCTAGAGACCAATTTGAAGCCTGTCTTCAAAGTGCAGTGAGCCCCATGAGGGAGTCTGGCAGAGAACCTGACCTATGTCGTTTGGAATTTGGGAGCATATCTGAACACTAAGAATTGTGCCTCCTCCTTTTCTGGAGATTTTGAAGGAGAAGCACTTGCTGGCTGAGCCCAAGAGGGACAAAACGAGACCATGTTATAAGGAATTTAAGAAAAATGTGGAGGAAACTTCCAACATGTTTCCAGTTTCTTGACCCATCAGAAGGTGCAGAAGAGGACTTCCATGCTTGACTCAATACAAAGAAATACTGAGGAGAGAGGGGAAAGCCCAAGCCCTAGGGTTACCTGACAGCTTGTTTCTTATGGGGAGTGAAATGTGGACCAAAGGCAGGACTAAAGGACAACATGGGTACCTCCTCTGACATCTCCATAGAGAAGGGCCATATCCTCCAAGGTGAAGCCAAACAGCACTAAAAATTGCACAAAGTTATGAGAAGACCACCACATCCTCAGCGACACCAGTAGCAACAGAATCATGCACTTTCTTGTGGGTAAGGGTACTTCCTCATCTCCAATAAGCAGTCCCTGCCATCTCTTATATTCCTCTTCCCCAACAGAGGAGTTAGATGCTGGCAGAGGCAACTGAGAGGATTATACTTGAAATCAGATTTGAGACTGGATTTTTACACTGGAGTGAAATTAGTTTGGTTTTGCTTTGTTTTTTTAATAACTGAAAGTGATGAGAAAGATGTGGAATATGCCCAAGAAATTGTCTTGGGAGATTTCTACAAAGCACTACTGGGAATTGTGATTGGAGAAAAATAAAAACATTATTGTGTTAATATCCACCAAGTAGAGTCTACTCAGTAAAACTGTTTACACTAAAATGCTGACTTTTTTTTTTTAAGATTTTATTTATTTATTCATGAGAGATAGAGAGAGAGAGAGGCAGAAACACAGGCAGAGGAAGAAGCAGGCTCCATGCAGGGAGACCGATGCAGGACTCAATCCCAGGACTCAATCCTGGGACTCAATCCTGGAACTCAATCCTGGAACTCAATCCTGGGACTCCAGGATCACGTCCTGAGCCAAAGGCAGGCGCTAAACCGCTGAGCCACCCAGGGATTGATTGATCAATCAATCAAATGCTGACTTTCTAAAGCAGGCTGGGAGGGGTTTTGGGAGGAGGGAGGGGGTCACACATTATCTCAAAAATAGTGGACAATGAAAAGAACTACAATAATAAAAAACAAGTCAATTCTTAAATGCAGGAATTAGGAAAAAAGATTTTAAAAGAATTAAAAAATCATTCATATTTGATTTTATATAATAAATTGAAGCCACATACTTATTTATCTATGTCCTTTTTAAAAGGAGACATTTTTAGGGGCACCTGGGTACCTGGGTAGCTTAGTCAGTTGAGCATCTACTCTTGGTTTTGGTTTAGGTTGTGATCTTGAGGTAGTGAGATCGAGCCCAGGGTCAGGCTCTAAGCTCAGTGTGAAGTGTGCTTGAGATTCTTTCCCCTTTCTCTCCCTCTCCTTTTGCTCTCCTTCCACCCACCAAATAAATTTTTTTTAAAGATGTTTTTAGTAAAGCAAACCTTAGATTTGTATTAAGGCCTTCAAGTTTTCAATGTACTGTTTTGAATTTTATTTTATGAGCAAAAGACTAAACTCTCATTATTCACTTTTTTTTTCATTATTCACTTCCATATCCATAGTGTTTATGACAGAGCTGAACCACAGAAAACGTTCAAATCATGATTTTCAAGTCATTCTGATGAAGGATAGTTGGAAGAAAAGCAGGCAGTGAGTGACAAGGGTCCCCCTCCTGCCCTGCCCTAAGAGGAAACCACCCTTAAAAGGATTTTACACCCACCATGGAAGGAGCCCTCCACCTTTTCCCACATGATAGATAGAAAACAAAAACCTGTTTGGATCACAGGTTCATGGCAGGGTTAATCAGATTAAAACAGCCCACCAACAACTCCATAAAAACCACTAGACTTAGAAACTCCAGTGGCAACCCTCTCTGGTCTCCTCTCTCTTTGGGAGCTTTGTACTCTTACTTTACCATCGCTCAATAAACTTTGCTTTGCTGCCCACCACTGTCTGGTCTACCTCTTCATTCTCCCAAGCAGTGACCAAGAACCACGGGCACCAAAGGAAAAGAAAACCTGTAACAATTCTAACACCTTCTACCTATTTCTCCCTTTTGCTGTCTTACTTTCACATTCATTGGATATATGGGGGAGGAGAGTGGTTTTAATTATTTTTACAAGGTACATGTATTAGTTTTGTAATTTAAAAAAAAAGTAAAAAAAAATGATTAGCATTCTATTCATCATCTTCCCCTTCCTGTGAAATTATACTTTAGCCTACATAAATTCAATACCACACATGCAATCTACCAAAGCTGAACATCTCTTGTTTTCGTTTTTTTGTTTTTGTTTTTGTTTTTGTTTTTAAATAAATTTACTTTTTATTGGTGTTCAATTTGTCAACATACAGAATAACACCCATTGCTCATCCCGTCAAGTCATCTCTTGTTTTTGGCACCAAAAGCATCCATTCTACCTCTCTTAATACTTTTGTTTTCCTTTAGGAACTGTTTCTATCCTATTTCATCCTTCTTGGTAGAACCCTATTCTCCTGTCCAAGAGGGTGAGAACAAGACCCAAGTCATTTAAACTTTAAGTTTTCTTCTTGGTATCTGAATCATGAGCAAGAATAGATTGATAATAGAGCTGATTCATTCCAGTACTGGTCATCTAAAGAGGTTTCCTAATAACTACAACACCAAAACCACATGCTTCCTGTATTTCTGAGGCAAAATTTTTCAGCCTGACTTTTAATTCGGTGAGCTACCCAATATACTCATAACAAATCCTTCACCTCCCTACCCTTATACAAATACTCTTAAGTTAAAGTTGGTTTCTGATTGCTTGGGACAAAGTCACACAAGGACCTTGAAATGGACCATTGACCCATCTACTATCCCTCTTCCATACCCCTCCTCTCTTCCTTTATTTTCTTAATAACTACTCATTTCAACATTCCAATATTCAACATTCATTTCCTTCACATTAACCCAATATCTTCAACTTACCTGTGTCATGTTTTTCTATTTAACTGTTTGCCTCATAAAAACTGCCTTCTCCACTCCTATCGCTGGCACCTGCTAAAGAAAACACTGCAACCATTCAGGTGGGTGTCTTAACTCATTTTCATTTTTGATTCTCAGATCTTCCATAATACTCAGAAATTTGTGTTTGTTTTGTTTTTGCTCATTTCACTTTCTCGTTCTCTCCAGGGATTTCAAAACTCTCTCTAGTTTCCTCAAAGCTCCAACTAAATCACTACTTCTCAGCAATCTGCACAGAGAAACTAAAAGCCATAAGATAGAAAGTCACTCTTCTTCCAGCCAGGAAATTTTCAAACCAATCTGTATTGAAGCCATTCTCTCCTCTCCTCCTATTGAAGTGGGAACTTGGTCTTTCCTCATATTTAAAACTAATCCTGGGCAGCCCCAGTGGCGCAGCGGTTTAGCGCCGCCTGCAGCCCGGGGTGTGATCCTGGATCGAGTCCCATGTTGGGTTTCCTGCATGGAGCCTGCTTTTCCCTCTGCCTGTGTCTTTGCCCTCTCTCTCTGTGTGTGCGTCTCTATGAATAAATAAATAAATAAAATCTTTAAAAAACAAAAACTAATCCTATCTCTTTTACATCTTTAAATTTGCCCTCAGATTGTCATCTTATCAAAAACAAGTCTTTCCTGAATGAGGGACCTTTTAGCTACTTCCCTTTCTTTTTCATTAACAACTAAACTGAAATAGTTGCATATCTGCCCTGCTTGTGGAACAAGTTGGGGGAAGTGGGGAGCCCACCTGATACTGGATAAAGATGTCTCCACACAAAGTTTAGTCCAGTGTAGAGAGGCCAAGCCTGAGTAGGGTGAGAATTTGCCCATATACAGGGGCAGTCTGGCATGGATGACAGAGCCTGCACAGGGGAATAGTGCACCTACAGAGGAGAGGGGATGGCGGTGGAAAGGAGATAATGATTACATACAGAAGGACTGGGAATATAAGTCATATAATCAGGCCCGTGGGAGCCAGGTTTCTCAGCAGCAAGGAAAGGGGTTACATATATGGAAAGGGAAAAAATTAGAATAAACCCTGACATGCTAGATTAAAACTAATGTTATCAGTATACATTCACGGTTTAATAGATGGATAGACAGATGAAATCCAAATGTGTGGACATTCATTCATATATATGGGCATATAAAGCTTAGCTCTCTCCACTGAAAAACACTGAAGCATCACACTCCAAGAGTAAGTACACTTGACTTTACCCAGGCTTTGTCTTCTAAATGTTATTTTCCACTAAATGTTATTCAGGGCTAAAATGGCTAATTCCAGGACTAGGGTAGGGGAAGTACAAAATGACCTTGTTCATATCTTATGCCAGAAGGAAAGAAGTAAAACAAAGTGCTAGAGACGTGTCAAGAGAACACATAAACCACCTGCAAGGGGCTTCCACTAGCTAAACTGGGAACAATTTGAATACTAGGATAAATGACAGTAAAGAATTAAAACCCATATTAATCACTAGTACTATAAATAAATAAATGACTAAATTGAAAGTTTGATGAGAAATGGGCTATTTGCAAAGCCTCAAAGAACTTCCCTACAAAATACCTATTAATTACCAAGGAAGGAAAAAAAAAAAAAAAACTAAATAGTTAAGAATCCTAAGAGACACATCCTTACTCAAGTGAGCATTAGTAATGGGATAAATCAAAACTGCGTGTCATCTGATAGGATTCAATGTGGAGAAAACAGTATCACTTTTAAGGTATTCCTCCCCAAATCTATTAATTCAGTCTTTTTCAAATGAACCACAGAACACAGTGACTATTTTCTCAACTCTCTCAAGAATAGCACATAATTAACATCATTCTAGGTATATTGAAAGAAGTTAATTTTTTCATACAATAGATGCCCTAAGATGTTAGGGTCTAACGTCTCCAGTTGGAAAAGGCCCAGAGGTACGTTCTGTAAAATAACTGGTCTGTAATCTTTAAAATGTCAAGGTCACTGAAAACTAGAAATGGCTTTACTGCTGTTCCCAACTGAAAGAGGCTAAAGATGTATTATAACTATATGCAACAGATGACTCTTAACTATATCCTTCTGTTTTAAAGGTCAGGATTGAGACAAGTGGCAAACTTGATTGTGATTTGAGGATCAGATGGTAGTAATATATAATTATCATCAATGACTTGATTTTCATTGTTTCATTATAGTTACAAAGGCAATGTCCTTGTTGGTAGGAAATACATAGTAAAGTATTTAGGAGTGGTGAAGCATAATACTGGAAGTTACTTTCAAATGGTTTTGGAAAAAACATGTTGTACTGTGTCTGCAAATTTCTATACATTTTTTAATGTTTCAAAATTTTAAAAATCAAAAAAATTAAAAATGAACAAATATAAAACTGAACAAAAGTAAAATCATTAGCACCCTCACTCCTCCCATGTTCCTCAACTCAGTGAATGGCTCCACCACTCACTCAAGTTGCTTATCCAGAAATCCAGTGTCATCCTTGACTTCCCTTTCCCTCCACTACAATATACATCCTGTTAATATATATGGCTCCCTCCAAACCCATATCCAATTACACCCCACATTATAATGATTCTGCATCCTAAATCTCTCTTAAACTTAATCCATTTCCCTTTCATCTAATATTACGCAATTCTGGCCACCATCACACTCCCCTGTGCTACCAAAACAGCCTCCTAAAATAATCTATAAATTTCCTCCAATCCATTTTCCAGCATCAGTCTCAGTTATTCCAAAACATAAATCTGTTCATGTCATCCTGCTTGAAAATCCTTCGATGTTCTTGAATGCTTCTAGAATGAAATCCAAACTCCTTAGACTACCACACATTCTGGTTTGCCCAGGATGCTTTTTGTTTATTTCTGTTGGACAAACCTGGTTATTTTTGGCCTCCCTTTCATGCTCACTAGTGTCCCAAATAGGACAATGAATCACAGAGGCACCTGGATGGCTCAGTGGTTGAGCATCTGCCTTTGGCATAGGTCGTGATCCTGGGGTCCTGGGATCAAGTCCCAAATCAGGCTCCCCACCAGGAGTCTGCTTCTCCCTCCGTCTATGTCTCTGCCTTTCTCTGTGTCTTTCATGAATAAATAAATAAAATCTAAAAAAAAAAAAAAAAAAGACAATGAATCATATGTTCCATTTACTTCTCTAGATTGATCTAGATGATACTTCCCTCTCATCTCTAGTGAATCTCAACTCTTCTGGGAAAGCTCTGCCTGAGCCCTGTATCAGGATTCAATACCTTTGCTAGATGCTTCCTAATACTATGTTAGTTCTTCTAAGTAACATATATCTATTGTACACACGTCTTTATTGTAACTATTTGCTTATATTTACCCTTAAACAGTAAATCCTGTAAAGATAACTTTGCCATTTGGGGGTGTGACCTTGAGCAAGCTACTAGACCTTTCTAAGCTTCAGTTTCTCCATCCGTAAAATGAGGATAATTGCACTATTATTATCAAATGATATAAAGCAGGTAAAGGCTTAGCCCACCATATTCATCATTGTATGTTTTAAGAACTATGTAAGTAGTTAAAGGCATATTTCTTCTAGTGCTCCTTAAAATTGTCTTCTTTTCATAGCCAATCTTCTGATTTTTTTTCTATGTATCCTACTTATCAAGCAGAGATAAAAATTGTCTCTTCTTAACACAATATAACAAGTCTCTTTACGATTCTTATTTTTCATTTTATTTATTTGCTTTAAAAAAAAACATGCTCTAACAGAAAGTTATCTTCTGAGAAATGAGATAATACCAGAAATTATTAGCACTGCTCAGGCATAGAATATTTCTTTCCTTTCTGTCCTAGTGAGTAAACACATATAAGTCCCCACAGCAAATTCTACACATAAACTGTATGGTAAATATAGTATATTTATAAGAAGATATCCTTTTAAAATATTATAAAACAATGAGGGCCAAATACAAAGATTTGTGGAAGACAATGTTTCTATCATTTAAATGGTTATTTATTAATAACTAAACATTATTTGGGGGAAAAATCCCTATTGTAAAAAATAACATTTCAATTACTTAATGGGACCTACACTGACAGATTGGACATTGCATACAATACATAAAAAGGTCTTCTGAGTCCCATAATTGTGAAGAAGTATATGTGGGTATTTTCTAGCTCTCTTAAATTGTCTTTTATAAATTTTAAACTAAAAATTCCAGCTGCCAGAGGTAAAAATTTACAATTGCATACATGATCATACATTTCTACTCACTGACCACATTCTTTCTCTAAACTTAACTACCATATTTTACCTTTGTTAATTATATGATTTTATCATTGATCTCCTTTATTTAGTAAATTATGCAAAACAATATTTTAAACACATTCTTAGAGCTTTTCTTATAATTATTGAAGGAAAATTAATTTACTAGTTCAGAAGTTAATTTTACACAAACACATTTAATCCACTGCAATTTAAGAAACAAAACAAAAAAGCAAAGGGAAGGAAAATATGAGAGAGAGACAAACCAGAAACAGACTCTAAACTATAGAGAAAGCACTGATGTTTACCAGAGGGGAGGTGGGTGGGTGGATGGGTGAAATAGGTGATAAGGATTAAGGTGTGCACTTGTCATGATCAGTACTAGGTATTGTATGGAAGTGATGAATCACCAAATTGTACATCTGAAATTAATATAACCCTGTATATTAACTGGAATTTAAATACAAACTCTTTTAAAAATGTAATCCACAGCACTTGAGATTGCTCAGGCTTTCTACTACCTTGTAAGAATCCAGAAGATTATATCACATTTTTATTCATGAATCCAGAAAAGTTTGTGTCTCCACAGCAAATATTGTAGTATTTTCCATCTAATTATTTCACTGTTTTTAAAAATAAAAATATATTTGAAAAATATGCAAAATCATTTTTAAATAATATAGATTTTTAGTGACCAGGTTTTCACATACCCGACTGTCAGATTTACCAAACTTACGAACGAAAAAGTGTTTGTCTTCAGAAATGTATTTAGTGATTTTAATTTCCAAGATAGATATCACCTACATATAATCTCCATGTATATACCAAATAAAATATTACAAAATCAAGATTTTTGAAATAAACCTTTCTATGATCTATTTGCAAATCTGTTCAGAATACTTTTATTAAATGTCAGCTGTGAAACTATGTTAAAAATACAGAAAGCAATATCACAAGTTTCATTGAACTTCCCAAATTCTTACAGCCAGGTATTGCGCTCTCTGCTATGGCACACAATAGTATTTTTCTAAAGCAATCAAAAGCAGGCTGGAAGATTCTTTGTTCGTTAGTTGTAAATAATATACTAAATATAAGTAAAAAATGCTGAAAGGTGATATATGCATTTTTAACATGATTATTACTTTAAAACCATAAAACTTGGGATGCCTAGGTGGCTCAGCGGTTGAGCATCTGCCTTCAGCTCAGGGCATGATCCCGGAGACCCAAGATCAAGTCCCACATCGGGCTCCCAGGATGGAGCCTGCTTCTCCCTCTGCATGTGTCTCAGCCTCTCTCTCTCTCTGTGTCTCTCATGAATAAATAAATAAAATCTTTTAAAAAATAAATAAAAACTAAAACCATAAAATTTTAGCTAATGCACTAAATTTTATTTACTTCAACGGAGATTGGACAATACATCATGATGAGGACATTGAGGCAATCAGCACACATTTATAAAATGATGGCTTGAACTTATATTTCATTTTTCATTCATCAGTCTCAGGTGCTTTCAAGTGGATATCTGGAAAATTTTCCCATAAGATTCTTATAACAGAAGATTGCTTACAGATAATGTTCCTTTATCAATTTATCACAGATCAGTAAACATTTATTGAGTGTGTACTATGTGCCAGGCACTATGCTAAGTATTGGAGACAGAAAAATGATTAACTCTTGAGCCCTAGATAAGATATGAAGAGTACCCCTGGAGGTTCGGAATGGTTTTACTCTCTCTTATGGAAGAGAGAGTAAAAACAAACCAAATAAAATCCTGTTAAGAAACAGGGTTTTCAAAAGGTTCTGTGAACGAGGAAGAGAAACATATAATCCAAACTAGGGGAGGGGAGGACGATTACAAAGGCTTTCTTGGAGGCTTATCAATAAACAAGCCTACTGCCTTGCTTTCAGCATGGCCTACTGATTAAGAGCATAAATTCAAATCTGAGAATCATCTGTTACTAGCTGTATGGGTTTGGGCAAGTTACTTTGTCATTCCAAGTTTATTTCCTTGTTTATAAGATGGATATGAGTGTATTTACCTCACAGTGCTATTAAGAGGACCAAATAAGATAATAACTAGAAAGTACAATGGCTGCCATAAAATATACTAGTATTCTGGTTGTTATAATGATGACCTCTCTCTCTCTCTCTCTCTCTCTCTCTCATACACACACACCCCACTTAGCCTAAAAGCTGGTGTTTTCTGGACTTGTTGGTCAATACATGTTAAGTCTTTTATATACCTATAAAAGAAAAACCTTCTTCATCCCACCAAGCCTGCCCCTCTCCATTTTCTGTTTTCAGTCAGGCTTTCTGATCCCCCAAAAAGTCTCCTTGACTTGCTGATCATTAACAGCCATGCCCGTACCATGTCTACTCTCTGAATGTAAGCCTGACCACTGAGAAACCTCCGGACTGTCTACCATAACGGTCCCGTCATCCTTCCCCATCCTCCTCCTCCATGAGAATACAGATCTTTGCCCTTCACCTTCACCCTCTCTGATGGGTCTTTCTTACCAATGTTTCAATGATTTTTCCATAGGCCACTTACCCAGCTTTGTTCTCTAATGGTCACCACTGTCTCTGAGCCAGCAGCCAACACTTCATTTCATTATGTTTCATTTGGATTGAACATCCCTGCAAAGACACTGAATAAAACAATGCGATTAGAACACAAAATCACCGAGGTTCGTGAAGTTGAGAAAGGGTAGCGCTAAAAACATTAAGAGTATGGTCTTTTGTTCCTTCCCACATTATCCTCTTTAGGAACATGACTGTATTTTATAATCATTCTTTCTCCTTCAGTAATCTCCCATTGGCCACTTATCTATCAAGTAACTCTCCCTAAAAGGTTTTTCTCTCCTTCCTCTTCATTTGCAGAAAGACCTGAGGGATGGGTCCAGGCTCAATTCAGTTTCTTTTTTTTTTTTTCTTTTCTTTTTAAGATTTTATTTATTTATTCATGAGAGACACAGAGAGAGAGGTAGAAACACAGGAGGGAGAAGCAGGCTCCCTATGGGGAGCCTGATTTGGGACTCAATCCCAGGACCCTGGGACCAGGCCCTGATCCAAAGGCAAATGCTCAACCGCTGAGCCACCCAGGTGCCCCTCAGTTCAGTTTCTTCTTATACTTTGACCTTTCTGAGCTTACAAAACTATTTTAGCTTTACCAAAGCATTACTCCCACTTTTTAAAGACCAAGATAGACTATATTATTTCAATTTGTAAATTATTCATGATTTAATTCTGTTCCTCATTTGAGACACTTTGTTTTGTGCATCTTTACAACAGCATGTTTACTTCATGCCCACAAAACTTTTCATGTGTTTCAAAGTCCCAAATAGTAAAGCATTTAAGGTCCTATCAGACTCCCCACAGCAAAATAATTTCAAATCCATACCTGATTACAGAAATCAATTATCAGTGGGTTGTATCAATTACATATCAATTTGGGGCAGAAAATTTCAGTTGCCTAATGTTTCCCCTGAAATGTAGAGTTTATACATAAACCAAAAAAAAAAAAAAAAATTGTGTTACAAAAACAGAAAATAGAAAACCAATTGCTGATTAGCAACATGTGAATTTACTAAGCCACAGACTGTATGATTTCAAAGTTTAGCTATCATCTAACCTGTATCATGACCCTGAAACAAAAGGTCATTTGAAACACTTAGAATTCTGGAGGTAGTGAGTCCCCAGCAAAATTTTAAACTTAAATTGCCCCTCCTTCTTACAGCTTTTCCCAACAAACGCTTCCTTCATCATAGCTACTTCTTCAAAGTCGTAGCAAGTAAAATTCCTCAACAACAGGAAAAATAGGAAAACTGAGCTGATTCAGATGAATGACAAGCAATAATTCTCTCTCGCCGTTTTTAAGTCATGATAGCGTAAGTATAATAATTAACATCAATAAATAAAACTAACTTTACATAGCAGACCCTTGGAAAATGCTTCCATTAAACAGTGGAAAAATAGTGACAATAAATAACAAGTTTTTGAGGGTATTTTTTTTTTTTTTTTGGTGGGGGGATAGTTGTTTTTAGAGAGGGAGGGAGAAAAAGAGAAGTTGAGATAGCTTGCTTTTTTAAAAATAATATCAAGCATTTTGATATGTGAAAAACTCCAGACTTGGCAGTAATTTTTACATACCACATCAATATGAAGTGTCTTGATAGTGATTATCATTTGTCAGTTTTAGAAGTTGTTTTTGAAGATTTGATTTATTTATTTCAGAGAGCACACGCAGGGAGAGCAGCAGAGAGAGAGGGAGAAGACCAACCCCCTCACTCCCCACCTTCCCACCCCAACCCACCCGCTGCTGAGCAGGAAACCCAGTGCAGACTTACTCCCAGAACCCTGGGATCACGACCTCAGCCAAAGGCAGATGCTTAACCAACTGAGCCACCCAGGTGCCCCTAGACAGAGTTCTTGAGATTGGGTTTACTCCTTTGTACAGTAAGGCGGAACAGCCATTGAATTTAAAATCCAAGAAACAAATACCATAAAGACAGATTTCTATTTTAAGCTCTGATGAAGCTTTAAAAAAGGAAGGAGGTGCTCGTTATTCTGTCTAGTTGGAATTTTATTCAGTTGTGCCAGCTGAGTCTAGTAAAGGGGTTAGAAGAAGGGAAGGAGAAAACAGCAGTGGGATGTTGTTCTGGGCAGAGAAAGCAGCATGTAACTTCACACTGGCAACAGCAAGACAGGCTAACAAAGGGACAGAAGATGTACTTGACAGGAGTATAGAGAGTTAGCAGATGAGTAGGAGGAGATGGCATATGAGACGTAGGCTGGGGTGCTAGGAAAGAGCCTTGGTGGTAAAGATGAATAGCTTAAACTTAATGCAAAATACAATAAGGGCCTAGTGAGACAAGTCCAGAAGACCACAATAACAGCTACAATACAACATTTCAACTTATCTAAAGGCAGATTTTTAGACAAGGAGTTTTGAAAAGGGGAGGTTACAAAAGCCAGGAAAGAAAACAGTCCAAAATTTAGTCCAAGTGTTTTGTTTTTTTTTTTCTTTTAGACATGAAAGCATAGGGGCGCCTGGCTGGCTCAGTCAGAAGGGCATGCGACTCGATCTCAGGATTGTGAGTTTGAACTGCACATTGGGTGTAGAAATTACTTAAACTTTAAAAAAAAAATAAAACATAAACAGGAATTTAGGGGTGCCAGAGTTGTTTGTTGTTTCTGGCGTTTTCATGGTTTGAATAAATAGGAGGAAGTAAACAAAATGAAGCAAGTAAACTCAAGTTTAGACATGTAAGAAAGAGTTAGGTGACCAAATCCAAAACAAAGAAAGGTAATAATTAGGCTGAGTAGGATCTTAAGTAAAAATGATAGGGGATAAAAACTTCCTGGCAACTGGTCAGTGATCAATGTTTAGGAAGACAGAGTAAAAAGAAAATAAAGAGAAATGGCAAAGTAAATAATAAAGACGATAATATCCTAAAAGCTTCAAAGAGAAGGAATAAAGCATGATAGTCACAGGAATGAATCATTAAATATAGTAAAACAATTTTCCAAACTACAAGTAAATCTCTTAGGGTTCTTTCTGGTTAAATGCAATTCTAGTTTATTTAAAAAGCTGACTTATTTTTTCGTAAGTAAGTTATATTCCTACTGGGAAAAGTTTACTAAAAATTCTCAAGAATTCAGCCATTGTTAAGTAGCCTTTAAGAATTTAAAACAATATTTATTAATGAAGGCCTCATTGTGTACTACACGGTTAAATCCGTTTCTTGTCCAATGTCATTTGAATGCTTAATATCATTTGACCTTAAAGCTAAGAAACTGACATTTTCGCAAATTCACCATTTTGCCACTAGGTGGCGAAAAAACCCAAGTAGTATCTGCCACTAAGGCTAGTACAAAATCCCAAGCACTTAAACCACTAGAATTTCCACCAGGTGTCAACCAAGAGGAGAAAAAAAAAAAAAGACTATTTTTCCCCACTCAAATACACAAATTCATAGCTTTAAACATAACCACCTAAACTCAATTAGAGATAAATGGCTTGCCATTAGCTCTCCAAATAGTTTGCATATTTATATATAATGCTGAGGCCAAGATCACTGCCTTGTCAAATAAGGCAATTGGCCTTGTCAACTTTCCCCCAAAAGCAAGAAAACAGCAAGACCATTAAATACAGTCAAAAACCTTCTACAGTTTATGAATATATAGTTCCAGATTCTTATTTTTTTCCCTTCTACATTTCTTAGAAAGTTCTGATTGCAAAAATCTAGAAAAGATTATGCTTACACTTTGAACCCCAGTGTGATTTTATGAAAACATTGCCATTTGTTACTAAAATGTTCACAATCGAGAGATACGTGTACTTGTCTTGAGACTTAGTATGAGAATTACGATGTTGAACCGTCTAAGGCTATTGGGCCTGTAAAAATTAACATTAGAACTTTACAAAACTAAGCTCTATTCATATACCAAAGCATGCTTTTTAAAAACCAGGTTACAGCCTTCACTAATTTCTAACGAAGATCTATTATGTCGTGAAAGTGATGTCAGCTAAAACACTGTGTCATGTTGCCTCGTAGAAGGTGGTACTTTTTTAGGCCGAACTCTATTTTTAATCCCCTGGACAGAGGAGTTGTAATCATGTCATACACTGCACATCTAGCCGGAGGTGGTGTCTTTAAAAAAAAAAAAAAAAGTCTCTTTTCTTCCTTCTAGGAAGTGGTCAGCCTCCCCCCCCCCACCCCACCCCCGCGTCATCATGCAAACAACTTTGTTGCGTTTCGTTGCTAATTAAGAGATGGAAGACAAAAACAGTTGAAGAGAAAGCAAAACCTATTGATTGAAAAACAACAACGACAACCCATTGATGAAATTCTAGTTGCTTCTGCTTCTGGCTCCTTACGGTGTCCTCTCCTCTAAGGTTTCTGTGGCCTCGCCTGAGTTCATTTCCACAACTGCCTACAACGCACTGGTCTTTAAAAAAAAAAAAAAAATTCAAGCCAAGAATGCTCGTGTCTACGGACATTATTTCTTGTCTGGTTTTTATTACGTCTTCTTTTGAAATTCGTTAGGTCGTGCTCAGCTCAGCAGCCGGCCGCTTGCCCAACCGGTTTCCTTCCCCCCTGCCCCCACCCGCCTTCACGCATCACTTTTTCCTCCCTCCATCCGAGCAGTGGGCCGAACCCCGCAGTGCCGGGAACGCAGGCTTCGGGCTGTGCACGCGGCAGTTTGTCCTTCCCCGGCTTTGCACACAGCCTCCCGCCCGTCCCTGGCCGCCCCCCCACCCCGAGCCCCACTGTCTCAGGATCTATTAGGGTGAGCTCGGTAAGCGGCCCCGGAGCGCACGTCGAGGGTTTACGGTAGCCCGCCTGCCAATGGGAGCCCACGATGGAGAGAAGTCAGGCCCGGCCTCCCGACAGCCCCGGAGCCTCCCTCCCGCAGCCGCGCACCTAATGTACCCGCGAGCGAGCCGGGGACGCGCCGAGAGGGCGGACAGCAGCCGCGGCGTGCGCCTGCGCACTGGGGTTGTTTTTCACAAAGCTGCTCTTAAAGTGAGCTGGCAGGCTCCAGCCGCCCGTCTTTGTAAGGAGACCACTGAGACTAGCGGGATCGTGCAGCGGCGGCGGCTCTGCTGCCCTGACTTTTTAAGAAATCTCAATGAACTATTTGTAAAGAATCACTGATCTTGCCTGCAAGCTTTTTGCACGGCAAAGACATCGATCAGTGTTAGGTGAAGATCACATTTTATATGTGATCTTGACTTTTTTTTTTTGGTCTTACATTATATTTTTATAGATTTTTTTTGTTGTTATAAACATGGTGCTGGGAAAGGTGAAGAGTTTGACAATAAGCTTTGACTGTCTTAATGACAGCAACGTCCCTGTGTATTCTAGTGGGGATACAGTCTCAGGAAGGGTGAATTTAGAAGTTACTGGGGAAATCAGAGTAAAATCTCTTAAAATTCATGCAAGAGGGCATGCGAAAGTACGCTGGACCGAATCGAGAAACGCCGGCTCCAATACTGCCTACACGCAGAATTACACTGAAGAAGTAGAATATTTCAACCATAAAGACATCTTAATTGGACACGAAAGAGGTAAGTTTTTATATTATGGAGGACTCATTAGACCGATTTTTTCTTTGGGAAAGTGCCTTTTCAGCTTTTTCTGAATTAATGTAATTCCACTCCGGGCGTAACACATAGCAGCTTGATGAAGATTAGCAAAGTTGGAAGATCTTGGTTCTCCTTGACATTCATCGTGTGTTAAGCCGTAATGCATGCAGGCATCTGCAAAGTGACTGCAAACTGCACTTAACTACCTCTAGACCCGGCTTGGTCGGTGCCATACGCACTTGCAGTACATTTCTACCTTGCTTGTAAATTCTACTTAAATCCCATCCAGTAATTTTACTAATCAGTTTCCAAATTAATTGCTAAACCCTGCAGTCCCAATATTCCATTTTTCCCCCTTATACTCTGCAACCTCAGGTCTTAGAAACTAAGCTTCAGTGGAGAAATGGAATAACATTTTTAAGTGGGTTAATAGGTGGTTTTCGCTTTTAATATTGACACGTAAAATACTTTAAAGGACTCATCGTTGTTTTTTGAACAAGGATTTCTGTGGCTTATTTTGACATATGGTATCGACACCCCACGTGTTTTTTCCTTATTCTCTCCAAATCCTTTATAAATTTACATCAAGCATTCTCTATTCTAAAGGACAGTAACCTATCATTAGGATAGGTTTCAAATCAGTTTCAGGAACCATCTCGGGTCAGTAATTTTCTTTTCCGAGTAGGATGCCTAACTTTGGAACGTGCATTCAATGAAACCCGTGCCAGTCAAATGGAATTGAAAAGTATTCGGCACATTGGATTTGATTTTTGGTTGGAAAAGGGAGATAAAGGGTTGTCAAGGGGAGAAGGGGTCCTGAGATTTCCAATCTATTGTTTAAATGGTTACATTGTGGAAATATAGGAGACTCTAAGCTTGTTTTTCTAAGTTTCCACCCTTTGTTAGAAGCGGTTCAATCCTGTTTCGGACCAGTTCTGGGGGGTGGTGAGGAGGGGCGCTTGTTCTGCTCTCAGCAGATTGGTTACACGCGTCAGGTGGTGGCGATGACTTAATTCCTAGCCCAAGAAGAATATAATGTTAAAACTGGTTATGTAATTTCATGCTTCTCTTTTTTAATGCAGTATTTAGTTCAAATGGGGCCGATTTTTCAAAAAGTACAGCACACCTTTAACCTTTTTTCATCTTAAAAACCACGTCCCCGGAGGAAGTGCTAATTGAACTAAGACAAGTGTCGAAATGAAGGATGCTTTTGAGTTATGGCACGTAATGCATTATTATTATTATTATTATCACTATTACTAAATACGAAGATGAAATCAGTTCTTTATATAAAGTTGGGTTTTCACAGTTGCACCTTAGCTAACCTGCATCCGGAGATAATTTCCTAGCTCCTCTTTCCAAGCAGGAACACTGATAAGAACTGCAGATGCCGAATGACAGCCTCGGTATCTGTTGGAAAGCAGACGCAGGGGTTTGCGTTTGAACCTTTCTGGACGTTGCAGCTTTTTATAAAATACATAAGAAACAAAGGTTTTGGAGGAGTTGAGGCTTGCAGCAGGGCTAGAAGTAGAATCACGACTTACGGGGACAAACGCAATTTCATTAGTTGGCTCCGTGCTTCCGTGCTAAAGAAAGCCGGGTACCCCGTACCCCCCTCCCCCCCCCCCACGAGATGCCCCCCCTCGACCCCCGCAAAGCGTGGACGGGCTCTCTTTAGCTGGAATAGTTTCAATGACTTAAAAGTGGGACCTCTCAAACTAGCCTGGTAACTGAGGCCCCGCCCCGGGCGCCCGGCGATAGGCGGAGCCGCGTTTGTTAGCCTGTTGCTAAGGCGATGCCGCGCGCTGATTGGATTGGGCGCGGGCGGGTGGGGAGAGTGGGCGTGGCTTGGAACCGGCGTGCGCCGGCAGAGTCTCTCCGGAGCGGCCGCGGCCGCCCCCGCCCCCCCCCCCCGGGTCCCCGCCGGGTCGCCCCCCGCGCCGGCCTTCCTGGGGGGCTGGGGGGGCGGAAGCCTGCGGCCTCCAGGGTCGGACGAGCCCACGGGGAGAAGCTCGCGGCGGCCTCGCAGGTGCCGCTGGGCCGCTGGGCGTGCCCGGAGCCGGCCAGCCCATCCTGAGGGAACTTGCGCGGCAGGGTTAGCCGGACCCCATTTTCCTGGCCTTTTTTTTTTTTTTTTTTTTTTTTTTTTTTTTTCCGGCTGGAAGATGTCAGGTGTCTTCTGTGAAGGCCCGTTTCCTCTCAGCTGGAACAAAGCGTGTGTGCCACCCCGAGCAGCCCCCAGGCCGGCCACCTCGCTGGGACCTGAGGGGCCAGGACGGGAAGGAAAGCCGGGTGTGTGGCTGTGGGTGGGTGGGGGCCCTCGGCGAGCGTCCTCCGGCCCCCCATTGTGCGGCCCTGCCCTCCCCCCCGCCCCGGTTTCCCTCACCGTCACTGGAAAGGTGTCAGGGTGGCCCGAGCCAGATCGAACCGGTCACCGGCTGGGGCGTGGAAAGCGGAAGCGCCGCGCTGCGGCCGCCCCGCCCCCCGGCCCCAGCAGGCTAGGCTGCGCGACCGCGAGCGCGAGCGCCGCGCGACGTATGCCGTATGTATAGCGGGGCGCGCGGGCGGCGGCGGCGGCGGCGGCGGCGCGCGGGCGGGCCGGCTGGGATCTGCTCGCGCCGGTTTAGGCCGGTCCTCTCCTGCTCCGGTCTAGTTCTTGATTGACAGCCCGGCACTTGTTTACCACGGCGCGGCCGCCGCCGCCGCCGCCGCCGCTCGCCTCAATGAGACTGCTGAGCTGGCACAAAAAGGGAGCGAGGAGGGAAGGGAAGGAGAGGGAGGCGAACTTTGGGCGCCTCGCAGGGGAGCGCCGCGAAACGGCCCCCGGCCCGCCGGCCCGCTCCCGAGGCGGGGGTTCGCTGAGGGCGTCTGCACGGGGGGCGAGGGGAGCCGTGCTGAGGGCAAAGGGACTCCGCGGGGCTTCTGAAGAGAAGCGGCCGCGCGGGGACGCCTCTCCCCGCCGCGTGCCCCTCGGACGTGAGGGGCCTCGCGTCGTGCGCTCTCGGCGCTTCGGGGAAAGTCCGCGGGCGCCGGCCCGGGCGCTCCTGGCCAGGTCGGCCTCCGCGCCGCACTCTCCGTCAGCGAGACGTTCCCTGCGCTCGCCAAGGCGGAAATCAGAGTCCTCCGAAGAGTCCGGCATCCCCGCCCTCAGTGTCGTGCAATTTATTTATTCTGGAGAAATCTTAAAAAAAAAAAAAAAAATCGGTCTCCAGAAATTGGGTCTTTAAAAAAAAGAAAGGTCCTCCTCCTTCCTGGCCGTTGGAAACAACCTGATCAGAATTCACCTTTTCCAGAATGTTTGGAACAGTGTGGTTTCCCGGTAAAAGCAGGCAGGCCAGGCACCTTTTAGATCTCAAAAGATAAATTTTTATCTATGCAAATTTCTAGCTTGTTGCCAGGACAAACTGAAGTGTGATCGTTTTAGATTCAATCAAGAAGTTTTGTTTTGGTTAGCCCTAAAACCGACGTTAAAAAAAAAAAAATCCCCGTTCCTTTTTTTTTTTTTTTTTTTGACTTCCAACATTTCGACAAAGTTTTCTGATGGTTGTAGGATTTTGACATTCGTGTCCTCTGTATCAAAACGGACGTTAAAGATCTAGGCGATTTTTCTCTCACATACAGTCATGAATTTTTCTTTTTTTCTTTTTTTTAGATTTTATTTATTTATTTATGAGAGATACATAGAGAGGCAGAGACACAGGCAGGCTCCACTCAGGGAGCGGGACGTGGGACTCGATGCCGGGTCTCCAGGGTCACGCCCTGGGCCGCAGGCGGCGCTAAACCGCTGACCACCCCAGCTGCCCCAGTCATGAATTTTTAGGTCAACCATTGGAGACCAGGATGGCGTCACCTGAGCTCTGACTCCTCTGTTGGACGTGAACTCTAGTAGTCACAGGTGCCCCGCAGTGCGGGTCATTCCCTTTAGAAAGACACCTGTAAGGTAGGCCTACGGATCATTCCGGTCTCACAGGGGAGGCAACTGAAGTCTCGGGACTTGTAGTTGGCCCGAAGGGAGCGACCAAAGTCCGAATTCAGATCTCGCGGGCTCCAAAGCCCGTGGCCTTAACTATTATCAGAGTACCTTTAACGCGATGCCACCAGGAAGACTGTATAAAGGTCTAATATCCAGTCTTTTGTTTTCTTTTCCTGTTTGTTTCAGATGATGATAATTCAGAAGAAGGTTTCAACACTATTCATTCAGGAAGGCATGAATATGCATTCAGCTTCGAGCTTCCACAGACGTAAGTATTATGAGTAACAGGCTTTTTTTTTTTTTTTTGTAGACCTCTGTTCTTTGAAAATTAAAGTCATTCTAAATTTAGATATTTTTTAGTTAAAAAAAAAACCCTTTTCATTACTGAATATTGCTAGAGGAAAACAATACATTAAAAAAAAAGAAGCTGCTTTTTGATGGAGCCTGGCAAAATTATGGAAAGCAAAGCTCGATTCTTAGTTCTCGGTCTTGAAACCTATGAGGTTTTCAAGACTTGAATAGTATTTCAGGTACTGAGAGTGAATTGGAAGGTGCTTGTCAGATACTAAGCACTTTGTACTTTATATCAGGTGGCATTAGCCGAAACGTGGAACATATCAAGTCTCTGACTCAATAATTCAAAAAAAATTAAGCATTTAATCTGTTCTGCTAAATGCTAACCAACAGCAGTAAGCTGAAAAGATAAAAATAAATAAATATCCTAACGTTAGAAGTGGATGTTCTTTTGATATGAGTTCAGTAGCTTCTGTGCAAAGAACTGAAAAAGTCACACAGGTGTACTACGACCTGGAATTCAAGGGAAACACCCATCAGATACCTAAATATAAGGCACAGATATAGCATGAAAAAGGAGAGTGGTTTATTAGTAAAAATAGATTGTTGCAAGAGATTATACTCTCCTCAGTTTTTTAAATGTCTTTATTCTAGTATTTGAATGGTTATATGTGGATAGAGTTCATAAATGGTGTCTTCCAGAGTATTTATCAAATTACGTGACCTCTTTCTAAATGTAATGCCCTAATCTACTTTTAATAGAAGTACTGCGAGTCTGAATATAATGCTAATATTGGACCTGAGTAGTTTTAAGGATAGAGGTCATTTAATATATATTTTAAAAAATTCTATCTATAAACCAAAGTCATCTAAAATAGACTCTGGAAGACTTACATAAATACTGCATTTTCATGCTATACACATTAATGCAAGAGTCTAAAATGCAAAATAAATCTGTAAAAACACCACTACTTCTCATGCTAATCCAGGTTAGCACTCTACCTTGTAAGTAACTGACTACTGGGCATATTTCTAATGAAATTATGAAAAAGAGACTAAACTTACTGAAATAAAACCTCCACAATTAATAAAATCTAGGGGAGAGTTGAAAACCAGTTCTGATGAAAAAAGGGGGATGGGAAGAAAACCAGTTCTGATTCTCTGGATACAGATTAATAGAAATGTTTCTTTTTATTTTTAAGTTCTGTAAAGTTATACAACACAGCCAAAAAGAGTTCTTAGGACATGAGTAACCTAAGAAACGGAAAAGCAGCTTTTTAGAGTTTCAGAAGAGTTTATAAAATGTGAAATTTTTGAAATTATAACAACAGTCCCAGGCATTTTCTAGACCTTCTTAATTAGTTCCTATAAAAGGAGAGAGAATTCGTAGCCAGTGTAGAATATTAGAAATGCTGAAACCATTCTTAACTTTGTTTTTAAATTACCAACCTTTCAAGAATTGCTGACTTTCCAAACTTTCATAATTTTGCCACCAGCATTGAAAGTAGCCTCTTCTTAGTTTAAAGGGATTGTATTCTTCTGGCTTTTTAAAGCAAAATTTCTATAATACTTAAGTGTTAGCTATTGTTTTTTGGAAAACAGAAGGCTTTTTTTCCCCCAATGACTTCTCCCTTTGGAAATTAAAAAAATTCTGTTTGATACCTCATTGATACATGAACAGTGCAATATAGTAACACTTCTATGCTGACCTACTGTATAATTATTAAAAAGAGGTATAAAATTAATATATTGAACTTTATATTCTGCACAGACCACTTGCTACCTCATTCGAAGGCCGACATGGCAGTGTGCGCTATTGGGTGAAAGCCGAATTGCACAGGCCTTGGCTTCTACCAGTAAAATTAAAGAAGGAATTTACAGTCTTTGAGCATATAGATATCAACACTCCTTCATTACTGGTAAGAATTGACTGAATTCTTCATTCTTTGTTTTTTGGCATATAAATACTAAAGAATAATCACCTAAACTATGCAGTCTGTATAATTTTAAAACCGTGATTTCAAATTCCGTAAATACTAATATATTTTTTAAAATACAGTCAAGAGCACACAAATTAGTGAAGAATATGCTCGTATTTCCTGACAGTATAATGACTTTAAAAATTTTTTAAAGTCAAAGCAACATATGGTATGAAATAACTCTTACTCTGAAATTAACAGAATAACAAAAAATAGATCTGTTCCCTGGATAATTTAAGTGGAGGCGGAACAGTACTATCAATTATTTTTATTGTAAGAAAATGTATGTCACTTACCATGAAAAGATCATACTCTAAAATTTGGACTGCATTGCATATTCCAATATAGGGATAGTTGTCAAATAATGGGGAGATTGTCACTTTCATGAAAAAACCATTACATTTTAAAAGAAATCCTTTTTAATTGCATTTTTTCACAAGATTCAAATTTGACTTTAAAAACTTCATCAGTTTTAAGCAAATGATAACATCTTTAGGCAAATAAGAATCCTAAAAATGAGAGTTTTCCTTTTTTCACAAAACTGATTTTTACATTCTCAAAGAAAGATGTTAACATTTGGGATTAGAACCAAGTTGCTTTCCAAGCTGCCTTTTTTTAAGGCAGTTTAAGTGGAATGTGGAAAGGGTTTTTTTGTTTGTTTGTTTGTTTGATTGGTTTGTTTTTAATTACTATATATGTAAATAGTGTGAGCGAAAACTGTGTTTATGGGATATGTTAAGCCATGTTTTTTGTTTTATTTTTTTTTAACTGGATGGAAATTTGTATAAAACAAAAATAATTGTATAATTCAGAAGCCATTGGTTAGTTTTTTAAAAAGTATATTTCAATACAGTTGGGGGAAAAAAAGCAACACTGCTTTTAATTTTAATTCCCCAAGAATCAAGAGTTTTATTTTAAAACATTCTGTTACTGCTCTAATTTATACATTGACCCTTTTCTCTAAATTTATTTCTTGCAGTCACCCCAAGCAGGCACAAAAGAAAAGACTCTCTGTTGCTGGTTCTGTACCTCAGGCCCAATATCCTTAAGTGCCAAAATCGAAAGGAAGGGCTATACCCCAGGTATGTATGAGATGGATTCCCACAGAAGTGGTCTTTCTTCTCTTAGCTCTTGGTGTAAATTTATAGTATTTCTACTAAATGCAAATGTAATACAGTATTCTTTGGTAAAATAACTCCGTTTTCTTTCATGCATGGGAATGTGGTTTCCTTTTTTTTTTTTTTTTCTTTTAAGATTTTATTTATTTATTCATGAGAGACACAGGAGAGAGGCAGAGACCTAGGCAGAGGGAGAAGCATGGGACTCGATCCCAGGCCCCAGGATCATGCCCTGAGTCAGAGGCAGATGCTCAACTGCTAAGCCACTCAGGTGTCCTGTGTGATGTCCATTTTTAAATAGCTACTAGAAATCAGTAGCCATTTTACCAATTTAAGTTACTTGCCACTTTGGGGACAGTTTTTCATCCATGTAGTCCATTGAACTTTCACACTTATCTACATTTTTAGAGGGTTTTTTATTTGTTTAACAGTAGATACATGTTTTTTTTCACCAGGTGAATCAATTCAGATATTTGCTGAGATTGAGAACTGCTCTTCCCGAATGGTAGTGCCAAAGGCAGCCATTTACCAAACACAGGCCTTCTATGCCAAAGGGAAAATGAAGGAAGTAAAACAGCTGGTGGCTAACTTGCGAGGAGAATCCTTATCATCTGGAAAGACCGATACATGGAATGGAAAATTGCTGAAAATTCCACCAGTTTCTCCCTCTATCCTCGACTGTAGCATCATTCGTGTGGAATATTCACTAATGGTATGTATAGATTTAAGAGTTTGTTCATTATTAAAGTCATGAGGATATCATTCTGTCTTATTCCAGGGTTTGGTTTTTATCTTCCATGTATCATAGATACATACATATGTAAACCTTTAATTTGAATTACCACTATTTTATGTCACATGTAAATGTACTACACAGTACTATACATAGTGGAGGAACTTTTATTTTAGAATATATATATATATGTATGTATAAAAGAAAGTAAATGAAAAACTAAGGTAATGTTAAAATTGGGTTATTGGTTTTTTAAAAAGAAATAATGCTTGGAATTCTAAACCTATCATCTCCTTTCAATGTTTTAGGTATATGTGGATATTCCTGGAGCTATGGATTTATTTCTTAATTTGCCACTTGTCATTGGTACCATTCCTCTACATCCATTTGGTAGCAGAACCTCAAGTGTAAGCAGTCAGTGTAGCATGAATATGAACTGGCTTGGCTTATCCCTACGTGAAAGACCTGAAGGTAATTCAATAATGCATGTTTAAGCCTAATCTCGTATGATTATTTTCAAGATTGTAATTTTGCTTCTAGTATTTTATGATTAAATTTTTGTCTATATCTGCAGAAAGTAGATGTGTCCCTAATGTTAGATTTAAAACATATATCCCCCTAGTTTTAATCACAAAACAATTATTATTTTTACCTTGACATTCCTTTTTAATACCTACTATTCTGTGTATTTTGACATGCATAAGAACATGCTGTTCGAATTGCGTGTATCTTTTTCCTTCAGCACCACCCAGCTATGCAGAAGTGGTAACAGAGGAACAAAGGCGGAACAATCTTGCACCAGTGAGTGCTTGTGATGACTTTGAGAGAGCGCTTCAAGGACCACTGTTTGCATATATCCAGGAGTTTCGGTTCTTGCCTCCACCTCTTTATTCAGAGGTAAGCCCCAGCATCTTGAGTCTGAAATGGGCAGACTCTCCTAGGAAATAGCACTGCAGACTTAAAAAAAAAAAAAAAGTAGTTAGGTTTTGATTCTCATCGTATTAATAGAAAAACATGATCTAGAACAACAGGATAAACATTTGATTAAGGTGTCAAGATTCACATTCTTAAATTTAATAAGTAGAACTCATATTATTGGGGAAATAGGGATAATGCTCTAAACTCATACTTACAAAGTGCCAGTTAAAGGAACAATTCATACTTTAAAGCATCAATAGAAGTGGCATTTTGCAAGCATGAACTAATCAAGTAACTAGAAGTTATCTTTATCATCCTTTCCCAATGTAATTCTTGCATATAACGTTCCCAGTCATAGGGGAAGATAACATATTTGCAAATCATGTTAGACCAGCATTTCTACACGGTTTCTTTTTATTCATCTCATATGAATGACCACGAAGCACTTACGTGAGTAGAACATGGCCCTTACTTGGGAGAGGCCTACAGATTTGTGAGAACAAATTTAGAAGCAAGGTATTCCATAATAAAGTGATTAGAATGCACTCAGTTCATTTGAGGAGCAGTTCATTAGGCCTTGGAAATCGAGAAAGTCTTCCCTGAGAAGGGAGCCAAATCTTCAAAGGAAGAGGAAGGAGGAGGAAGTTCTAGATTGTATTAAGGTTTTTTCTCTTTTAAGTTATTGAAAGTTACTTGCTTTTTTCCCCCCTCAAAAATGTGTTTTACCTAGTTTTGTGAGTCACTTTAAATTACGCCACATTTAAATGCAAGTAAAATGGGTCTTGTCCAAAAGATGTTTCAGTAAACGAAATGTATTAAAGCCAATTATTTGCCTTCTTGTGCCCATTCTCTTTGTACCCGAGAGGCAGCTGAGATACAGTCACCTTGCTTTGAATATATGTGCATATGAAAGTCACACTAGTAACAGAGGAAGGGGGCAGGCTCAGCCTTGCTATTTCTTGATAGACCTAATTTTCCTAGGCCCTCTCTGGTGTCTCTTACTCACAAATTATTACTTCAAATATTCACCAAGAACATTATTTACACAACTGCATTCTTCCCAAAGCCTAGAAAAACATGAGTTGACTTTTGTAAAAGGATGGAAGGGATACTTTACAAAGATCATTACTACGAAGATGTGTTCTCCATTGTATTTTAGTCTTAAATACTACGAAGTGCTGAGTAAAACACCATTCACTGATAAAATTTTTACCATTAGCTTTTGGGAAAGAGAACTATTTGGGCATACCTTATTAATCTAGTAATTAAATATCAGCCACTTTATAGATATTACGAGTATCCTTTTCTCCCTTACATGCTGTGTATGTTCTGATTAAACTCTTCAGTAGTACTCAAAATGTTAGTCACTGCTCCATTTTTATTAGACCTTTTCAAAGAAGTGTAATTTTTTTTCACTTTTCTTTTTAGATTGATCCAAATCCTGATCAGTCAGCAGATGATAGACCATCCTGCCCATCTCGTTGAAGGAACACTTGGTTAAATCAAGTTGATGTGGATTCCGAACTGTATCTCTTCCCAGCTGAGGACAGAGAAGTATCTTGGAGACACGTTTTCAGAGGAAGTGGAATTGCTTTTGCCCAGAAAAATGGCAAATACATGAAACAACCAGTGATCATGCTTTAGAAGCCTACAGCAACATTCTGGGACTGCTCCAACATGCTTGAAGATCTAAGCTTTTCTCCTTTAAAACAGGCACATACTAAGAGCAGTCTTCTTAGCCTATGGTCATACGTGTCAAGACACCACGTTGTAAAGAGGGATGATTTCCTTCTTTTGATTTGAAAATTTGCACATGCTCAATGCTTACATTGTGCAGTTCCGATGTCACTACAGCTTTTTTTTTTTTCCATTTATGCCAGACTCTTGATACTCTTTAAAAACTTGTTTGTGGTCAGCACAACAAGGAACAAAAGAAAGCTTTGAAAAAACTTTAACATGAAAAAAACGCACTGACTTTTTTTTTTTTAATTTAATATAGCCTGGACTTTACCTGCGTATGCACATGCTCAGAAATGTCCTACTAGGCTGACCATGTATCACCTCTTCAGCTTGGATCCTATTGTGGATTTATTTACAAACATCAAATGCCTTCAAGCCAATCCTTCTTGCTGTATGTTTTGCAGCCTACTGTAGTAGATACGCAACAGATATGTGGGAAAAAGAGATAAGAGGAGGAAGCTAATAAGAGACTTTGTCAAGATTGTATACCTTCTTGGTTTCTTTTAAGAATTTGTTGCCTTTCTACTATTACAGCAAAGCAGCATTTTGTTACTGACTGCCTAAAATCACTTAATCTCAGGTGAACGCATCACTTGCCAAACTGTTGGAATGCTATTTGTGTTTTGTTGCACTGTTGAGTTATTTTTTTGTTTGTTTGTTTGGTTGGCTTTTTGGAGAGGGAAATTTGGAAAAGGGACATACACAAAAGTGATAACCCACCCACATTCCCTTTTTATCATGACATAAAAGAAGAAACTAGCAGAGCTAAGAATGGAGTAAGAAAGGCAGTATGGCAGGCACCAGCAAAGAGTTAAGGGCTTGTTGCTCTTAAAATTTACTGTTATTTTTATTATTTTAAGAGTATGGAAATTTTCCAGTCACTGGAGAAGAGGAGAAAGTGCATTTATTTTTATACAGAGTTACTTAATTACCTCCAAAACACATATGTTGGAAATCATTTTTGCTGGTGCAGAGTATTTTAATGAGCAGGAATATATATATACACACATACACATAGATCCAAATATATATGTGTATGTGTGTGTATATATATATTCAGGTTACAATTAGCTTAATTTATACATTTCCTATCCTGCTCAAGCTTCTCAGAGCTTGAAAACCCAGGTTTATTCTAAAAGTGTATAACTTCAAAATTACAAATACTAGAATGTATGCTGGAATGAGAACTGTTTTTATATTTTTGTGGGTTTTTTTTTTTTAATGAAAGTATTTTTTCCATTACCTAAAGAACATTTTGCTTAAACATGAGAAACCACTCACTTTGAGTATATATAGATAAGAGCAACCACCTCAGTACATTATAATTAAAGATAATTTACAGTTGGCTCATTACAAATATACCAGCATTCATGATGACACTTAAAAACCACTTTCCAAGGTACCAAGTGTACTGATTGTCTTATTTCAGAAGGAATTCAGCTCTGCTGTTTTTAATGAAAATCAGCATCTCTGATGTTGCAACATACGTGTGAAATGGATGTTACATCTATCCTGCCATTTAACCCCACAGTGAATAAAGTGGCTGAAAATAATAGTAACTCTGGCTTGGTGCTTGACCTGGTTAAATACTGTCTTAAAGCTTCATACAAAACAAATAGGCTTTTCCATAAGTGGCCTTTAAGAAAACATGGAAGACAATTCATGTTTGAAAAATGCTGACAGGGTGAAGAAAGCCCAGCGTAAAAATGAATCGCGTTTTAAGTGATTCAGTAAAGGGTTTGGGCTCCCGTAGCAAACTAATACTAGATAATAAGGAAATGGGGGTGAAATATTTTTTTATTGTTGTTAAATCATTTTGTGAATGTCCCCCTCAAAAGAAGCTAATGGAATATTTGGCATAAAGGGCATTTGGTGGTTTTATTTTTGTTTGGGGGGGGACTGTCTGAAAAATCCCTTTTCTTTTCTCTCTTCTTATGTCTAACTGACTAGGGAACAATTGTTGATATGCATAGCATTGGAATACTTATCACCATATACTCTTATAACACATGAAGCAAGAATGACCAATATTCTGATAATTGGACTGGGTCACAAAATGTGATTAAATTTTAAATATATAAAACTTTATCAAATAAAGTTTTATTTTCCCCATTAAAATATTTCTTTTCTTTCTTATTTAGAGGCATTACTTTACTCTCTTCTAAATATTGGTCAATTCCTGACATAAGATGTGAGGTTCACAGTTGTATTCCAGTATTCAAGATAGATTCCTGATTTTGCAATTAGGAAAAGTAAAACCCAAAACGTTAGCAAAACAAAGTGCAATATTAAATGTTTGCTTTATAGATTATATTCTATGGCTGTTTGTAATTTCTCTTTTTTTCCTGTTTTATTTGGTGCTGAATATGTCCTTGTAGGCTCTGTTTTAAGAAAACAATATGTGGGAAATGATTTAATTTTTCCTATTGCTCTTCCTTGTGGAAAATAAAGTGTTTTGTTTTTTTCTTTTTTGTAAAATTGTGGAGATTTACTTGAATCTTGATCATGTCAGTAACTCATCATACATGCAAACACTATTAGAACTACAATTAAATTCTATTTTAAGCCATTCTGGGTAAGACTTACTTCAAGCCACCAAAGAGAACTACTGAAACCTTAAAGGAATTTTTAATACTGATTATCAGCGTTTGACTTAATAATCCATCAAATTATGGATGCTGTTTAAATAAAAGCTGTAAGTCCATTGTATAAATTTCAGTCCTCTATATGATCCAAACTTACCTGTTACCAGGTAAAGTAGTTTCACTTTCAGGTACCAATTCCTTCTTGCTGTGATGTGTCCCAAGTTTCTATTATTTCAAGAGCACATAAATTAAGTTTTATTAACTAATCTTAGAAAAATATTTTTTATAAACTTTAGAACAACTGTACGTATTCTTTTTCTGAAGGAATGTGTGGATTTCACAGTGATTTGTAACATTAGAAGTAGTTTTGGACCACATTAAGAAAATAACCTTTCTTCAGTGTTTATATACTCCTAGATTAGCTATCAAGTTGTATATGTGCCTTATACTATGATTCTCTCCTATTCTCAAATTTGTATACATACATAAGGTGTGACAAATGTTTAGACAATATGTTTATAATCAATTTTACAGATATAAGAGCTAGCAATCTACACAATGTCTATACAGTAAGAAAGATGACCAAGGGAAGAACTATAGCATGAGAAAGGGAGATAGAGGTTTTGGGTTCTATAACTTTAGATGTAGCCTTGAACAAAATGTGTGAATTTTGATGTCTTCATCTTCAAGGTGGAAAAGATCTCCAAAGTCCCTTTCATCACTGAAGGTACAAGGTTATAATATATCTTTAGGTAAAGAAATAATGCTCTAAGTCAATTACAACATTGGAAATGAACTACAGTGCTTCTTAATTTGCATTAGAATACTTTTAGACTGAGTTAAGTACATGTTTCAAGTTATATACAATTGATAGTTTCCTGGCTCTGCTTCTGCATTGTCATCGATACTTAGCAAACTATCACCAGTTAGGATTTACTGAATGACCAAGCTTACTATATTTTTCAGGATTTTTTTTTATTGTAACAGGGAGAAACTCAGACTAGCTTAAGTACTAAAACACTAATAACCAGTAATTCCAAGGATGAACTATATTAAATACATTTGAATCCAGAAATCCAAATAATGCTCTGAGGACACTTGTCTCTCATCTCTGTTCACTTACCTTTTTCATATTAGCCTTATTCTTTCATAATAGGCCAAGAAAGATGAGCCCAGCTTCTATAGCTCCAGGAAGAAAAGCCATCTGGACTCTCCAAATCACTTGTTAGGGAAGATTCTGATTGGCCAATATCTGGGTTATGTCTCATGCCACACAGAATGGGTTTCCCAATAGAAATCTGTTTCCAGAAGAAGGGAGAAAAGCGGTTACTATATATTCTTGGTATTTCTAGTGTTGTCCAAACCAGCAGTAATGGATCACTTGAAAAGCGCATTAGAAAAGCAGTATATCAGGGTCTATCCCAGAATACTGACCCAATACCTGTTTACATGATTCCTAGATAATTTGTAAGTACATTAAATTTAAGAAGCTCTGTAGCACACCAAAGAAAAGTAAGAGATGAAGACACAACAGGCAACTTTGTTTTCATGAGTCTCAGACTGTAAGTGAGCTGAGGATTTGGGAACTTAGTAAGTGAAAACTAGGGACGCCTGGGTGGCTCAGCTGTGCCTTCGGCCCAGGGCGTGATCCTGGAGTCCTGGGATTGAGTCCCACATCATGGGACTGCCCTGCATGGAGCCTGCTTGGAGCTGGCTTCTCCTCCGCCTGTGTCTCTCATGAATAAATAAATAAAATCTTGTTTAAAAAAAAAATAAATGAAAAATAATCATGCCATTTTAAATCTCAAAGCCTGTTTATGGCTTGATATTTTGGGGATACAATTTTGTAACTACTACTATAATGATGGGTGGCAATTATTATACTTATATTAACAACCAGCATTTCTCAAAACATCCATGACTAAATGATGAAATATTTTGTCTTTTTATTTCTTGATTTCAAAATCAATAGGAGATGCATTTTTCAATTCATGAGAGAAAAATTTATTGAGATTAAAAAATTAATTTGACTTTTGAGGAATGTAGTCTGAAATCTTTTTAAGAAAAAAAATTTAGGAAAATAGCCAGGAAATGCAGTAGATACATGAAGATGGAAATCCAATACACGAATATGTCAAATCCAAAACAACCAGTAGTTAAAAATCCAAATGCACAAGCCCAACTGGAAATAGAACCAATATCATTGTCTTTGTTGAATAGCATGAAGTTATAAGGAAAAGAATATATTTTCTCAAACCAGCTTCACAATTACTAACTTAGGTAATTGAAGTCACGATTATTATAGAGCAGAAAAACAAGTTGCTTTAGAATAGATTCTAATACTTTTATGTTAAGATCATATAGCCTAATGTGATTCACAAAAACAAATGCTTATGACTTGAGGAATTTCTGATGCATTATAGTTAAGTCTAACTGGAAATGGATTTTTGCTACTTCTAAATTCAAGACTTCCATAAATTCTCAACATCAGTTTACAATCTACACAAAATGATTATTACCTCTGGCACTGATAGGTCTCTGGGAACATTAATAAAGTTAAAATAGGGAGTTAAAACATCTTTGCATAATTTAGAGATTTACTAGTTACACAAAACAGTCTTATCAGTAAACAGAAGGATGTGAAAAATTAAAATATATTGTCCTAAGTCTAACAGTGATGATACAACAGATGAAAGTCAAATTATTACACTACTATTACTTTAGATGACATGAATTTTTGCTATCTGATCCTTACTGAATATAGGAATTTGTACTTATTAGATCATCTTTCTCTAATGATTAATAGCTTAAATAATGATAGAAATGCAAAAAACAAATTGCTAGAATAAACAGCCAGTTTCTGCTTTGCTTTTTTTTTTTTTTAAGGACATCATCAACATTTCTACCTTCAAGTGCAAGACACACTTGTATAATCTACACATCTTGACAGATCTGAATCCCAAAAGGTAGTACTCACGATGTTTAGAACAAGAGGAAAATAACAGGAAACTAAGATACAGCACACACATCACATAAACAGGATGCTGGCAGCCCTTATAAAAAGCGGTCCCATAATCCACAACAGCAAAATCACACATGCATTCCCTTCCCAAACTGGTAATCCCAAAATGACAAAAGCAGAGGAGAAAATACTCTCTCTCCTTACTATTTCTCCTATTTGGAGAGTCAACTTCAGGAAACCCTTGTGAAGAAACAACCACAGGAGTACATGCTGTGTAGGGAAGCAGTGGACAAATACCTCCGCTGGCGAGCTTTCATGAGTGCCTTGAGCAGCCTGACCAGGAAAAGCCCCATAAATTCCCTCATTACATTGTTCTCTGTTATTAGTTTCCTACTGGCTACCTCAACAAAATACTTCAAACCAGGAGACCTAAAACAACTGAAATTTACTCTCTCACGGTTCTGGAGGCTAAAAGTCCAAAATCATGGCAGTGCTATACTCCTGAAGTCTACAGAGGCAGACCTTTCCTTGCCTCTTCTTGCCTATGGTGGTGGCTGCCCATCTTTGGCAGTCCTTGTTTTGCAGACGCACCGCTGGAACCTCTGCCCTTTTTTATCTAATGGCCATCTTCTCCTAGGGTCTCTGTCCCTTCACATGGCTTTCTCCTCTGAGTTTCTCCTCGTCTTATACAGACAGAGTCGTGCTGGATTAAGGGTCCACTGTACTACAGCACAAACTTTATATTACCTAATTACATCTGCAATGTCCCTGTTCCAAATCAAGTCATATTCTGAGACACTGGGGATTAGAGCTGCAACCTATCTTTTTGGGAGACACAATTCAATCCATAACAACCTTCTTTCCTCCAAAAAAGAAAACATGCTAATAATGTAGTACCTATAAGGAAAAGCTATCTATTTAGAGGAAATACATTCAGCTATTCCTCACTTTATAGAGCAGATTTAGTCCCAAACTGTGAAATCACTATAGATCAAAGGAAACATTCCCTCCCTGCTACCCCTTTTTTTCCTGCTGGGTTACTGTTTGGGGGTGAGCACTCATCTGAGAGATAAGAAATCTAAGTTCTGGTCCACAGACACTAAGTGGCTGAATGAACTGAACAAGTCATCTGACTTTTCTGATGTTGCATTTCCTGCTTCTTAATCTATGAAATTTCTTGGGGCACCTGGCTGGCTCAGTCAGTGGGGCACATGACTCTTGACCTCAGGGTGTGAGTTCAAGCCCCATGTTGGCTGTACTTAAAAAATAAAAACTTAAAAAAAAAATGAAATTCCTCTTCCAGCAATACCTTTCCATTCAGAATACCTGATATAGTTGAATTAAAATATCATAACCTTGTACTCAGGTTCTGGACTTGAAGATTTTATATTACTGTAAAATTTATTATTTCCCTATACTTACACCAATACTACAACCTAAAACTTACACAACTAAATTTCACTCTAGAAAATAGTATATGGTACTATGTAGGCCACTACTTTATTTGAAACAGTAAAAGCTAGCCACGATTCATCCAATAACCATGGGGTTTTAGAAAGCACATTGTGTCAGGAATCAAGAATCCTGCTCCCAGTCTTCCTCTAGCTAGTTGGTCCCAATGTAACCACCAGTGAACTCTCTGGGCCTTGGTTTCTTCATTCTTCATCAGGTAAAAAGAGACTTTCCCATGACTTCTGTGATTTCTTCTAGCCAAATAGTCAACCCATCTACCTGTTATGCAACAGGGATGAAATTCAGGTGAGAGCTTGCTTTCAGAATGCCACATAATCCATCTTTAGGCATGCCTTGGAGATCTTGCAGGTTCGGTTCCAGACCATTTCAATAAGGTGAATATTGCAATAAAGCTAGTCAAATAAGTGTTTTTGTTGGTTTTTATTTTTATTCATTCATTCATTCATTCATTCATGAGACAGAGAGAGAGAGAGAGAGAGACAGGCAGAGACACAGGCAGAGGGAGAAGCAGGCTCCATTCCGGGAGCCTGACGCGGGACTCGATCCCGGGACCCCAGGATCACACCCTGGGCCAAAGGCAGGTGCTAAACCACTGAGCCATCCAGGGAACCCCAAATAAATGTTTTTATATCCCAGAACATTTAAAAATTATGTTTACACTATAATGTACTATATTAAGTGTGTAATAGCATTGTGTCTTTAAAAAAATGTGTATACCTTTTTTGTTTATAAGATTTATTTATTTGTTTATTTATTTATTTATTTGAGAGAGAGAGAGAGAGAGAGAAAGCATCAGTGAGGGGAGGAGCAGAGGGAGAAGGAGGGAGAATTTTTTTTTTTTTTTTTTTTTTTTTTTAAAGATTTTATTTATTTATTCATGATAGTCACAGAGGAGAGAGAGAGAGGCAGAGACACAGGCAGAGGGAGAAGCAGGCTCCATGCACCGGGAGCCCGACGTGGGATTCGATCCCGGGTCTCCAGGATCGCGCCCTGGGCCAAAGGCAGGCGCCAAACCGCTGCGCCACCCAGGGATCCCGAAGGAGGGAGAATTTTAAGCAGGCTCCATGCCAAGCACGGAGCCCAACGTGGGGCTCGATCTCATGACCCTGAGATCATGATCAGAGCCAAAATCAAAGTCAGAGACACAACTGACTGAGCCACCCAGGCACCCCAACAATGTGTATACCTTTTTTTAAAAAGATTTTATTTCTTTATTCATGAGAGACACAGAGAGAGAGAGAGAGAGAGGCAGAGACACACACAGGCAGAGGGAGAAGCAGGCTCCATGCAAGGAACTCGATGTGGGACTCGATCCCAGGATCCCGGGATCACGCCCTGAGCCAAAGGCAGACGCTCAACCACTGAGCCACCCAGGTGTCCCAACAATGTGTATACCTTAATGAAACAATACTTTATGGCCAAAAAAGGCTAACCATCATGAGAGCTTTCAGCAACTTATAATCTTTTTGCTGGTGGAGGGTTAATGGCTGCTGACTGATCAGGGTGCTGGTTGCTAAGGATTGGGGTGATTGTAGTCATTTCTTTTTTGTTTTATGTAAACTCTGTGTCCAAAGTGGATCTCATGACCCTGAGATCAAGAGTCACGTGCTCTACCAACTGAGCAGCCAGGCAGGAACCCTTTCTTGTGGTAATTTCTTAAAATAAGACAACAATGAATTTTGCCACATTAACTGGCTCTTCCTTTCATGAATGATTTCTTTGTAGCATGTGAAGCTGTTTGATAGCATTTTACCTATGGTAGAACTATCGAAATTGAAATCAATCCTCTCAAACCCTGCTGCTGCTTTATTAACTAAGTTTATGTAAAATTCTAAATCTCTTATTGTCATTTCAACAGTCTTCATAACATCTTCACCAGGAGTAGATTCCCTCCCTAGAAACCACTTTGCTCATCCATAAGAAGTAGCTCTTCATCTGTTCAAATTTTATCATGATGTTCTAGCAATTGAGCCAATTATCAAGATTGTTCTAGCAATCTTTAGGCTCCACTTCTAATTCTAGTTTTCTTGCTCTTTCCACTACATCTGCACTTACTTCCTCCACTGAAGTTAAACTCCTCAATGTCATCCATGAGGCCTGGAATCACTTCTTCCAAACTCCTTTTCATATTGATATTTTTACCTCTTCTCATGAATCACAAATTTTCTTAATGGCATCTAACATGGTGAATTCTTTCCAGAAGGTTTTCAACTGACTGCCCAGATCCATCAGAGGAATCACTATATCCATGGCAGCTTTGATTTTACATAATATATTTCTTAAATAATTAACACTTGAAAGTTGGGGTGTCTGATTCAATCATCAAGCAAGAGAATCTTGATGTTGGGGTTGTTAAGTTCGAGCCCCATGTTGGGTGTAGAGATTATTTAAAAATAAAATCTGTTTTAAAAAATACATACATATATACACACTTGAAAGTCAAAACTCCTCTTTAGTCCCTGGGCTGCAAAGTGGATATAATATTAGCAGGTATGAGAACAACATTCTTCTCATTGTCCATCTTCATCAGAACTCTTGGGTGACCAGGCACATTGTCAATGAGCAGTGATATTTTGTGGAACGCTTCATGAATTTGCGTGTCATCCTCACACAGGGGCCATGCTAATCTTCTCTGTATCATCCCAATTTTAGTACACGTGCTGCTGAAGCAAGCACAGCAGTGATATTTTGAAAGGAATCTTTTTTTTTTTTTTTTTTTTTTTTTTCTGAGCAGTAGATGTCAACAGTGGGCATAAAATATTCAGCAAACCATGTTGTAAACATATTGTGCTGTCATCTAGGCTCTGTTGCTCCATTTATGGAGCACGGGCTGAGTAGATTTAGCATAAGTCCTCGGGGCCCTAGGATTTTCAGAATGGTAAGTGAGCATTGGTGTCAACTTAAAGTCACCAGTTGTATTAGCCCCTAATGAGAGAGTCAGCCTATCCTGTGAAGCTTTGAAGCAAGACATTGACTTCTCCTCTCCAGCTATGAAAGTCCTAGATGGCATCTTCTTCCAGTATAAAGCTGTTTCATCGACAGCGAAAATCTGTTGCTCAGTGTAGGCACTTTAATGAATTATCTTAGCTAAACCTTCGAAATAACTTGCTGCCACTTCTCCATCAGGCACCCACTGCTTCACCTCGCACTGTTATTGTTATAGAGATGGCTTATTTCCTTAAATCTCATGTACCAAGCTCTGCTAGCCTCAGACTTTTCTTCTGCAGTGTCCTCACTTTTCTCAGCCTTCATACAACTGAAGAGAGAGAGGGCCTTGCTCTGGATTTGGCTTTGACTTAAGGGAATGTCATGGCTAGTTTGGTCTTATAGTCAACCATTAAAATTTTCTCCATATCAGCAATAGGCTATTTAACTTTCTTATCAATCACATTATTCACTGGAGTGGCATTTTTCATTTCCTTTAAGAACCTTTCCTTTGCATTCATAACTTGGCTATTTAGCACAAGCAGCCTATCTTTTGGCCTATCTCAGCTTTTGACGTGTCTTTCTCACTAAGCTTATTTATTTCCAGCTTTTGATTTAAAGTGAGAGACATGTGACTCTTCCTTTCCCTTGAACACTAAGAGGCCATCAGAGGGTTATTAATTGGCCTCATTTCAATATTGTTGTGTCTCAGGGAAGAAGGAGGCAGGAGAGATAGAGAGATGGGGTATAACCCATCAGGAGACACACACATTTGTCACTTATGTTCACGGTCTTCCAAGGGTGTGGTTCACACTGTCCCAAAACAATTTTAAGAGCAACATCGAAAGTCACTGATCAGAGATCACCATAACAAATACAATAAATAATGAAAAAGTTTCAAATATTGGGAGACTTACCAAAATGTGACACAGGGACACAGAGTAATAAGCAAATGCTATTGGAAAAAAGGCCCCCAAAGATTTGCTCCACACAAGCTTGCCACCAGCCTTCAATCTGCAAAAAAACAAAGTATTCACAAAGTGCAATAAAGCACAGTGCAATAAAATGAGGTGTGCCTACATGCAATTTGGGATTGGTTTGGTTATTTAGACAAAAGTCTCTTTCTTGTTTAAGGTAATTAGACTCTTCCCAATTCTAACATGAAGATATGTATTTTTACCTATAGCACTGAGCAATTTCAGCATATACTCCTAATGCTAAGATACAGATCCAAAACATTTCAGGACAGGACTAGTAAATAAGGAATGTATTTGGTTTTCTAAAACTCACGACAACAAAAATTAATTCATAGAGTAGTTGAGCCTCAGTTGGTTTACGAGTCAGAAGAGAGTAAGACTTCTGAAAAGATCTGGCTGTTATTCAGGAACAGCTGCAAAGTCACCTGCCTGCTTTTGTGGGAAAGATACCAGTGATTCTGGCTTACATAAACGGAGGGAGGAAGATGATAGGCAAGTAGAAATGTTCCTTTGAAAGGAAGTTGAATATTTCTCTGTTCACCTTAATGTTGTTTACTTCAAAGATAATCTCCAATTTATGTTAACACTAGATTCTCTCAAGAGTAAAAAGTGAACCTGGGATATCTCTATTTGGGATAACGCTACTAAAGTACACAATAGAAAACCCTGGAGAAAAACAGTATAAAGTTCGGGCTACAATCCCCTCTTATTACACAGTGAAATTTCCTTCCCAAATACCCTCAGCTCAGTTCTAATGGAATACAACATAATAGAGTTTTGTTACCTTAGGGTATTATCTACACCATTCTATGCTTCTTTGACAGTTAGCTTTCTTGATTCAATAAAGGAGAAGAAAATTGCTCCAATTTAAGGAAAATCTATTAACTTGTTTGGTTCTCTAAGGTACTATTCTTCAGTACGTTGAAGCACTAGCTAACAAAATAACATCATAGAAATCGAAAAGCTCTGACCAGGTAGAGCTTGGAGTATATATTGCTAAATTAGGGGAAAGACTGTATGTCTGTATGCCTTAACCCTCTTCCTCATAAGTCCACGTGGAGTGATTTGTGAAGTAGAGAAATGACACACGTGTATTTTGCTTTGGCCTGTCATATAAAATACTGCCCTACAAAGCCCCTACAATACGCCAGGTATTGGGCGAGGTCTCTTGATGTACATCTGCCTTGTTTATCCTTATAGCCAATTTCAAAGACAGTGGTTACACTTATGTTTTAGCTGGGGAAACTGTTTTCAAGAAGGGTTGAGCAGCCATCTCAAATCACACACCTGTCAAGATGAAAGCCTAATGATTCACATCCAAGATTGTCTGGATTTAAAGTCCTAGAATTTTATTATAACACTACAAATATTATTAATTAACCCCTTATCTGAATCAAGGCTTTGTCATCAGAAAGCCACAAGGTAGCATAAAATTCATTTATCCACACCAGGACTCCAGAAGAACTAGACACTAGAATGGCAAATACTGCTAGGAGATGAGAAGAGGTTGGAGGATCTAAAATATTGGGTTCAGTTGTGAGCAGCTCTGAGCTCCAACGGAGGAGTAGGAAATTCAAAGGCAGACCACTAACTACACCTTGTCTTCCCAGAAGCAGACTGGACCATCAGCAGCAGCTGCTGGTGCAAAGAGAAAGGTCAATGAGCACAGAACTGCCAAGGGAAGGCTGAGACAGGCCCAGGAGAGAGGACCTGGTTCCAAAGGGAAAACTAGGTCACAGCATAATAATTTTCCAGGATCCCCGCCCACTGGGAATGCCTTAGTGAATGCACCTGGACGAGTATGACAGTCAGATGACTCCTCTGAAAACTGAGCTGATTAACCCCTTCATGTGATGGGAGAAACATTTTACCTCATCAACTCTTCAGTGTGTAAGTAATAATTAATGGTCAAAACAATCAGTTAAATGGAAGTGGGAAAGCTGCTCAACCTGAAAACATCTCTGATGAACAACAGGCACTTTGGACTTTAAACTTCTAACATTCATCCATTCAGTCACCAAACTGACCAACAAATGTTCATTTTACAAAACACTAAGTGCTGTGTATACCCTGAGAAAATCAGAACTAAATCCATTAAATTTTCAATAGTCATACACCACCACGCCATGTGCTGTTGCTAGATCCTTAGGAGTCATGACAATTATTCACTCTTTTCTTTCCATACATCTCTCTACAATCTCTTTAAATACTTTCTCAAAGAGATGTTTCATTTCCTTAGCCTCAATTATCAACCCTATGATAATGATTCAAATACCTATTATCTCCAGTCCTACTTTTTCTCATCTCCTTGCCCTTATTCTCAATGATAACACAGATATTTTATTTAGCAAATTCTCCAGTTTCTAAAAACTGTTATTTCTAAAAGAATTTATCTTTCCCCATGTACCTAACACCACCCCCATACGTTCTTTCACCCTTGGAATTTCTGATCTATGTTAAAAGAACCACTCTCCTCACCCTTTCTCTCCATGTCTCGGTTATGAAGTCCTCTCTATGCCAGTCAGTTAGCAAGTTTTTTCAGTGCTTTCTGTAAGACCTCTCTGGTACCTGGCCCTTTTCCTCCATTCCCATTACTACCCTCCTGGTCTGGGTTCTTATCCTGTCATTTCTTACTTCCTTTCACCAGTTCTAAAATCCTAGCTTAAGCCTCAACTCTTCCATAAGGCTTTTGGACCATTTCAATCTTCATTGATCCCTGCCACTCTGAAGTTCCTACAGCATTTATTCTACCTCACAGCATTTGTTCTAGTTTATGATTGCCTCCTCAGTGAGTATTTCATCCCATCCCACCACACTTCCAACCATCACAATGCCTGGTCCAGCCTGAGTACAGAGCAGATGCTCAAAAAATGCTTGGGTAATGATTAACATGTGGGCACTGCTATAAACTGAATCTGGCCCCCCTCTAATTCATATGGTGAAGCCCTAATGCCCAACGTAACTATCTGAAGACAAGATCTTTAAAAGTGAATTTAGGGTACATGAAGTCAAAATGGTGATGCCCTAATCTGGTAGGACTATGGCCTTAGAAGAAGCCGATGACAGATTTCTCCTTCTGTCTCTCTCTCTCTCTCTCTCTGCCACGTGAGGACACGGCAAAAAGGTGGCCATCTGGAAGCCAGAAAGAGAGCTCTCACCAGAGCCCAACCACATTGGCATCCTGATCTTGGACTTGCCAACCTCCAGATTTGTGAGAAAATAAATATCTATCTTTCAAGCCTCTTAGTCTACAGTATTTCACTATGGCAGCCTGTGGGTGTAACCAGTACTTAATCTTTTTATGATTAAGGCTTCATCCTCGTGAAAGCAAAGAACTACCATACAAAAAGAAGGGCTACCTGTGAGGTACCAACTGAGAGGATGATCATAATTAATGAAGCTTCTAAAGAAAGTGTCTCTGGTCAGCTTCCTATCCTTACACCATCCATTCAGCCATGAAGTATGGATGAGCTAAGACAGAGAAGCCTTGGTTAGTTCTGTCTTGTGTTGTCTTTCTTAGAAGCAGAATAGAAGAAGAAATCTAAAAACCACAGAAGACAAGCAACAGGAGGTCCAAAGCCATATATTTTTGTTATAATTGAGATAATATACTTTTGATAAATTATGTTGCTGGTGCAGAGCCTAATCTTTTTTTAATCATTCTCAGTAGGAAAGTCCAAAGAAGATCTAATGATCACAGATTAAGCTCTCTGAAGAAAAATTTTAAATCAGGATAATATAGAGCAGGGCAGGGATCATAAAAGTGAATGCTTTCAGGGACCACGCAGGTACTACATAGGAGCAGGCTGTGTGCCTGGGGAGTGGAGCGGATTGGGGATTAGTGCTCTGTCCAAAGTGTACCGACAGTACTCAGCTCCAGCTGACTGCTGCCTTGGAGAAAATTAGCTTTGTGTTGTCAGATTTTCCAGTTTTTTCAAGAGAAACTAGAAATGTGTGTATATACAGTATGTGTGTGTAAAATCAGCTAATTAGAAAAAAAATCAACGTTCAGTCCAAAAAAAAGAAAAGAAAAAAGAAAGTCAGTGAGCTATTTCTCTGAGTTATTCCATAGAGAAGTCAACTTAAAGGAACCTGAGGAAGGCAGCCTGGGTGGCTCAGCGGTTTAGCGCCACCTTCGGTCCAGGGCGTGATCCTGGAGTCCCAGGATGGGGTCCCACATCAGGCTCCCTGCATGGAGCCTGCTTCTCCATCCCTCTGTGTCTCTATGAATAAATAAATAAAATCTTAAAAAAAAAAAAAAAAAAAGGAACTTGAGGAGCAGATCACTTGATCATCTTTTTCAAACTACATTCACTTCTCCTCTCCTCACACCTGAGGGCACATGTAATTAGGCAGAGAACAGCCAGTATTGGAACAGGGCTTCTTTACTTTCAAGGAGCATAGAAGAAAAACCTAGGTATCTTGTTACAATGCAGATTCCCAAACAGCAGGTCCTGGGGTGGAGTCTGAGTTTACATTTTGAATTGGCTCCCAGGTGTTGTGATGCTGTTTGTTCACTCTTTGAGTAGCAAGACTTTACAGTAGATTTTTCTAGCTTTTTCTGACCACGACCTAAAATTAAAAAAAAAAAAAAATTTACTTGACAACCTAGAACAAATACCTAAAATAAACATGTAATTGAAAGGGAAACAAGAGTCATTATAAGGGGTACAGCTGGTATTTTTTTATCTGATTCCAATGTTTTATTTTATCCTATTGCATTGTATTTTATCCCTTTAAATGCTGATTGTGACTCATTAAATAGATTTTATAACCCACTAACAGGCTATGACATAAATTTGAAAAACGCTTCTATTCCATTTTTATTCAAACCCCTTCCTATACATTTTTTAAATGTATCTTTCCTTCTCTTCAAAGACCAGAATAAGAAGACAAAAATCTGTAAAGGCTGCTTAAGGAATGTAGGTCAACACAATGATAGTAGGAGGTAACAGAGGTTGAACACTTACTATTTACCAGGAGTATGGTTAAGCCCATGTGCTCCAGGACCACACTGCGTAGCCACCTACAAGCTGCAAAATCTTAGGCACGTTACTTAACCACTCTGTGCCGTTTCCACATATGTAAAAAGGAGATCACAATTACACAAATACCTCATGAAGCTTTTGTGATGAATACTGTATATTGACAGCTCTACATGTATAGGACAAAGTACTGCACCCAGCAGGTATCAGAGATTTATTTGCCAATGCCATCCTTATTACTAAGTACTTCACAGAAGTTCTTTCATTACCAAAAAAAAAAGAAAAAGGTTCTATCACTTAGTTTTCCAGTAATCCTAAGGAATAGCAGAACAGAACTGTTAGGTGGGCCAGTTTACAGCCATTCCCACCTACTTCATTGTTGACAGAATTCCCACTTGCTCAGGGCATCCATCCCTCGCAGGTGACGAAGGAGTGAATCCTAGTCAGTAAGGCGATCACAGTAAACCCTCTCCACTTGCCAGAGACGGGTTAAAAAAGATCATGTGAATGAAGTCTAGCCAATGAACCACAAGGCAACCAGGAAATATTTCCTCTCCCTTAAAGGAAAACAGAAGGAAAAAACATTGTATCTTCTTCCACTGAATGTTGTTATGTGATGTGAGGCCAGAAATGGCAGCAATGCATTTAGTGACCATGACGGTAGCCTGTAGAGAGCAAAGTGAAAGGGATGCTCCTGTTTACACGTGAGCATGGTTACCACCCCCATTATGGAAGAGGAAGGTGAGGGATAAAACAGGTGTAGGAAGTTCTCAAAAATCACTCAGCAAATTGTCTATTCGTTTTCCACCAGGCTACAACAGCCCATTTTGAAGAACATCATCATTTTTTTAAACACCCTGAAGACAAGACTTGATAGATACGTAGAGCATTTCTAGAATCAGCTGTCCATCTCAAGATCTTTACGGTCAGTTAACATGGTCATTTGCTGTGGGTAGGTCGGCTGTGATCCTGTTAACGTGTACAGCATCGATATATTTATTTTATGCCATACTCTGCCACCTTGTACGTGTTTATTACTTTGTGACTATGCTCTTCTTACTACCTGCCTATAGATTAGTTTCTAACTAGGCTGTCGATTCCAAAATTATTCTGATAAACAACTTGAAGCCAAGGTGTTATTGACTAATAATAGATTATCACATCCCCGTTTCTAGATTGTCTGTGCTTTTAACAAGCAACTTCCCTAAAAGAATTTAAATACTTTGAATTTCAGAGATTCTAGCGGGGACCTAAGACATAGTAGGGGGGAAAGGTGACCACTTTGATCCCTAAAAATAACACCCCTTAGGGAGCTGCTTGACCTCTGAGTCTTACATTTTCCTTCTAAAACCTAGCAGGAATAATAGTCTCCATGGCAATACTCTCCTCTCTTGTTATTCCATTGAACATGGGAATACCTAAATTAAAAAGTACTACACAGGCATGATGTTTAAAATATACTAACTCATTCTACAAAGTCACAATGACCTCTTTTGGTTTTTTGAATCAATACTTGGATTCTAAAAAACACACTCTTACTTCACATTTTAATATCTCTGAAACTGGTTAGTATCTTCCTATCTTTGTTGGCTAAGCAAGGATTATGATGCACTTGCCACTGACTATGCACAAACCTGTAGTTATTTCTGGTGGCAGCACAAAAACTCTAAGCACACGTCATTTTCGGACCAGTTGAGTTGTAGCTCTTGTCCAGAAGCCTTCTGATAACACCTTTGGATAAGATGAAAAAAGCAACAGCTTCAAAACTTATAAATAGGGTTAGAAGCTTGGGGGGTGGGAGCGGAGAATGTATAATAACCATAGTAAAGCTGTCTTTTAGAAAATGCTGCATTAACAACCAATATCCATAGGCATTGATAAATGTGACTCAAAAGTAAATCTGAAGAGCTGGACTCCAAGGAAAATTTCAGAATACCTTAACTGATTATTTGGTTTCTACTTTTCTTTTTTTATATACAAGAGTAAAGTACTGGTGCACCTGGGTGGTGCAGTCAGTTAAGCAACCAACTCCTGTTTTCAGCTCAGGTCATGATCTCAGGGTCCTAAGATCCAGCCCCTTGTAGAGTTCCTCCATGCTCAGCACAGAGTCTGAGTTTCTCTCTCCCTCTCCCTCTGCCCCTGACCTCCCCACATTGCTCTTTGTCTCTCTAAAATTAAAAAGAAAAAAAAAATTAAAGAGTAAAGTACCACAAAAATTTATATCTATATCTAAGTCTAAAAGAACTCTTTCAAATATCAAACATAGGGATGCCTGGATGGCTCAGTGGTTGAGAATCTGTCTGCCTTTGGCTCAGGTCACGATCCCAGGGTCCTAGGATCGAGTCCTGCATCAGGTTCCCTGTCGGGAGCCTACTTCTCTCTCTGCCTATGTCTCTGTCTCTCTCTCTCTGTGTCTCTCATCAATAAATAAATAAAATATTTAATAAAAAAACATCAAAAGTAGATATCGAAGTCATGAGTTCAAGTCCCATGTTAGGGGTAGAGCTTACTTAATTTTTTAAAAAAAGGCTAATTAAAAAAAAACACAAATATCAAAAGTAAGCAATAATTCTAAGTAATAAAATGAATTATGTCATACTTTAATTGGCATCATTTTTTTTTATTTAAGGGTCACATTTATTTTTTCCATGTAAATATCCGCATATTCCATGACCATTTATTAAAAAAAAAAAACTATCCAGTATTGAATTACCTTAGTGTCTTTGTAAACAAACAAACAAAAAAAATCAATTAATGTTTTGAATGTGGGTCTATTTCTGAACTCTTAATCTTGTCCATTGACCTAGATGTCTACACCTATTTTTTTAGTTATTTTATTTTTTATTATTTTAAAATTATTTTATTTATTTATTCATGAAAGACAGAGAGAGAGGCAGAGACACAGGCAGAGGGAGAAGCAGGCTCCATGCAGGGAGCCCAGTATGGGATTTGATCCCCGGTCTCCAGGATTATGCCCTGAGCTGAAGGCAGGCGCTAAACCACTGAGCTACTCAGGGTTCCCCTAGTTCTTATTTTTATCACCCAGTGCCTGTCATGACAAGTGCACTCCTTAATCCTCATCACCTATTTCACCCATTCCCCCACCTATCATATTTTTCTTCCTTAATGATACCTAAAATAATGGTGCATCGTCAACTCAAAGACATCTTGAAGTGTATGAATATGATGTTATTCACAAAAGAGCTAACAGGGTCAGAAAAGCTAAACAACTTACACACACACACACACACACACACAGTTTCCACAGGACTAGAAGACAGGTTTTTTCTATGCACTGCAATATTTTGCCTCTCTTTTGATGAATATCTGGGCATGAACTAGTTTTCTAAGTCTCCTTCTTTTTTTTTTTTTTTTTTTTTTTTTTTTTTTTTAATTTTTTTTAATTTTTATTTATTTATGATAGTCACAGAGAGAGAGAGAGAGAGAGAGAGAGAGAGAGAGGCAGAGGGAGAAGCAGGCTCCATGCACCGGGAGCCTGACGTGGGATTCGATCCCAGGTCTCCAGGATCGCGCCCTGGGCCAAAGGCAGGCGCCAAACCGCTGCGCCACCCAGGGATCCCTCTAAGTCTCCTTCTAATCCAAAAATTCCATTCGGAGACAGTATTTGCCACCCATTGACTGTTATGTATATTGTTTCTCTAAGACATAGTGCATATGAAATGGAAAATGACACAGCAGGGGTACTGTTTTCTCTTAATGTAAATCACTGCAAAGGAAGAACTGGATTGTCCAGATTGTAGGCAGGAACTGCGGTCTGTGAGACACAGATTGTATATGTTAGAGAAAAAGCCACATTGAGCACACGTGCTCCGTCTGCTGTGACACGTAGGCTCCATCGGGGCCTATCGGCCTCTGGAGAAAGTTGTGTGCTTTTGCTAGGCTGACGTGCAAAACACACGGTGCAAAATGTTCTGATGATCTGATGATTATGTTTCAGAGTTTTGCTTCAGTGATCAATTGTGTGAAGGAAAGATCAAAATCTTTCAAGATTTTAAAATGTGAAAGTGCCTAAAGGGAATTCTAGTGTGATCCCACAGTGTTTGTTAGCTCAGATACTTACAAGCTCCTGCTGGTCTTGCAAGTAAACATTTCTCTGAAAGAAAAAAATATCCTGCAGGAAAAGTTGGAAACAATATTAAGAGCTCCTGGACTGTGTGATGGTGCTGAAGTGTTTGGAGTTTAAGAAATGGGCCTAGCAAAAAAAAAAAAAAAAAAAAAAAGAAAGAGAAGAAATGGTCCTAGCAAAGATTATATTTCATAGTCTACATTCAGAATGCAATGCTTTAAATTAAAAACAATAAATCTTTCTAAACTCCAGTTTTCTGCCAATAATGATTTGGAAACTGAAGCACAGATCATTCAATTGAACAGATCTATAAAAGGGAAAGGACAAACAAAATCCAAGAGAATTCTTGCCATGAAGCTTTTGAGAGGAGTCTGCCAAAAAGACAGTTTATGATTATACGAACCTAGAGAAGCAGGGAGGGCTTTAGGAGGCGGGCGCAGGGACAAGGGAAAGCCTGATGTACTACAAAAAGATCCACTCCCAATCAGACCCATGACATTAAAATCCTTAATCTGATTTTACCTTCTTTAAAGCAAGTCATGAATTACTTAAACTAATTTAGCGCTAGATTTTTTTTTTTTTTTTTTTTTTTTTGGTCCACTGTCATTGCCAACAGCTAGTTAAATTTAGAGATTTTTTTTTTTAAGACTTTATTTTTAAGTAATGTCTATACTCATTGTGGGGCCGGAGCCCACAACTCCAGAACCAATAGTCACACGCTCCACTGACTAAGCCAGGCTAGTGCCCCAAATTTAGAGATTTCTAGTTGGTAATTTACTCAAAATAATATTTTGCCAGTCCTCAATTATAAAGTGTTTAGTGGAATCTCTAATAGCTTTAAACAGGAATTATTTTTTGTGTGAATCTAAAATATTCAGACCCTGTACCAAAATGTCAACTGAAGTTTTTTCATTTCCCTTCCTTCAAATAAAGTAATTTGGTACCTTCCCCCTGATAAGTAATTTAAAAAAAAAAATAAGATAAAATAAAATAATCCAGGCCCTATGTTCAAGAAGAGGAAAAATAATCATCAGCCAAAATGCTTCTAAATTATTGTCAGTATTAGTTTGCAATCTGCCTGCTTCCTCTTAAGGAAATGTTATATAAATAATCAGGAGCATATCTCAGTTGTTCTGGGAGATTATGTATGTCAGAGTTAAAAGAAGAAAATCTTGAGAAATATCTTTTTTATAAGGTTGTCAAAAAAGGTTTTCTGGGGGGCACCTGGCTGGCTCAGTAGGTAGAGCACAGAACTCTGGACCTCGGGGTCATGGGCTTGAGCCCCACATTAGGTGAAGAGATTATTTAAAAGTAAAAAAAAAAAAAAAAAACTTCAAGGGATTTTCTTGTATTTTTCTTTCCTATTATGATAGAAGGCTTTTAGAAAACTTAGTTTAAAATAATGACATAGGGCAGCCCGGGTGGCGCAGCAGTTTAGCACCGCCTGCAGCCCAGGGCGTGATCCTGGAAACCCTGGATCTCTGCATGGAGCCTGCTTCTCCCTCTGCCTGTGTCTCTGCCTCTCTCTGGGTGTCTCTATGAATAAATAAATAAAATCTTTTATAAAATAATGACATATAAAATGTGATCATGGACAAAACCTTTTCCAAATCAGTTTCCTTTTTTCTTTATTATCCACACAACCTGAAATTTCATTGTAGAATGCTTCCCAAAACATTCAGTTTTGCTCTGCTTTCCATCTCAATTATTTTCAGAGAAGCCAGCCTGGAAATTTTGAACATTCCTCAGACATTTTCAAACAAATTAATATCTGTGTTTCATACAGACCAGTTTTCAACAGGGGTGATTTTGCATCTCCCCTACCCCTGCCAAACTCCAGGTGATATTTGGCAATGTCTGGATACAGTTTGGGTGGTCATAACCCGGGGAGAGGCAGAGGTGCTATGGGCACCTAGTGAGTAGAAGTCAGGGAGGCTGCTGGCCATCCTACAACACAGCACAGCCTCTATAACAAAGAATTATCCCATCCAAAATGTTCACAGGGCTGAGGCTGAGCAGCCCTGAAACAGCATATCTTTGTTTCTCTTTATTTGAAGGATGTGACGTGGCACAAGTCCCTTGGGGTGTAATTCAGTGCACAGAGAGAGAAAACAATTTGACACACACCCTATCTGCCAGGTGCACTGCTGGCATTCTAGACTATTCCACCATAAATTCCTGCTTGGACTTCTCCAACAGCCTCCCACTGGCCTCCGGTTTCTACGTCTGCTCCTTCTAGTCCATTCTCTCCTGGAGCAGCCAGAGTGGCTTACTGACAGGTGGTTCCCCTTGATATCGACCACGTTACAGTCAGTATTACCTGAGACCCTGCAGAGTCTACCTTCTGTCTCGCTCTCCTGCCTAAGCCACACTTGCCTTTTAGTAGCTCATTTTGCTCTCAGCCTTCCAGGTTTGCACCCTTTATTCCTTATCTTTCAGATCTCATCTCAGTTCCAGGAAGCCTTCTTTAATCCACCTGCACCAGATGAGCTCAGTCTGCTAGAAACCCTCACAGTACTTTTTCTCTTGATACTCTTTATAATTTGCAGTGTACATTTTTTTTTAAAATATCATCTACCTATGCCAGTTGACCATAATTCGGTGAGTACAGAGTCACTACCTCATTTGCTTGTTGTTACCTGGCCAAGGCCCAGCCCAGTACCTGACACAGGAGCTCAATTAATGTCATTGAATGAATAAATCCCAGGTTTTGCTTTCTAGGGTGGTTGGGTGACACAACTGATGGGGTTGGAATAAATGTCTCCTGTGTTTACCAATATACCAATATAATACTCGCTATGGAAGGGGAAACACTGAGAGACATAGTTTACAAGGCAAAAGTTTAGTTCCAGTTTAAACTGTTTTGCAAGATAGAAGAAGAATACGAGGCTTGGAGACAGGGGTGACTTGGGAGAGAAGAGAACTGTGACCTCAAAAATATAACTAGAAGCAATATGCTCAGGAGACACAGAAATTCTCTCTCCATAGTGGGAATTAACTGCTAGTTTTTAGAAGAGTGACAGTAATGATTTTGAAGTTGTTTCCTGTACTGTAACCCTTTATTGTTAACACGAATTCCAATTCCAATAAAGTCTTTGTGCTCCTGACCTTGTATGAATGATGCTTTGTGAAATGGGAGTAATCCAGGCTGTGTCCAATGCTAGGAACAGGATGGGGAAAAAGACATCGGAGATGGGCGGAGCCTGAGATCTCAAGAGAGAACAGCAAACTGGAAAAGAAGGAAGAGAAATGTAAAAAAGCCCCTCAAGGATTACTGAAAATACTGAGATAGATGCTGAGTTTCTTCCTCCATATTTATAAAAGGGGCTGGAGTTGATCTTCTGTCAATATCAGAGGTCTAGTTGCTCCTGAGCAGGCGACACCAGGACACTGTGTCTGGATTACATAACAATGTGGAATGAAGAAAGACTGGGTTAAACTAGACGATATCTAAGGTCTCTTTTTTGAACATTTCCCCTCTTTATTCTAACGTAATTACAGGCTGAAGCATAAATCTGAGAAAAACTGCCTTCAATGTTAATATCTGAATATGTGTGCATTTCCTCTGGCAGGTCCAAGTATTATTTCTTTTGTTCCTTTAACACTCATCTGACAAACAGGCAAATGAAAATCATACTTAACCTTTATTCTGAAGTTCCCAGAAAGGTTTACAACTTCCTAACTAAAAGTCACCGAGTGACTCATTATGGCAAGAAATGGGAAAAAGAGTTGCAACGTCTTTATATCTAGCATTTAAATAGGACTCTTAGCTAACACATACATTCCAATTTGTTTTTTAAATGCTTTCATGTATGAATTCACTAAGTCTTATCAACTCTACAAAGTAGGTACTATTGTCATCCCCATTTCACAGAACAAATTTGCGACACAGAGAAGTTAAGCAACCTACTCAAAGCCACACAGCTACGAGGTGGTGAGTTAAGATTAGAACCTAGGCAGTCAACCTCTGGAGGCTACACTTAACCAATGCATACTCATGCCTCAATTTGTTTCAGTTCATACTGACTGGCTTTTGAAAGTGGTACAGTGCTAGGTGACATACAGGATGCCACCTCAGTTAATGCCACCTCTGTCCTTCATTTGTTCAATCCGGAGACACATCCTCGAATTCTTTTACATCTCACATCTAATTTATTAGGAAGCTTACCTGGCTCTGCCTTCAGAATATATCCAGATTGCAACTGCTTCTCATCCTCTTCACTACTACTGACTGCCCTAGTCTACCTAAGTTGCTGGGACCCCCTTGGTAAATTTCTGTGCTGACCTCCCAAATGTTTCCTGATTCTAGCCTTGCCCTCTAGTAAGCTACCCCCAACATGACAGCCAGTGATCTCACTTCACTCACTTCACTCTGAGTGATCTCAAAAGTGAGCTCAAATCACTTCTCTGCTCAAACTCAATTAATGGATCCCCATTTAATTCATGGTGAAAGCCAAAATTGTTACGGTGGCATATGAGGCTCCCTCCAGACTCTCTGGATCTCCTCTCTCATCATGGTGACTTCATCCCCCACGCACCCACCCAACAGAGCTGTCTGGCCACACTTCCCTTGATCCTTGCTCTTCCTTTCCTTTTATATTCCACACGGGCTCTCTGCCTTAGGGCTTATGCCCTGGCCAGTCCCTCTGCCTGGAATTCTACATGGTCACTCACCTCATTTTCCAAAAGTCTTTACTCAAAGGAGAGGTAAAACCCCATTTAAAATTATAAACAGCCTCTCCCGTCCTGCTGAATCCCATCTCTCTCTCTGTATATTTTCCCATGTAGGAGTTTTCCCACGGGACTTAACACTCTCTAATATAATATATAATTTACTATTTATTTGTTGTACATGCTGTTGGTCTGTCTTCTCCACTGGAATGTAAGCTTACCAGCACTAAATGTACTTTAAATACCATACAGATTTGTTGATGAAACAAATTTGATGATGAGTGAATGAAAAAGTGGCCCTGGTTAGTAACCCCAAGGAATACACGTAGCTCATTTTTAAAGTCAGGAAGTTGTCCATGGAAGTAAGTATGTGAAATGTATTACGATTGGGGACATCAGTTTTTTGGCACGTAGATGCAAGTGTTTAAAATTTTAGGAAGCTAAATTTTCCTTCCCATGAATCACCAACATCAAAACATAAATTGAAAAGCAATGAATATTACGACTTTAACTGTAGAATTCCTCATGCCAGAATAATGCCCACACATCCTTTTTCCAATGGCTTTAGAAACCCCCCAAAAGGAACAAAAACAGTAATATACAGGCAAATCTTGTTTTCAGAACTCTTCATCCTCCTGTCTCCTCAGCACATTCTTGATAATCTTCTCCCAGAGAATCATCCCACCAAAGCCTTATATCCTTGGGATAACGCACAGAAGTGCATTCAGGTGAGTGGTAGGAAGGACTCTTCCCGCAGGCATCCCAAGTCCTCTATGCTGGCCATGGACAGCATCCGCACCAAAAGTCTGGCCCGGGACCATCTGGATCAGGATTCCCGGGACCCTCACTATTCCTACTCAGTTAGAACCCCTGGGCGTTTGTATTTTAGCTGGTTTCTGGTATGTTTCTTAAATCCCTCTGGTGTTTAAGAACCACTGTCTTACTCTAGACTTTTCCTGATCTTTCTCCCAGGTTCAAATGTGCCCTTCCCAATTCTCACTTCCTTGTGCCTGATTCCCTGCCAAGGCTAATCTTCTGAGAGATGTTTAGGCAATAATTATGGATAATATTTTAATGTAATTCCCAAGAGCCCCTCTCCATAATTGCATTCAAAACCTTTCCACAAAATTGAAAACTCCCTAACTTGGTATCCAATGCCAGAGACTGTCCTCTTGCAGCCTCATAGAGGAAAGGATTTGTGATAACCTTTCTCCCACTCAAGGCAATTCTTGTTCTTTAATGAGGTTGAGAGGAAAGGTGCTTCTCTATGTAAGAAATATTTCTTCTTCCCAATGTCTTTTCATTTAAGTTATGTACTTTGAAGTAAGAAACATGTTCTTGTACATCCTGTTTATGTTTTATTTGGCCACCTACCAGGTGGATTGAGGCAAAACTAGGAGAGCCTTAGTTAGAGTGGCATAAATTAATTTTGACCTTGATCCTTAATATTTGCTGGGTTATATAAAATACTGACATAGACAGGTACTTCTGATGTTTATTAGAATAAAGTGATTCTGAGAATTCCAACAGTCTTATTTATATACCATTCCACTAAATCGTAGGTGTTTTTAAAGCAAGGTTCCAACATAAATATAATTCATTCTCATTATTCAGGGTAGTTATGTTCTATAAAGTTGCCATAAACACTGAATTAGTGAACAGTGAAGCATCGCTCCTAGGGAAAATACAAAGCTAGGTTCCTACAAGCCTTTGGTCACAATACTTTTGTCAACTGATCAATACATTACTATTTCTGTATTTTTCTGTTTAAAGATAACTTATTTAATAATGTCATGACCACTCACATTATAACTAATGCCTCCTTGATAGATAATACAGAAGACACATCACAGTCTTCTTGCACTTAGGACCAGCACTTCGGTACTATGCTTGGGAGCCATTTTAAACAGTGAAATAAAACCAAAACAACAACAACAACAACAACAAAAAAAAAACAGCACAAAAATAAGGAAAACGTGGCACTAAATAAACCATGAAAAGGGCATTTAATACTATGAGAGCTAAAATAAGAAGACATAAAAAGTCACCTGTTTGACTACAGTTAGAAACATGCTCTTAAGGTAACTCAAATTTTCACATACCCATGTCTGCAAATGACCACGGGAGTGCCATAAGTATTGATTTTAAGATTATAAATAAATTGTAGGAGTAGGCAAATTCAAAAATATGGAATCCACGAATAATAAGAATTGACTGTATTTCAAGAATAAAACTAATAATAATATAGCTGCCAAGGACATTTTTTACTTACCTAGTTCTTTAAACAACCAAAACTTACAGATGAAGAAATTGGGATTTAGTGAGATGATTAATTTTCTCAAGATCACTGCACTCTAACTATCAAAGCAGGATTCAAGAATTCAAGATTTTAATTTAAGACCGCGCAGCTGGCTGGCTCAGTTGGTGGAGCATGCAACTCTTGATCTCAGGGTTGTGAGTTTGAGCCCCACATTGGATGTAGAGATTACTTTAAACATAAATAAAAATTTAAAAATAATAATAAAATAAAGAAATAATTTTTTAAAAAAGATTTACTTTAAGACAACTTAAGTATTCCGGGATCCCTGGGTGGTGCAGCGGTTTGGCGCCTGCCTTTGGCCCAGGGCGCGATCCTGGAGACCCGGGATCGAATCCCACGTCGGGCTCCTGGTGCATGGAGCCTGCTTCTCCCTCTGCCTGTGTCTCTGCCTCTCTCTCTCTCTCTCTCCCTCCCTCTCTGTCGATCATAAATAAATAAAATATTTAAAAAAAAAAAAAAAAGACAACTTAAGTATTCCAAGACATGAAACTAAAAAAAAAGGAAAGAAAGTGAGGTGCCTGGATGGCTCAGTTGGTTAAATGTCTGCCTTTGGTTCAGGTCATGATCCTAGGGTCCTGGGATAGAGCCCCAGAGTAGGCTCCATGCTCAGTGGGGATTTGCTTGAGGATTCTCTCTCTCTTCCTCTCCCTCTGCCCCTCACCCCACTCACATATGCTCTCTCTAAAATACATAAATCTTTTAAAAATAAATAAATAGGGACGCCTGGGTGGCTCAGCAGTTGAGTGCCTGCCTTCGGCCCAAGGCATGATCCTGGAGACCCAGGATTGAGTCTCACAGTGGGCTCCCCACAGGGAGCCTGCTTCTCTGCCTATGTCTTTGCCTCTCTCTCTCTCTCTCTCATGAATAAGTAAAAAAAAAAAAAAAATTTTAATCAAATAAAAATAAGTAAGTGGGATATGATTTAAGTTTGTATTTGCCAAACTATTCTAAATTAGAGTAGTAACACTTTTCTGAGGTTATTTGAAGGATCATTGTAATCATAGCAGAACATAAGCTTACAATTTAGCATTTTTACTGGATCAAAATATCAGATAACATAGAATATTGTTAGTGAAATAGCAAATTAAAAGTCTCACTAATTCTTCTCTGTCATTCCCACAGCACTTTGCACCAATCTCTGTTGTACCATGTACCACATGGTACCATAATTATATGCTTACATGTCTTACTGTCCCACCACAAGAGGAGTACCTCAATGTCTAGGGTGCCATGTTACTCACTTTTGCACTGCCTAGTAAGTATAGTGCTTAACTCATAGGAAGTACTCAGTGAAAGCTGAATGAATTTGTAAATGAATGGCTGAATGACTAAATGACTAAATGAGGTTTTTCTATCATTATATATGAGATCTCAAAGAGTGAGAGTGGGTTGATTGTTTCTAATTTGTACTCTGGTCATACATTTAACACATATTTCTCAAGCACTGTTATGTGCCAGCCACTGTATTAGGCAAGAAGTAAAAGTCATATGAAAATTAATATTTTAAAATCTTTAGTGGAGAAGAGGACTCTACCTAAATAAACACATAAATGACTTCAAATAGTAAATAGTGTAATGGGGGGAAAAAACCTAACAAGGTCATGTGGGCCGAGTGACTGGATTGGGGTCAAGGGGCTCCCTGAGTGGGGGACATGTGAACTAAGACCTGAATGGTGGTGAAGAATCTGACATGGGAAAGCAGAGGACCCACTGCCTCAGCCCAGAAGTAACAGGTCTCACCTATGCTTACATTTCATGGCTAGTACTGGACACATGGCCTCAAGTGACTAGAAACAGGCTGCGTAGTAATAGAGTCTCCTTCATACCCAAGAACAAAGGGAAGACAGTGGTGAACCAGCAATGTCTACCCAGTGGTTCAGAGGAAAGAGAATGAATAAACAATGACTTTGCTGTCTGAAAATACAATCAATATTTAGTACTTAGTATGGCTTAAAAAATAAGAGGCAAAAATGGTCGTCAGAGAGATCAGCAAGTCATTGCCCATTAAAGGAACCAGAAAGGCTGGTGCATGGCTGGGCCATAATGACAGAAAAGCAGCATGGTAGGACATGAGGAGCAGCTAGAGGATAGAAAGTACAATGTGGGACAAGCCAGGCAGTATGGATTTTCCTCTAAAAGCATCGGCATGCCTTTCTGAGGTTTGAAAAAGGGGAGACAGGTAACCTGACTTAAATTTTTAAAGTATCTATTTGGCTGTTGTGTGTAGAATAGATTCCAAGGGGGGAAACATAAAGATGGGAAGAGAGTCAGGAGGTTCTGCACTAGTCCAGATGACAGAGGGTGGTCCCTAGGTCCCTTTGATACCCTGGACAGAGGGTATCAAAGAGGATGAAAAGTAGTTAATGTGAAACAGATAGAACTTTGTGGTAAACTGGATGTTAGCAGGTAGATACAGACAGTACTGGCCACTTGTTTTGCTTCCCATCCTTATTTTCATCCATAAACTTAAAGATGCCAGGATATATGCAATACTATGCTCTCCATTGCAAAAGTTTTATGATTTGGGGATGCCTGAGTGGCTCAGTTGGTTAAGCATCTGCCTTTGGCACAGATCATGACCCCAGGGTCCTGGGCTTGAGCCCTGTATCCAGCTCCCTGCTCAGGGGGGGAGTCTGCTTCTCCCTCTCCCACTCCCTCTGTCCCTTCCCCTGCTCATGCTCTCTCACAAATCAATAAATAAAATCTTTTTTAAAGTTTTATGAATTGTTTTAAATAAAATAAATGAGACATGATGAGGTAGTGACAAACAATTTTAAGTTGAAAAGTGAAATAGTTGCTAGTCTTGGCCAAGCCAACTGTTACCTTTAAAAAATACAGCATATTCAAAAAAAAATAAATAAAAAAAATAAAAATTAAAAATACAGCATATTCTTGAGTTTGGATTCTAAAATACACCTTATGATTCAGAGTACACAAATGCAGAGTATGAGTTTGTATTGAAAGTTATCTAGAAATTAGTTTATGATCATCTCCTAATGGTAGTCCAACTATCAGAGTAGCAATTAAATTTTATAAATCTCTGCATTCATTGTCAATGCCAATTATATGCTACAAATGCAATTTCCTCACTCACTACCATCACTGGTGGCTTTGTAATTACATTTAAAGAGCAACGCTCCCAACCTTATTTTTAGAAATGTTAACTGCAGCCTTCTAGCCTTTTACATTTTGTATAAAAACACAGGTTATTTTTACATGACGTTTTTTAAATGTTCAAAGCTTTCAGTGAATGGAGATGTAGGCAAAAATGAAACATAAGCATTAGCTATTGAGATATATTGAGGTTTGCATCTGTGTTACATACTAGGCAAAATGAGGTGCAATAGAACTGGCTATTTGCCATAGGAACCACAAATATACCAGACTAGACTGAAGTAGAGCTATTGAAATATCTATTTTGTTGTGCAATGTGACTGGACATGTGTAATATGCAAATGAATCTGAGTCATGTCTTCCATGAGGTTGAGCACCAGCACAAAGCAATGGTGTGATCACAAGACAATGCTCACAATAAGTGGCTGTTTGCGGTATTTTACCTATTTTTTCATATTTTAAACAAGGACTTCTCCAGTTCTAGATCTATCTATACACATTTTTCTGATACATATTATACACAATTTGCGGAAACCACTCCAGAAACATAGAGAAGGTCCCAGACTAAATCTAGAGATGTGCTAACCTGTCTTGCTCTTTGCTTTTGTGCAACGTGGCTGATTCTTCAAGTGACAGGAATCATTCCATTAAGGGGACAACATATTACTGCCCTAGTTGCCTGGCTGGTACTGGTGAGACTAGGTTGCTTTCACTAAGACCCTCTATGGGAGAAACTCTTTTTTTTTTGGGGGGGGGGGTATAGTAAGGATCTAAAGGGATTTACCAAGATAAAAGATACAGTGGAGAGAGAAATAGAATGCCAACAATGAAGAGGAAAAAAAATTAGGGAAAGGGGACATTCCAAGTTTGGAGGATTTTTTTTTTTTTTTTTTTTGGTTCTTTTGAGAAATGATTTTGCAACTTTGGGGTGAGGGGGATCTTATATCTTCCTCTTTTTTAGATTTGGAATGTGTCTGTGACGTAAGGACTTACTATAAATGCGTACATCTATTTCTCCTCTTTTTTGTTAAGAAAATTGTCATTAAATGTGCTGCTGCTGCTCCCTTATTTTGCACCAAGTAAATGTTTAAATATTTTAAAATAAACATGTTTCAGCTGACTGCTGGAAGAGATTCATTACAACCAGGAGGAACTCAGTGGAACTGTTCAAGGAGATCTGGTTAATATCCCTATGATTTATCCTTGTGGTGGAAATTGCACTAATATTTACACGAAGGGCATGGTTTGGGGGCAATGGCAAGGCCCGATTGAAGTGGGAATTTGCACAGTCAATGCCCACTAATGAAAATAGCTACAGTTCAGTGCTCTTTCCAAAAGCATAATTAGGCCCTTCAAATGACATGTTATTTTCACATTTTTACTCTTACACTGCAAACTTTTTCTTGCCATCCAGTGTCTGTATTGAGATTATTACTTTGCAAAAATAATTAAGCAAAATAATACTAAGCCACTAGGTAACTTCTAAAAAATGTATCTTGGTTTTTCTTTTGTAAGCTGTACCAATGGGAAAATCATATTTTCTTGGTATATGTGTGTGTGTGTGTGTGTGTGTGTGTGTGTATGAGTTATCTGTACAGTGTCTGAGTAACATTGTAGAACTGCATTTCTTGGTATTCTAAACACTTGAATGACTTCCACGTGGGTGGAAGAGAAATGACAGACCAAAAATTATACTGAAAATACAGTGGTGCGAAGATCCTTGTGGGTGTCCTCATCTAAAATGATGAGTGATCAGTGGGAAATCTCTGACACTGGTTTCTAGGTTTCTACTTTTTCTTTGTTCTTGCTCTCCCAAGTTCAAAAGTTCTCTAATTTGTTTGGGAAGCAGAACATCCTGGAAGTCAAGCTATTCTTCACATCACATGATAAAATACAGATATATTTATTCCAATCCAAAAAACGGATTTAGTACCAAAAAACTTATGTATTGTATCTACATCTAGATACAGACAACTTACATAAATATATAAATATTCATTTTATGTATTTTTCAAGAATATTCAGTGTTGGTGTTGTAAGTCACACTCTCTGGATCTTATATTTATAAATAAAACAAAGCTGCTTCCTGGCTTCCAGTTAGGGCTGTTTCCATCTTTTCCTGTTGGTATTTGTTTGCTACTTATTTGCTTACTTTGGTCCTAACAGATAAGATGCAAATGCTGATGTCTTAAGAAAAATTCATGAGAGAAGAAAATCCAAAATTTCAAAAAGATTCTATCTACTTATTTGAAGTTTTTCTGAGAGCTGAGAAAATTCCATTATTTGATTTTAGCAGTGAAGACAGTGATCCAACTCAGAGTTCAGCAATAATGGATCAGAGCATAGCTTGAGAACTGTTCTCCTAATTTTAAGTTGAACACCCACTACAATATCTAAATGCTGCTCAGAAGATAGAAAGAGGGTATTATTATAGGCCACGGTTAACTGGAAGGCAGCTTCCTTTACAAAAAATTCTTCATTGAGCTCTATGTGTCTGGCTCTGGCTGAAGCCCTTTGCACATATTAATATTTTTAGTCTTCAAAACTCTAAGAAGCAAATAATATAATTTGTTCATTTATTGATACTTTTATGCCAGGTACTACTCTATGTCCTGGAGATAGAACATGAACAAAACAAAGTCCCTGCTCTTCTACAGGGGTACAACTCTGTCTACGTTTAAATCTCTATCCACTTTTATGAGTTCTGTGACCTTGGGCAGATTACATAACTTCTCTGTGCTCCAGCCTCTTTATCTGTAAAGTGTAGATGATAACAGTTCCCACTTTAGGAGGTTGATATAAAGTGATATGATATGATACTAATGAGTTAATAGTTATAAAGCTCTTGGAACAGTGCCTGGCAGATAGTCAGCATTATGTTGTGTATGTTCTTGTCAGGATCATTGTCCTGGTAAAGTGCTTCCTCTTTGTCAGTCACTTTTTTAAACATGCAATTCATACATGTAGTGGTAATAAATGATATGAAGAAGAATGTGGTAAGAGAAATAGACTAAAAACAGATGTGGGGGGTTCATTTTATACAGGTGGATGGAAGAAGCCTCACTGTGACATTTCAACAGATACCCAACAGAGGTGAGACATGCTATCATGGGGACAGCGTAGGGAAGGAGTGGTCTGGGTGCAGGAAGGTGCAGGAACAAAGAACAGAGCCAGGAGTGTGTATCCTGGGTTCAAGAACAGCAGGGAAGCCAACACAACGGAGAAAAAGAGTGTGATGGGAGATGAGGAAAGAAAGAGCAAGAATCATATTGTCACCAGCAAGACCTCTGTGCTCAGGACTAACTATCAATTTTACTTCTTAGAAACTAATGAATTTCTAGAACAGTAAAAGAAACAAACACCACCTGGCCTAGGCAAATTAGAGCTTGACCACCAGGGCGATGCTTGAGAAGCTAAACAATAAAGTACCTGGCAGTTACCTCAACTTTATTATAATTTTAAGATCCCTGCCCTGGGAGAGGCATAAGCTCCATTAACATAACATACAGTGCGTGTAGAGGCAGGTTGTCTGAAGTGCACAGGCGCAAACCTCTGCCCGCCTTTTCATTGCAATGACAAAACTCTCCCTCTGAATATTCACCACAAACCCCAAGTAAAAAGAACCCCTTTATCCCTGCTCAGGGAGTCACGGCTTTGGAAACTATTCCCCATGATCTCCTTATTTGCTTCAAATAAAGTTGCCTTTGTGTAACAACTCCATCTAGTGTAGTTGATATCTGCAGCTCACGAAGAAGCAAGCTCCCAGTAGGTTCATCGCAGTATCAGGAAGATCCTTGTATGAGAACCTTCTGTTTTAATCAGAGCTGAATAAAGCTATAAGCCTTAGAACAGACCCCCAATAAGTTGTATCCATCGGGCAGCCCAGGTGGCTCAGCCTTCAGCCCAGGGCGTGATCCTGGAGACCCAGGATCCAGTCCCACATTGGGCTCCCTGCTTGCAGCCTGTTTCTCCCTCTGCCTGTCTCTCTCATTCTCTCTCTGTGTGTATGTGTCTCTCATGAATAAATAAATAAAATAAAAAAAAAAAAAAGTTGTACTCATCTTCCTGACCCAGGTTTTAAATAACTAGGTGAAATAGAGCAAGATGTTTTTATCTGTTTTTCTCTTTCTCTTCCTCTCTCATGTATCCTGAGCAGTGGAACAGTATCAGGCATAGAGCATTCTCTCACAAAATACCTGATGAGTGACTAAAGGGAGAAATTCTGTTCTAAAGTATAAAATGGAAGCCAACACAACAGCTTTGTTAACGATTGAGGCAGTTGTTAGATGCTGCTTTGGGTTTGTCAACCAAGCAGACCTGCTAATATTGAACCCAGTGTTAGGCAGAAGGAAGCAGTGATCACTGCAGTCAATTGGCAGGGCCAAAGCAGCCTGAGAAAGACATGATGGCAGAGAGAAGAGCGAGCCTGCTTTCTGTTGGCTGTCACTCCCAGGGAGTGAAGTGCCATGCCTGGTTTTCTGTCCCACACTTATCAACCGGATAAGTCAATCCATCTTCCCAGGAGCAGAGTATCCAGAGACAGAGAGAAGCTAGGAATGTATTTAGGAATTACTCCCTCCATACGGAAACCCAGAGGAGAAACAGTACTGAGTGAGATAGGCACACATTCCAGGATCTGGAGCAGGGTAGGACGTTCTCTGATTTACATTCTATCTGCCCCTCCTCCAGCTCACTGCTCCGGGGAAACAAGACTGGATGGTAGGGAGGGCCTCTGAGAGCTCACGTGGGATGAGGTCTGGACATTTCCCTTTCTTGACTCTGGTAACTACCCAGCTCTGAGACAGCACACTGTTCCCTTTTGACTTCCCTCAAACCTGTCCTTACCTTTGTTAACTTGCTCCTTTACTAAACTCTTCAAATTACCTACTTTGGGTATGCCCTCTGTTTCCTGCCTTGGTCCTGATATAGAAATACTGTGGCTTTGGCTGCTTTGTGGGAAAAAGATTATACGGAGGTGCAGGGGTGAAGTGAGAGGAGGAGGAGGAAAGTTTAAAAGCAGACCAGTAGGGAGTGGGTTGTGACAGTTCAGGGAGATGGTGGTAGTGTGCATCCGGGTGCCAACAACAGAGGTAGTGAGAGGTGGCTGGAGTCAGGATTTAATGTGAAGGCAGAGCCAACAGGACTTGCTGATGCACTGGATATGGGACGTAACAGAAAACAAGTGTCAGAAAAGACTCTTCATTTTACAACTGTGGAACAGAATGGTGCTGTTTAGAGGCCTGACAGGGAGAGAACTGGCTGTGGTGTTTTCAGAGGTGGGAGGATATCCTCTAAGAATTTGCAAGATTGCATTAGCAAGTATTTTCCTATTGGTATTTTCATCTCAAAACTGTAATTCCTAAAGCCTGTCCTGTGGCCTTCTGTGGCTTCTCCAGTTATCTCTGTTGCAGATTTTTCAGCCATAGGGAATGAATTTTAAACCATTTTAATGAAAAAAGCAAACATGTAATTATGCCAATGCAGCCTTTTTAAGAAAAAAAGAAAGGAAGTATTTTAAACCAAATTGCCAATGGTTGTTGCAATTGCAAAACTCTTGATATCTACTGGTCCACACACTAAAACCCTAAGTTTCTGAGCACTGAATCTTCACACTGGACCCACCGGCCATAGATACTTCTGACAACTAATGTCTTCATATGCTGAGCAAATATTTATAATATATTCAGCAATATATTACTAATAATGTAGGTACACATGTTATGTGTGCATGTGATGAAAATGAAACTGGAAACATATGAACCAAATTGCTAGGACTATACACAACTTTTTATTTTCTCTTTGTACTTGTCCACATTTAGAGTTTTCTAAAAATAATCAGGTATTAGCTTAAGAAACCTTTTCTATTTTGATATTGAATCTTTATACAGGGCTTTACCTGACCATCTGTCTAAAATAGTTATATGTTTGTCCCATCCAGCTTCCATACAAATGCACACACAGACTGCTTTATTTTTCTTCAGAGCATATATCACAACCTAAAATGATATTATTTGCTTATTGTTCAATTCCATCAATAAAATTTAAGCTGAGAAGTCTTTGCCTACCTCTTTCACTTTCTCAGTACCCAGAGCAGTGTGTGGCACTTAAGACGATGATCAATAAATGTTTGTCAATTCACAGACACACACACACACACACACACACACACACACACACATTTATTTAAAGGTATTTTGCAGCAGCGATTGTCATGGTGATTCTAAAAAAATCTACACCATTTGTAGGAGTATAAATTGATATAAAGTTTCTGAAGATATTTTACCACATATTAGAAAAAGAAGCCTAAGAGAAATCATGACCTCCATTCAGAAACTACTTGTAGGGCTTAACAGGAGATTCAGACAAACATGTATTTATAAAAGTGTCTTTGTAGCATTTATATAACAGAAAAATAAGGAGGCATAGTTAAATATATTATGAAAAACCCATAAAATAATAAATCATTATAGCAATTAAATTGCTATAGACAGAGGTATATCTACTATTATTAAAGTTGAAGACCAGGTAACAAAGTAACATGTTCAGCATAATTCCTTAGACATGGGAAAACTTGGGGAACTCTAGAATATTAATTGTGGTTATTTCTGGATCCGGAGACTGTAGATGTTGCAGTTTCTTCTGCGTGCTTATCTACACATATTTAAATGTCTATAAAAAACTCATGAAATTAAGTGTTGTTTTCATTTTTCAATAGTGTTAAAAATCACAAGCAATCCAAAATGGATTTCCTAAGGACTCATAACTATAGCATAGCTCCAAGTGGAAAAAGTAAAATTCGCAAATGAACTAGAATCGTAATAATTTCTGAATATTTTCTCTACTTGTTGCCCATTTTACCCAAGTGGAACAACATGTCTCTGGGCTCTTGTAGAGTTACCACCGTCTGCCAACAGAAATTATTATTGGGAATAATAATTAGGTTGACAATGAAAACCCTGGAGGGTATACAGGAGCCACAATTCACCGTTATTCTTGAGTACATTCTACAGAGGATGGAACCAAGTGGCGAGGTCCTCTTTCAAATTCAAATGGAATAAATAATAAGCACCACTACCTGTCCTGGACCCACTGACCTAAGCTCTGAGGAAACAGTATATGTGACCACACTGCTCACCAGAGACTATATTTACTGATGAAGCTGAGAAATTTTGCATTGGAAAGCCATTTGGGGTGCGTTCACACATAAGATGGCATTAGAGGTGAAGAGTGGCGTTGTGGACGGTACAGGTTACTTCCTTCTGCACCACCAGTTGCAAAAATGGGATCTGAAGGTTGATATCAGTCCTGAAGACATGTAAACACTTCGAGTGCTTAAAAACACAAGTTTAAAATTTTACTTCATGCTTTTTAGGCAGGACTTTTCACATATTGCATTCAAGGCTCCTGCTGTTTTTGACCCTTGTATCTGACCTATTCTCGGATCCCTACTTGAAAGGTGATTGGCACTTATCAAACAAAAATTCCTGAGAATACTGCTAGTTCAGGACCAATATGCCATTAAATTTTAATAATGGTAACTTCTCTCAATTCTCAGGAAGTGGCCACTAGATAGGATTTCCTCCTAGGCCTCTTTCTTAAAGCTTTGTCCTGGGGCCCTTTATCTGCCAGGGGTGAAAACAAAGAAACAAAGAGCAGCAAGCCAGTGTTAAGGGGAACCAAGAAACAAAGCCTAGTTAGGGGCTGTGGTGCTGGGAGAGCAGGTGTAGGTCAGTTTCTGCAGGACTTAAGCTGCCAGGATATCAAACTCTGGCTTTATCCTGAAGATAATCAAGAGTCCTGGATGGAGAGACAGAATACAAATTTAAATGCAGCCTCTAAATTTCAGAACCCGAATCCATTGATAAGAGTCCATTTTAAAGAGGAATCTCCAGGCTTGGGGCATGAGATCATGCCTGTCAAACAATTTCTGTCCATCTCCAAATTAGTAATGGGTGACTTGGCACCCTGGCTGATGAGCTGGCAAGAAAGGAGCTATTGTGTGTCATACCGGGGACCTCCACAGACACCCGGGGCAATGTGATTTGTCACTTAAAGGAGGAGACAGCCTGAGAGTGCCCCACTCAGTGCCTGCTGAGTCATCCTACTCTGGTAGTTATTTAAACAGAAGCCTCCAGCAGAGGCACGATCAACACTCCACTCAGACAATGGCCAGACCTCCAGAAGTCATGTCTAGCTTAGATTGCAACAAGTGCAATTTTCACAGTTTCTGTCCTCTTTTCCGGATATTGTCACACTGGGGATCTGACTTCTGGCTCTTTTTCTCCAAACTGGCCTACCCAGCCAGTCCTCCCATGAGACTTGGGCCCCAGAGGTCACCGACTCCTTGTTGAGTTTTCCCATGGTCTCTCCGACTTGACTTCCTTGGCTTTCTTCTAGATCAACAAACACTGGTTGAGCATCTGTTGTGGGTTAGGGACTGAGCTATACAGGTAAGGGGTGACGAAAAAACAATTAAGACACATTCCTTGCCTTTTAGGAGCTCACAGTCCAGGGGAAGAGGCAGTCCGGAAACCGGGCGACCACAATATATGAAGGGACGCCTCTAAGACAGGTGAGTACAAACAAAACGGTGTTTTGGACCTTAATTTTAGGGGGGACCACTACTCTTCCCTCAAAGCCACGGCCCTCTCCGTGTGGCTAGGTGGGAGGAATTCAAGGGCTGCGGAAGGGTGGAGGATTCAGAAGGGCATTTCCACCTGCCTGCCGGACGTTGCCCCGTTTGACCTGGGCTGAGCGGCTGCTGTCTGGCCCTGAGCGCTGCCCGTGGTTCTCTTCCCAGACCATCCTCTAGGTGCTCTCGTCAGTGTGTCAGATGAGGACTCCCTCACATTTGGCTGTCATCTGTCAGCCACAACTGTCCCGTCCGGAGGAGCTGGCTTCGGCCGCTCCATTAAGGATACCATTTGACATCACATGTGCTGCAGGTGCTGCTGATGAAAGTGCTAAAGGAGCTGGATGTGACTGACGTCGGTGGGAAGGACGAGGCTGTGTGCGCGCATGCAGCTGTGCTGTCCAAATGCTGTCCTTACCTCCCAATGGAAAGGTATTGTAAATAAAGTGAAAGGGCACCAGCTTATTTTAAACGCCAAGTATGAGCTAGGAACTGTTCTTGGCACTATGTAAAAGCTTTATTTAGTTCTCACAGTAATATTGTCCTTATGCTAGAGTCCCACTGTATAGACTAAGGAAATTATGGTTCAGAGAGGTTAAGGTCACACAGCTGTGCAATTTTTGGTTCAGCTTGAATGTGAACACAGGTCTATGTGATTCTGAATTTTGTGTTCAACTGGAATGGTTCACCGAGCAGCTGTAGAATAGTAACATGGCAATAGTATTTTTTTTTAAAGACTTTATCTGTTTGTTTATTTTAGAGAGACAGAGAGGGTACATGAGCAGGTGGGAGGAGGAGAGGGAAAGGGAGAGTGAGAATCCCAAGCCGACTCTTCGCTGAGGTCGGAGCCCAATGTGGGGCTCGATCTCATGACCCTGAGATCATGACCTGGTCCAAAACTGAGGTGGTCACTTAACCGACTGCGCCACCCAGGCACCCCCATGGCAGTAAGATTTCTGATTCCTGTCTGATTTTCAACCTTGTGTGATATAAATACAGGACGTATAGCATGAGTTTCTGAATCTTTGTTTTGAAACACGAAACCTGAAAAATTGGAGTAGAAGGAAGCAACAAATATATAATAAAACCAAGTTTATCAGATGAAAATATGGATAAAAATGTTTACATTCCCAGAACTGTAAATATTGAAAAATAAAAGACACACTGAGAAAATATGTCTGTTTTTATGACTTGTTGATATCCAGGGGGTTTTTCCTTAAGCCTCAAAACAATTTACAGCATTGCCAGCAGCATTCAGTACATTCAGAACAGGATCATTTCACCCACAGCTGATGGAGGGCCATGCTTGGGACAGCACCAGAAGAGCCTTCCAGCAGACAGGCCAGGGAGGAAGCCAGGGTCAGTGAGTGAAGAGGAGAGCAGAGCCATTTAAAGCAACATGGTTTATGTAAGTGTGATCTAATTGCTTCCACTGGAAATGGGTCAGATTTGAGTCGAGAGAACCTGGGGCCTTTATGACCCCAGTGAAATCAGATTATAGCTTTTCTTCCAATCTCCTTGGAGAATATGGCCCTTGATGAAAGAATGATGCTCGGATTCATTTCAATCTGCCGTGTTTCCCAGTCTCTTCTTGCCTCCTCGGAGTTGATTCGCATTTTTTTTTCTTTTCTGATGAAACACATTAAACTAAACAGGATATGTCATATGACAGACTGTGATAAATTTACTATTGGGAATAGGGGAAAAGTATGGGATAAAGAAATAGGTCTTTTTTGTCTCTCACGGCCATGATTCAGTTCTGACTCAAAAGGAAGTGTGCCACCTACTGAATCACGGAAACCACTTCCTGTAGCTGTTTGGTTTATTCTGGAGGGGCATTAGGCCAAGTACTGCCCTGCCCTGACCCTGACTGGCTCTTCAGAGCCAAAGCGTTCACAACTTGAGGTGGTTTGGCCTCAGACTCTGAGAACATTACATATTAAATTACAAGTGTTTCGTTTCCTAGCAAGGAGTCTTTAGCAACATAAAAACGAACATGTGTTATTTGCAAACTGAGTGTCTCCTTACTCAACCTGAATATCCTTACTTTTTCATAAGGTATGTATTCCAGATGACTACTCTCAAGATCTGAATTCATGGTGCTTCTGTTTTTCCTGAGGGCAGTTTGGGCAGTCTGTAGGGTGGCATTAACCAGATGCGGTTTCAAGCGTACCCTTTCATTAGTGAAGCAATACTAAACTTGTATTCATTCATGCAATGTATTTTTTGGAGCACGTGCTTACTGCTGTGTCCTGTACAAGGGAAGGGTAGAGGATAAAGTGCCAAACAAGACATATGGCTCCTGACCTCATGGTACTTATGACCTGCACTGTATGGAAATTATGTTCTCTCTAGACTCCAAGATTGTGCTTTGAACACAATTAAAAGGAACATCAACTAAAGGAAAACTTGTTTCCTCTTTGCCCACAGGACATTTTTGACACCAGATGTGTGGGTTTCTCTACACCAAGGAATTCTTCAATTCTCAGCAACCACTGACTATCCTACAATTTAACTCAACTCTGACAGTAATTGGCCAGGATTAGCACACGCCCTGGGTATAAGGGCTCAGTCCAACAAGATTGCACTTTAGATGCCAATCGTAAGACCCAGGTTGTCACCTGCACTTCTGATCAACTGAATATAAACTGAGTTTTTCCACCATCTCCTCTTGGGGTTTGAAAATTAGCCAGAATGGCTCACAGAATTCAGAAAAATACCTCACTGACATTTACCAGTTTATTATAAAGGATACAACTCAGGAAAAGCCAGATGGAAGAGATACATATGGGAAGGTGTGGGTGGAGGGGGTGTGCAGCTCCCATGCCCTCCCTGGATGTGCCACCCTCCTGGCACCTAGATGTCTTCACTGACATGGAAGCTCCTTGGACTCCATAACTTAGGGTTTTTATGGAGAGTCCACTGTGTAGACATGATTGACTAAATCATTGGCCACTGGTGAATAAGTTATCATTCCAGCCTCTTTCCTACCTGGAGGTCAAAGGGTGAAAATGAATGTTCCAACCCTTAAATCACATGATTGGATCCTCTGGCAATCAGCCTCCACCTTCCAAGAGTCATCTCATTAGCATAAACAGGTATGGTTGAAAAGGGCTTATTATGAATAACAAAAGATGCTTCTGTCACCTTATTCCTCAAGGAATTCCAAGGGTTTCAGTTTTAGAGGCTCTGTGCCAGGAACCAGGGAGGAAGACCAAAATATATATTTATTATACCACGTTCATGCAGCCCCAGCATCTAGCCCTGGGCCTTGCATAAAGAAGCTCCTCAACACTTGAGTAGATACACAAAAGAAAAAACAAAAGATAGAATGACAAAAAGATGGAAAGAAGGAAGGTGATAGTAAAGGGAGGAAGGAAAAGAAGTCATCTCACAGTCATTTCTTACTGTATTTGCAGATGAAGATGAAAATATCCAGCCATTTGTTTTCTTCCATAGTGTCAATTCCAAATAGACTACAGATTTGTGCCCCTTTGTGCATCTAGAGAGTCTGTAGTGCTTCAGGAGACAAATGGGCTCCTCATCAGGGAGGTTATAGTACCAAGGAGGTCCGTTCTGAGGCCAGGTAAACATTAGAAGTCCTGAGAACCTTCTCTGAGAGTAACAGGCTCTTTGTTATCTCCTCAGAATAGGCCAGAATCCTGAACCATAGATAATCTATTATTCTCCTGGGGATCCATGCCCAAAAGATGTGTCAAAGAATGACTGCAAAACTGTGTAACACTAAGCACCCACCTGATAGAAGAGTCCTGAGAATTCAGTGAGACAAAGGGCGCCTGCGTGGCTTAGTCAGTGAAGCATCTGACTCTTAATTGCAGCACAGGTCTTGATCTCAGGACGGTAAGTTCCAGCCCCATGTTGGACTCCATGCTGGGCGTAGAGCCTACTTAAAAGAAAAAAAAAATTAAATGAGACAATGTCTAGTTGTCTAGAATAGTCCTTGGCACACAGGAGGCTCCTTGTAAATAGAAGCTATCACTACTACAAATTCTCTTAATCTCATTACCATTACTCCTCCTTCTACTACTGTTGCTTAGGTTATATCCATTAAAGCCAGCAGTTTTTCCATTAGTCTGACCAATGGCTTGATGTTTAATGATGGAATTCTATGATTCGGTGTAAGCCTCTCTAAACCCATGCTTTCCTTTCAACAATGGTAAAAAAAAAATTTTTTTAAGTTTTTATTTATATTAGAGAGATAGAGTAAGGGAGAGAAAGCATGAGCAAGGTGAAGGGCAGAGGGAGAAGCAGACTCCCTGCTAAGTAGGGAGCTGGACAAGGGACCTGATCCCAAGATCCAGGGATCATGACCTGAGCCAAAGGCAGACGCTTAACTGACTGAGCCACTCAGGTGTCCCCTGACAACGGTAAAGATTTTAAATTGACCTCCAGTTGAAACTCCTTGTCAAGAAGAGATTGTCTAAGTTATTTACTGATGTCCAATTTATGAGAGCAATAGCTTTTCCCAAATGTAAGATTATATAACATTGAATGTTTTAAGAAGTTATATGTAACCCAAATATAACTAGCATTATAAGATAAATAGAGGCATATTATGAATTTTAAGTATTTGAGCAAAAATTGAATCAAATTGGGCAGCCCCAGACCAGAATTGGTCAAGAGGGCTCTACCCACAAGAGCTAAGGGAAAGATTTTTCTAGAAAAGAGGAGGAAGAAAAGCAAGAAAATTATTTGATTGTCTAGAGCTTAAGGGCTTGCCTTATTTGGGAAAGCCTAACTGACTGTGATTGGTTGTCTTTGTTTCAATTTCTTAACCTTGAGGCATTACAGGCTTAGGTTTTGGTTTGCTTATGTAGGCACCCAAGGCATTAGAACCACCCCCGGCTAAAGCCTTCTTCTGTTAATTAAATGTTAGGCTGTTTGGCCCCTACCCTAAGGCTACTCTCTACACATTTGACGTATGGGAGGAAGAAGAAAAAGAAGGGAAATAGGAAGAGATACAAAGGAAAAAAAAAATCCCCACCAGAAATACTGAAGAGAGATGGAGGTTTTTGAAGCTTCCCTAAATACTGCTGAGGTATTTGTTTTGGTATCTCACACCACAAAGATAAGTAATATCTTGTTCAAATCTTGACCAGTTTCCCTCAGAGTTCCCCTTTCCGTAGGAATCCAACATCTCCCTTCAGAGATTCTTCTTTACGTGGATGTCACTCTTTTACATTGTTTCCTCCAAATAATCCCAGAGTCTGCCACCAGTTTAACCTCCTCTGAGCTTCCCTAGTTCCCTCACCTATCACATCATTTGGCTCAACAAAGGATGGGAAGTGAGACCCTAAGCAAAGTTTTTAAAATCAAGGCATTATAAAAAGCTGTTTAGCCAAGAATCATGATAACAATTACAGGCAAACAGACAAATTAGGTCACAAGTCTCAGAAGCCCAACATTATTTTAAATCCTCATCTCCACCTGCAGTTTTGTTACCATTTTGGGTTGTTCCTTGATCCATCCCAAGTAGCTATAATAGTACCTGGCAAAAATATTTGCTGAATAAATAAATTAGCTTAAGAGTTTACATTGCAAATAAAACCAAATACCATTAGATTATCCTTCCTACTTTTTCCTCTTAAATATTCTGTGTGAGGGGCACCTGGGTGGCTCAGTGCTTGAGCATCTGCCTTTGGCTCAGGTCGTAGTCCTGGGGCCCTGAGATCAAGTCCCACATCAGGCTTCCCATGGGACCCTGCTTCTCCCTCTTCCTACGTTTCTGCCTCTTTCTCTGTGTCTCTCATGAATAAATAAATAAAATATTCTAAAGAAATATTCTGTGTGAAACAAATAGTCACACATATATCCATATGAAAGAATATAATTTCCTGCCATTAGTTTTTTATTATGTCAGTTAAGGTCAAATGTCACAAAAAATCACATTGAACTCTTGACCAATCTATCTATTTTTTCCATTGGAATATTGGCCCAACTAAGAAATAACATCAAGGAAAAATTATTTGTTGGCAGAAAAAATCCTCTCTAAATTCTTGTGTGTTTTGTTTTGATTTTTCCTTAGTGACTAGAGGTCAGTTTCAATCCACTGAAGCACAGATTCCAAATTTTCAATCTGGTTTTCTTGAGTACTGACAGAGTGCCAAGAATGAGGCAATGACACAAAATCACTACCAAGACACACACACACACACACACACACACACACACACACACACACGAGTCCAGGGCATGTTCTGGTGACTTGCAAGCTTCTTTCTCTCTAAAATATATCCTCAAATTCATACTTTTTAACTTGAAATGGATCTACTCCCTGTCTCCCAAGCAAATTCTTTTTTTTTTTTTTTTTTTTTTTTTTTTTATTTATGATAGTCACAGAGAGACAGAGAGAGGCAGAGACACCGGCAGAGGGAGAAGCAGGCTCCATGCACCGGGAGCCCGACGTGGGACTCGATCCCGGGTCTCCAGGATCGCGCCCTGGGCCAAAGGCAGGCGCCAAACCGCTGCGCCACCCAGGGATCCCCCAAGCAAATTCTTATGGATTTTTTGTCTAATACATTGGTCAAGGTATTCCAAACCTTGGTATCTAAAAGATATCATAATAGAATCATCTACTGACCAAAGATTACGTATCTTCTACTTATCCTTTCTTGTTTCCTTTTAAAACTTGAATTTTAGGGACACCTGGGTGGCTCAGCGGTTGAGCATCTGCCTTCGGCTTGGGATGTGGTCCTGGAGTTCCGGGATCGGGTCTCACATTGGGCTCCCTGCATGGGAGCCTGCTTCTCCCTCTGCCTCTCTCTGTCTCTCATGAATAAATAAATAAAGTCTTTTAATATGTTTAGGTGTGGGTCAATGACTATATACATTATTATTGAAAAAACAATTTCGTTTTAGCCTAGTAATAAAAAAAAAAAAAAAAAAAACCTAAATGTTATTTGGCAGCCCCCAAAGAATCACATGTTTAATGTAGTGGAGGGACAGTGCCCTAAAAGAAAGGGTGGCATTCTGGACAGCCAAAAGAACAAACGTCCACTACAAGTAATATGAGCACCAAGTTTGGATGCAATCCATCTCTCCTACGAGACTGGTGGCAATTCACTTAATCTGAGCCCCAGTTTTTTTTCAGCTATGACCAGAGATATCAACACCCAACTACTTATTTTGTGAATCCCTTCACTAAAATTAACTGTTATCTGTTGTTCTGTGATTCTATAAATCTCAGAATAATCTTTTCCTGTTATAGCCAAGTTGTCTATCATGGTCACAGAAATTCACCTGGTTATTTTGGCTTCTCTAATCCTGCCGGTGAAAACACCTCCAAGGGAGCTTTTGGTCAGGAGCTGACAATGGCATTTAAGGTCACCTGTGCTTTTGATAAAGGAGAATTTGAAAGGAGACCAATAATATATATATATTTTTCACTTGGACCCACTAACTTCCCTGATAAGGATATATAATTCATATTTGTTAAGTCCTAATTAATGCCAAGCCCCTTTTATGCATTATGTCATTTAATTCTTACAGTAATACTTTCAGATAAGTTATCAGCTAGCGTGTTTGACTCTAAGTTAAAGGGAATAAAAAAAGCACAAATCTCCAACCAACTAAAACAAGGGGACTTGTTTGCTCCCATAACTGGCAGTCTAAAGAGAAAGCTGCTTCAGGATTGGTTGAGGAATCTAGTGGCTTCATACTATTACCAGGTTCCTAGGTGCAATCTCTGTCCTTACGTCCAGCATTGCTCTCCTCCTAAACACCCATTTCCCTCCGTAGCATGGCCATCAGTAGGAAACTTGCTTCCTTACTGATATCTAGCAAAGGTGAGAGAGTGCCCCACAAACAATGAAAAAAGTGAAAGAATTGCCTTCTCTTCCTTATGATCCACCTTCAGTCTGATGTTTATCTTTTAAATAACAGCTATAAGAAGTAGAGTTGGGAGGAGGAGAAATACTATGGTATGATTAACTCATCTCATAATCCAGAGGATTATGATTATCTTGATTGATTTGGATAATTATAATTTACGCCTGATGCTGGGGCAATTCTCCATACTACAATGCCTACCACACAGTGCAAAAAGAATAGATCAAATTGGGAGAGCCAACTATAATGTGCACTATAGGTAAATATTGCTAATTCCCAATTTACAGATGAGAAAACTGACACACAGGGGAGAAAGGTTAAGTTAATTTGCCGAAGTTGATAACTGAATGTCAACAGTCTCTCTCCATTCTAATAGTCAGTTATTCTCCTGCATTTCTTTCTCTCTCTTTTTTAAAAATATTTTATTTTATTTTATTTTATTTTATTTTTTTAAAATATTTTATCCATTTATTCATGAGAGACACAGAGAGAAAGAGAGGCAGAGACACAGGTAGAGGGAGAAGCAAGCTCCATGCAGGGAGCCCGAGACGGGACTCAATCTCGGGTCACCAGGATCATGCCCCGGGCTGAAGGCAGCGCTAAACCACTGAACCACCCGGGCTGCCCAAAAGATTTTATTTTTAAGTAATCTCTACACCCAACATGGGGCTCGAATTCACAACCCTGAAATCAAGAGCACATGCTCCACTGACTGAGCCGGCCAGGCACCCCGCTTGCATGCACTTCTTGAAAGCTTAAGATGTATACAAGGAATTCCAAGAATAGGAGAAAGGGCATAAAGGAAAGACCACAGGACTAGGCATCAAGAGATTAGTTTCCAGTCTTGACTCTCCCATTTACTAGCTGTGTGACTTCTGTGAGAATGAGAATAATAAAACCTACTTACTGGAGTAGTAGCAATACTCAAAGAGGAACCCTGAAGAAGAGTGGCATCATTTAGGAGCTTACTTGAAATGGAAATTCTTCATCTCACCCCTGACTCACTTAATCAGAAGGGGGGGCGGGGAGGCAGCAATAAATACTTTAATAAGCATTCCAACTATTTCTGATGCTTGCTAAAATTTGAGAACCACTGGTCTAACACATTGCCTGGTGCAAACTTTGTATGTTCTTATGTCCTAAAGACAATGAACATGTTGACTTCTATCTCTAAGAGCTTATAAGCTAGGGAAACAAAGAAAAAGTTCCATATTAAATTCTTTAATACAGGACCATACTGAGTGATAAATGATCGAATACAAGCTTAATGTGCTTTAAAAGCTTATTAGGGATTGAATTTATTTCTAACAAGGGGAATCTCAGAAGGCTTTATAGATAAGAAATAAAAAGGGATAAAATACCTATAAACTATAAAGTAATGCAGATAATTAAACTTCCAGGGGTTACTGCAAAGTTGTATCTAGAAAGTTAACTTAAAATATATCAATACAGGGGTATCTGAGTGGCTCAGTTGGTTAAGTGTCCAACTCTTGATCCTGGCTCAGGTCTATATCTCAGGATTGTGAGTTCGAGCTCCGAGTTTAAAAAAAAATTATATAATTTCAACACTAACAGATTAGATATCTCATATTGAATGGGAATAACAACCCATCAGAAGTCAGAAGAGGCAGGTTTTAGTACTGAAATTACATTTACTAGCTGCCCCTCAATGTCCAAGTTCATAAAAAAAAAAAAAAAGAGAGAGAGAGGTTGGTCTGGAACCCTGGTTCTTAATCAGGGGAAAGTAAGGTGGGCCCAAGAAATGTGTAGATTTAAAGCTTCCATAAGGGAGTGTGGGTACAGCCTGGTTAAATAGCACTGGACTAAATTGTTTGTCTCTAATCTCTGGCTGTAGATTATTAAAAGTAAAGTTAAAACATCAAGGAAACGTAATTATTATTTACAATTTGCAAGCCCATCTCTGCTTCTTCTTTTTTTTTGCTTAACATCTCTGAAAGTGCTCCAGTACCTGAACACCCAATTAATCAAAGGGAAACATCTGTAATATGTAGCAACTAAAATATCACCTTCCCTGTGTGGATCACAAAGTCCTTGGCAATCACTTCCATACCAGACTAGTGAGTATTGTTGTTCTCATTTTCCAGATGGATAAACAGAGGATAAAGGCCTTGTTTAGTGTCACACATTTCTGTCACCAACTGAGACACAATGGATGTCAGTCTTCTCATTCCTTCAACAATAACGAGCTTTCAAGCTCTTACAGTCAACAAGAACTTTTGGAAAGATTACACTGGCTGAAAGGCATATACATGGACGACATCCACAAATAGAAGGAAATTAACTTGAAGTTGAGTGTCCGACTTCACTGACTCTCTGGTAGAGACAAAAGAAAAGTTTTAGCAAAAAAGAGTCTGAAAGAAAATAAATTATATATAGCTGATTATTGAGTATTGTTTTTACACAGTAAAACAAGTGAAAATTACTCTTCTTTAAGTAGTGATTCCTATCTCTTAACTGAGTCATACATTCATTCAATAAATACTTATTGATTGCCTTTTATGTGCCAAGTCCTCATTTCTGTACTGTGAGCAGAGCAGATAATAATAGTAATAACAATAACAGCTACTGTAGCAGGGACCAATATATTAATAAATAATAACTGTTGAATAAAATGCCAAAGCTCAATATGCACAAGCCTTCTCTTTGGGGCTACCTCCATTTGACTATATACAGCTAATCTGCTCTGAAATTCTCCAGCTCTGGGAAGAAGTGCTTTCCAGCTGTTGTTGAACCTGCCTCTTGTGGATGCATCCACCAATGAGCATGGACTTATACTCATTGTCCTTGGAAAGGCAACCAGAACTGAGAGCATTATGACTTCTTCACCATGATTTTTAAATTACTAGAACCAGTTCTTCTAATTTCTTTCTTGGTTTCCTACAACTCAAATACAGAAAGAGATTGGAAAATAAATGCTGTCTTAATACTGCTTTAACACAAAACAAGTATTCTTTCAACTGTGCTTGCAATGGAACAAAACACAAGCATATGTGAGATTAATTTTCAGTGGTCAATTCATCACATACAGGATTTATAAGAGTAAGTGCTTTGCGGGGCTCTACAAAACATTCCTTCATCTTTCTAAATGCCCATGTACTCACACTAATGGTGCTCTCAGATGTTAGGAAATCTTTTGAGACAGAAGTAGAAAGGGATGGGGGGGGAGGGGATAGAGTGATGCAATATTTCTGAGTGTCATGTGATTTCACAATTTGTTTTTCAATCTGCTTGGACTTCCAAAAAGAAAGACTCTCGTATCAACAAGCACATAAACTGAAGCTTAAAACACTAAAAACAAAACCATAGAGTCTCAAACATATGACATGTATATATTCATATTATTTGATGGGATGCTCCTGAGAAATGTGAATTTTTCTCTGACAGGTTTACCAACTTGCTTCATCTGAACACATGAACCATAAACAATACCTAATGAGAAAACTTTCTGTCTTCTTCAAGGTCAAAGTTGGAACAAGTGTAGGGAATTCAGTTTTCCTTACTCGACAATATTCATCATTCTTGTGCTCAGTATGCTCATGAAAAAATGCAAGCCTCTTATAGTTAGCACAAAGACACAGCAAATTTTCAGGGATAAAATATAAACTGATGAAACTGGTAGGATGTAAAAATACAGTTATTAACCTCTTACATTCCTAAAGTTGAAACTCTATGTTTGTCGTTGTGAAGAGTCAGTCAATGTAACTGTAAACAAGAAAAGCAATCCTTGTTTTCCCATTCTACTAATTTAAGCACCTATGACAACTTTTGCTGTTACTTAGCCCTTAACCTACTCATGCTTTCCAAGTTTCTGTGTCTTTTTCCACTATCTGTTGAGCATTTTAGGTGCAGTACAGACAGCTCAGTGATAATAGGTAAGTGAGGAGGAAGGAAAAAAAAAATCAAGTTCCAAAGTGGCATTATGAATAGCAGCAATAAAACATAATTGTCTGGAAAGGACAGCCTTGGAGGCAGGTGGGTCAAATAAAATATGCCCTTGGTTTGGACTCTGGAGATGCTTTGACTTTCTCTATTAAGCATTTATTTGGTAAATAATAACCAGTTAGCTTTTCTGTGACTCTTGATTTTTAAAAAAGGTTAAAAGCAAATGAAAACATGACTTTGTTTGTGTGTTTATTTATTTTTGTAACCTCTACACCCAACGTGCAGCTTGCACCCACAACCCCAAGATCAAGTCACATGCTCTTCCACCTGAGCCAGCCAGGTGCCCTAACATGAGTTTATTTTTTAAAGGAAATTTAGCAATTAAAATATAAAGTGGCATGAATAGATTATATGGCAATATAATGTAAATTGTTTAGTTGCCAGATCCAGAAGCCTGAGACAATCTTCACATAATTGCAGAGTCTCACTGTGTAATTCTTCCAATATTTTTGGATTTTTTTCACCTTTACTATCCCACATCATATTTTTTTTTAAGATTTTTAATTTATTTATTCATGAGAGACACAGAGAGAAAGAGGCAGAGATACAGGCAGAGGGAGAAGCAGGCTCCATGCAGGGAGCCCGACGTGGGACTCGATCCTGTGACTCCAGGATCACGCCCTGTGCTGAAGGCGGTACTAAACCGCTGAGCCACCCAGGGATCCCCCCACATCGTATTAATGGGTACCAACACGTTTATTTCATTCAAGTCCTAGCCAACTTTTCCATATAGATTAAGAAGTATTCTCCCATACAGCTGTATTTTAAGTCCTATGCATTTAACATTTCTGTATAGAAAAAGAATACACGCTAGAATTGTGATGATATGATGAATCACATGTCAGTAGCAAGTTATTATATAAAGTTGAAGCTTGTTAGAGCAGAAATGGTACTAAAAATAAAATCTCCCCCCTCCCCATAAACTCTTCTAATTCCCAGGGCCATCATTTTTAAATAAATCTTGCATATATTTCTTCCATATCTTGCTAGTTTGAGAGCATTAACATTTGCAAAGTGTGCAATTCATTACCAGGTAGTAATTCAAGCAAAGGAAGAAATCTGGCTGGATCAGTGATGTGTCAGCAAGGCCTGAATCACGGGAGGTTGGTCTCTGGTGTATCCTCTTGGTCCAAAAAGTAGGAGGTGGTGGTCCACTGAGCCAGGAATTGCCTGGCAGTATCAACATCCTGGCTGTTGCTCAGGGTAGGTTGCATTTTTTGGCTTTTGCTCCTGAAACAAAAGTTCAAGTGTGAAAACCGGGACTGAAGCCTCTTCTCGGCTGGAACCAGGACACCCCCAGTTCAGCCAGAAGTTAGTTTGAGGGTGTAGTGGCCCAGCATTCCAGGAGTGGCACATGTCAGCAAGATGTGTGCCAGGGCCATGTCCCAACTGCAGAGCAGGACTTGCCACACATCCTTCACTTCATGAATATACTGCATTTCTGGGCGCCTGGGCAGAGACACTGTTGGGACAGAATCAAGATGTGACTTCGTGCTGAGTCTATTATCTCAGCCGGGGTAGGCATGGATCTGAGAAGAGTTAGGCTGTGGCCTCTAGATTGCAGACCTCCTTCCTTCCCCACAGTGCACGGGATCCTTTATCCTTTATGCTTTGCTTCATGTCCCTGAAGAGTAAAGAGCTCATGCTTGCTCCTTTTGCATCACCAAATACTTCCACAAGAGTGGTCTCCAAAGCTGACTGTATTAGAAGGAAGAAACACCTTCAGACCTGTGCTTCTGACACAATGTGTCCCTTGTGGACCTTTCTCTAAACACCTGCAAACATATATGTTAAGTGTTTCCAAGAGTTTGCGCCTTCTGGAGGTTTGTTTTGTTTTTACAAAAATGGGCAGCATGGAGCCTCTTTTCCCTCTGCCTGTGTCTCTGCCTCTCTCTGTGTGTCTCTCATTAATAAATAAATAAAATCTAAAAAAAAAAAAAAAAAAGGTCTCTCGATGTTCTCTTTATCTGCTGAAAATGTGTGTGCACCTGGCAGTTGGAGGGGGTGTAGATGAATGTGCCTTTCTCTTCTCCCTCCCAGCCTCGCTCCATGAGCTGACTCTGTGTGACCTCATGACAGAGAGAGCTTTCTGGTGTGGCATCTGGGGCCTGGGCCATGCTGCAGAGGCGTGGCCACCGACACAGAGAACATCTGGTTTTCAGGTACAAGTCACACGGCCAAGACTCAGGTGCTGGTGTTTCAGAGCCTCACCCAGTCCGGGAGCAGATTGATTTTAACCAGCTAGTAGGAAATATATGAGTGAGTTTGCAATATATGATTTAGCTTAAAATGTCAGTGATTTGAATACAATGAAATTGGTATGAAACTTGCCAGTGGCTACAATTTGTGGTTCACTTCTGTGCTGCTTTTAGCACAAGAAGCAAGTATGATGATATATGTGCGAAACGGCAGTCTCATCAGCTGTTAACTTACACATAGACAGAAAATACAGTGCTTTTCACACCTCCTAATTGCTTTTCTGTTAAGGAAAGTATAACTGCAAACTCTGAAAGTATAGTATCCCCTTACGTGATCGTCTCATTTCATTATCAGGTAACATATGATGAATATTGTTGAGAAGTGACTAAAAGACACATACGTACAGGGAAGTTAGGGTTAAGGCACCACTCTCACAGAAGACAAAGACTTTCTGTTCACACTCATTTATCTCTGTACAGAAATGTGTTACTATTTTGAGATAATTACTGATGTTTTTCTTTCTTGCATTTCTCCTTTGCCCACATCAACCTGTAGGTTAGTGGAAGGGAATGCCTTGGAGTAGGAAGGTTATAGACTAAAGAAATAAATTAAAGTACTGGGTAACTTTTTGGAAGGCTAAAGTAAATAGAATTGCATTGAAAGGCAAATACTTGTATGAGAAGAAAGGATGTTTTAAGCTTCTTAAGACTTAGAGCCTGGGAGCAGCCCTGGTGGCGCAGCAGTTTAGCACAGCCTACAGCCCGGGGCCTGATCCTAGAGACCGGGGATCGAGTCCCACGTCGGGCTCCCTGTGTGGATGCTGCTTCTCCCTCTGCCTGTGTCTCCGCCTCTCTCTCTCTCTCTCTATGAATAAATAAATACAAAATCTTAAAAAAAAGGGGGGGGGGGCCTGAAGGAACCAGAACCCCAGAGAGTTTCTCTTTTAAGCCACAGAATGGGTAAAACATCTGGTGTTTCTCCAGCGGGAAGGAGGGAGAGATCCAAAGGGAGAACTGGTCAGTCTATGTGCTGTCCCTGAGTGGGGGCAATAGAAACCCCATAGGGCTTAGGAAGAGTAGAGGTGGAGACTGTGGAGAGTATTGCCTCCATTCTCAGGAGGAGCTGGGTACATGGACCTGAAGGGAGCCTCCCCCGCACAACCCCCCACGTAGAGAAGGACAGTGCCCACAGTTCTGACCCCACAGTTCTCAACAGAAGAGCTGGGGTAGCAGAGAATAGTCAGGGGACCCAAAGCCTGGGGTAGGATAAGGAGTATAGAGAACGTCGGAGCATGACATCTACAGATTATGAACCGTGAGCAGCAGCAGCAGAGGCCAGCAGGGCCAAGCAGCCTGGGCTCTACCTCGAGGCCCACAGGGATGGAGGATGACAGAGACAACATGTGCCACTCCGACCTGACGTCAGGGTGATACGTATGCCCCACTCTCTATCTCCCTTTGCTAGCTCATTGCTAAAAGGGAGAAGGGAAAAGACAGAGAAAGAGCAATCCTATATTAAGTGAGAATTACAAAAATAATAATAATTAATAATAATAATAACATGAATTTTTAATTAGCAAAATGCAGTTTTTCATGGGCAGTGGAAACAGGGCCCTTGAGCCAGACTAAGATCAGAGATGGAGAAACAGAGCTACATATGGGCATATCTGAGCCCGTGTCCGAATTTTGATGCCTGCTATCTATACACAGACGTACAGGCACGACTGAACAAGCATTTGTATCTGCCTTTTTTATAACATCATAGACCCTGGAGGCAAATAGACCTGGGCTTGAATCTTGTCCTATTATGCACTTTAATAGCTGGATGACTTGGAACAAATTTCTTGATCCAAGATTTTGCTTCAGTGAATAAGGAATAATAGTGTCTTGTAGGCTTGTTCTAAGGATTAAATGAGATACAAAGGTTACCCTAAGACCTGGCATATGGTAAGCCATTAATAAATGCTATTTACCATGATCATGGTAACACTAATAATTATTATGCATATGTTCATCTTGACTAGGAGTCTGAACTTTTGCTTGGCAAGACTTCATTACCGTTGTACATAAAGCATAGCACATCGAGCTACTAAGACTATAAATGCTTCGAGGCTAAGGGGACATTCATATATAGGTCTTTAATGTCAGTATTCGAGGTTAACCCCCTTTTATGTATTTATGTTTATTTAATTTTCCGTTTGTTCCGTTTGTTCTATGTGCCTCTAGATTTGGAGAAATCTGAAGTAAAATTCCTTTTGAGCCAAGATGGAAGTCTAAACTTTAGATTTAGAGGGAACATCTACTCCCCTGCCCCCCAACCCCTTTCCCCTTCATTCTGGCAGAAGTTTGGTGGCCAAAGGTTTACATTTGGTTTCCTCTTTGCCAAGCTCATCAGAGGCACAGCACCCTTGAGCCTCACCCTGACACCCACTAACGAGCATTACCTCATGCATAACATCCGGACTCTCCTCTAGAAGATTCAACCTTGTAGAGGTTTTATTAACGCAATAGCCCTTCTATAACTACATTTCAATATATGTAATGTGGTAGCAGTATCTTCAATATCTCTGGGGCTTCCATCTGATCTGAGAGATTTCACTAGACAAAGTATCCAAGATGCCTCACCACACCTCTGGCCTAAGCATCCTCCCTCTCTTATTCAAGGGTGAGTGGGCAATCCTAATTCTACCCAGTAAGCTATCAAAGTGCAAAGCCTGCAGAAAACCCTGTCTCCAGTAATAAAGCAACACATGTAATAAAACAGCACAGCCATCTAGGGGCTACTGGCCCATGCTGAATTGGGCAGAAGAGGCATAATGAAGTCTTCGCTGGTTTTTTGGGTGGCCTCAAATAAAGCATCGAATCTCCTGACTCTGTTAACTTATCTTTTTTTTTTTAATATTTTATTTATTTATTCATGACAGACACAGAGAGAGAGAGAGAAGCAGAGACACAGGCAGAGGGAGAAGCAGGCTCCATGCAGGGAGCCTGACGTGGGACTCGATCCCGGGCCTTCAGGATCACACTCCAGGCCCAAGGCTGCACCAAACCGCTGGGCCACTGGGGCTGCCCCCGTTAACTTATCTTTAAGAGGGGGATAATGATACTGTGCCAGTTCACCTCAAAGGAGTATTATCTAAAGCTAGAGATTACACTGTTGAAGAACCAAGACTACGCACGTGCTGTGATTTTCACTAACCAGCACTGGTTTTATTCATATGGTGAGTCTGTTTCCTGTCACTATTACCTATATTAATACAAACAGTGGATAACAGCATTTTCACCTTGAGTCCCTAGATTTTTTTTTTTTTTAATTTATGATAGTCACAGAGAGAGAGAGAGAGAGAAAGAGAGGCAGAGACATAGGCAGAGGGAGAAGCAGGATCCACACAGGGAGCCCGACGTGGGATTCGATCCCGGTTCTCCAGGATCGCGCCCTGGGTCAAAGGCAGGTGCTAAACCGCTGCGCCACCCAGGGATCCCGAGTCCCTAGATTTTTTAAGACAGACCCATCATTCACTCACTTTGGTCCCTGAGTCTTTTTCCTAGATCCTGCAACAAACCATTTCCCTTAGAGAGTAGGTTCTATCCTACCAAATGTGCAGTTTAGAGGCATAGGCTTTGGCCAGATAAAAGCTTGCCAATGCAAGTTGGCCAGATGTCAGCTGAATTAGGCCTCCCCTCACCCACAGATGTTTTACTTCATCTAATTATATTGTGGAGAAGTTGTACATACATCAACATTTGGCAAATACTCGATTAGCAGAACTGTGGTTTCTTATAATTATTAATAAGAACAAATGTCCCTTGGCATATGAACATATTATCAGAGTATCCAGAAGTTCCTGTATTCTTCAGAACTCAACTAGAAATGTTGATGACTCATTCTCCAGTCACACTTAGAAAAACATATGTTGTGTACATTTGTGGAATAAACACATACAAAGTTGCAAACTGTCACTTTTAACTCTAAAGGCAACTCACTGACATTTGAAACAGCAGGAAATATTGTTTTTTGCCTAGTATTCAAGTTTCCTAGGGGTCCATGGACTTGCTAGGAGACTTAAAAGCAAGCCCTGGTCTACTGGGATGAGTGCCAGCTTTTGGCTTAAGTCTGGCTGTGGAAAATCCCAGAGTAGATCTAGGAATATTCTGATTTGGGATGGGTGTTGAGATCATCACCACCATCACCCTTCTGTGTAGATCCAGCCCTTCTGTATTCTTCCTTTCTCAGAAAGGACGCTTTGGGAAGGCCTTCATATTAATGCAGGCCTCCCTGACTTCAGATCTGGGAGATAAGAAGACTACTGAGTGGAGTCCACGTGTGTGGCCTTATAGTGCACCCAGCAATATCATTTCATGGGGGTATATTCAAAGAACAGAGTATAATCGAGGACAGTCATAGTAAGACCTAGAATTCCTCTCCTGACTTTGTGTCCGAAGTACATTATAAATTCCTTCAGGTGGGGGTCCATGGCCATTTCGTTATGCATTTTGTGGGCTATACATTCAGAGATTCTAGGAAAAGTGGGTTCTGTGATGATTCAAATCACAATCTTTCGTTTTTTAAGATTTTATTTATTTATTCATAAGAGACACAGAGTGAGAGGCAGAGACATAAGCAGAGGGAGAAGTAGGCTCCCCACAGGGAGCCTGATGTGGGACTCAATCCCAGAATCCAGGGATCATGACCTGAGCCAAAGGCTCAATCAAAAAGCCACTCAGGTTCCCCAAATCACAATTTGAATTAAGGCAAGGAGTCATGTTTATTTTTTGGAAATAGAAATGAAGTAAACTGTGTCATTTTTCTGTGTCAGTCTGATTAAGAAGGAATATACTTTATATTCATCGACTTTTCTCAGTAAACTGCATACAAAGAGTGGTTCATATATTATAAAAACTGCCACCTCTTGGCTCCCAAGTGTATTTCCACAATTATGTTAATGGAATTTTTATCAGATACTTGCTCCCCGCCCCCTTTTTTGGGCCATTTTATTGTGAAACTTATTGTGGTCTCCAAAATTGTAGGCTATTGGTCTTAAATATTGACAGGAGTTCAGGACATGGTACCCTGAAATAGGACACTGTGGCATAATCAATTTGAGAAACAGCACAAGTAGCAAGGACTCTCCGACCCTCCCCTAAGGCAGGTCATAACACCCTTATGTGAGGGGTGACCTTCTCATCCCCGGAGGAATAAGGATGCATCCTTATTTTCAAGATGTTGAGAGGAATCTGAATAAACATCTCTTGCTGTTTCCCCCAATTTGTGTGGTAACAAAAAGCTCATACTCCCTTCTGAGCCTATCACATTTCCCCATGACCTTCCACCTTTTGTTACATCTATCCTAAAAATCACTAGGGTCTAAGTAACATCATCATGTCCTCATTTCCTTAGGAGGGCTCCCAAGTCACATGAAACCTCTCATAAATGAATATGATTTTTCTCTTCTTTGTTACTCTTTTGTTACCCAAACCCCAGCTGAGAACTTAGAAGTGTAAAAGAAAGTTATTTTTCCTCCTTACATCAGCAAAGTAGTTAAGGAGGTAATGAGTTGTCAACAGTAGCCAAGAACAGGGTAATTTCTAGAGGATGAGAACAGTAGTCACACTGTGTGAAGTATTAATTCTCAAAAAGAAAAAGAGCAGCAGAGGAGTGGTACCACTGTCAAAAGTAACCCCTCCCATCTCAGAAGTCTCCCAACAGGTGGTATTATGCATCAGAATTGGCCCCATGGTGTTTATTGTTTCTCTTAGGTACATGAGACCAATATATGTGGGGGTTTTGGAGCATTATAGCCAGAAAGTTTTTAATAATTAAGGAATAAATAAGCCTTAATGAAGCTTTGTATCATCATATTCCTAAACACAATGGCAGAGGTTTTCATGTTCTTGTTAGGTTTAATCTTTCTGCATTCAACTTTTAAAGATGCATACTTTTTAACAGGAAAAGAACTTCAAAGTCTGTTACTCTGTGGACTATCATAGATCTCTAAGTCAGAGAACTATCTATTCCGACCCCATGTTCATGGGTAATCCCCTGCTAAGTTTTAGCATGGTAAAATAAGGAAGCCATTTGTGGTGTATGTGTTGTTTTAGATATAGTTGACATATAGTGTTACATTAGTTTCAGGTGTACAGCATAATGATTCTATATTTGTTGATACCTGCCTTTTCATTGACTTCCGCTTAGAATTGGTGAAGCACAGAGGTACTTCGCAAAAGCTTTCTAAACAAGTAAATAAACTCATTTCTTTATTCGGCAAATACAATTGACTATATTCATTGCTGAATTCTTTCCAGTACCAACATACTCATCGAAATAGACCAGAACAGTCCCATCCTGAATAATCTTTGATAAAATAGACACTTACAGCATATCATAAAGAAAAGAGAGCTGGTGTTGGAATCCAGATCTACCTCTACCAACTCCTAGACATCCAGGTTCTGGGTAAAATATCTATAATTCACCGCCTGTCTATAAAATGAAGGGTGTAGAAATGAGGCAGACAGCGATACGATTAAGATCTTGGGAGTTGCAGTTGGACAGGCCTGCATTCTAATCCAATTCTATTCTGCTGCTTGTTAGTTGAGTATCCTTGGGCAAGTTACTTAAACTTCTTATATCTAAATTTCCTTATAACACCACCTCACCTCATGAAGTTGTTACAAAAGTTAAAAGGATAGCAACAGTGCTTCCTCAGTTCAGTGTCTGGTTCTTAACAATATTCAGTGACTCTGGTTTTTAAAAAGAAATCCTGAAAGAACTTTTGGGATCATGAGGCATAAACCTCTTCATTTTTTTATATGAGAAATGGAGGCCCAGACATTACGGATCGTGTCCAAGGTCACTGAACCCACAGGCGTGTGATGCATAGTCCCAAAGCTTTTATGAGTTCTCTGATCTGGTGAGAGTACTATCTCTCTGTGACCTAATCTCCTATTTACTAAATATATGGACTATTAAACTAGGTGATCAAGTTACTGTCCATGTAAAAATGCCAGTAATTACACTGCTGTTTGTTGAGGCCCTTCTATGTTGAGGGCACGCTGCCAGGTATTGTGGGTGTCATAATGGGCTTATGAGAATCTGTGTCTGGTCTCAAGAGGGTTTACAGCTGAGTTGGAGACATTTATGAGACTTGTAAACTATGGGGATAGCTACATGACTTGGCCAAAGTTGACGTGTCCTAAGAATGGGCCATGAATGTATGTCACAAGGTCCTACAGACAGTGAGATCCACCTGGGTGTCAATGGTGGCTTCATAGAGAAAATGGGACTTTACCTGTGCATTAAGATTAAGCTGGATTAGAATACACAAAGAGTAGAGGGCAGGGTGTGATGTTCCTTTCAACAGCCTGTATAAAAGTACTGAGGTAGAAAAGAACACCTTTAAGTACGGGGCACTCACCGAAAAGCACTTGTTCACTCATTTCTTATATGGACCTTAGTCCTCTCAGCGTGTTCTGTTTTCACAAGTAGCAGTGGGTGTTTTCCCAAGTGTGCATGTGTGTGTACTTATGTTCACACATGAGTCTGAACTCCTCACTTAAAATACTGGCCAGGGGATCCCTGGGGGGCGCAGCAGTTTGGCGCCTGCCTTTGGCCCAGGGCGCGATCCTGGAGACCCGGGATCGAATCCCACATCGGGCTCCTGGTGCATGGAGCCTGCTTCTCCCTCTGCCTGTGTCTCTGCCTCTCTCTCTCTCTCTCTCTGTGACTATCATAAATAAATAAAAATTAAAATAAATAAATAAATAAATAAATAAATAAATAAATAAATACTGGCCAGGAAAACACCAAGGACTTGTGAATCTCCAAAGTTCAACCCCCAGAAAAGGAGAGGTCATCTCTGAGCTCACTTGCTCTTGACTCTCACTCCAATCTATCAGCCCATTCTGGCTCCTCTACCTCCCCCTTCTCTTTATTTCCACTGCTAGCCACCAGCCCCGGTATCAGCCTTCATTACCCACTGCACTACAGGTGCCCCCATACATTCCCCACACAGCAGTCTTCTAGCAATGCAAATCATATCAGGGAACCCCCTGCTGAAAACCTTTCAAGGACTCCCAATTTTACTGAGCATATAATCCAAACTGTAATGGCCTTTAAGGCTCCCCAGGATATGGTTTCCTTACCACTCTGACCTCACATCATGTTACCCATTTCCTTAGTCACTTGCAGTTCCTTGAACCAGCCAAGGTGCTTCCCAGCTGAAGGTCTATGGGTTTGCTGTGCCCTCTGCTTGAAACACTCCTCCCCCCTCTCCCCACTTCCTGCTACCTTCTTTCCTTTCAAACTTCAGCTGAAATGTTACCTACTCAAGAGAGGCTTTCTTTGATCTGACTCTGTAAACAAATTCTCTCTGCTAGTCTCTAAGATAGTGCTTTAGGATTTTTCCTTTCCAGTACTTATCAATTTCTTAAGAATTTTTATTTTTTAGTTTTTTAAAGATTTTATTTATTTATCCATGAGAGACACACACACACAGAGGCAGAGACACAGGCAGAGGGAGAAGCAGGCTCCATGCAGGGAGCCGGATGCGGGACTCGATCCGGAGCCTCCAGGATCGAGCCCTGGGCTGAAGGCAGGCGCTAAACCGCTGAGCCACCCAGGGATCCCCAATTTCTTAAGAATTTTTAATACTTAGTGAATTTGTCTGTTGTTTGACTTACTAAATGTTTGTTTTCCCTACCAGGGTATAACCTCTATGATCAGGTCTTGTCCACCTTGTTCACTTTTCAGTCTCCAGAATCCAATAGTGAAAATTTCAGAAATTAGTGGATGAATTTATAAAAGGAAATAAATGGAAAATCAGTATAGCAAATGTCTCACAGAATGCAGCTGCTTTAGTGATGGCATCACTCTCGATTCTGTAAATGGGAGACTACAGGTGTTTACAGCACTTGAAGGGTAATTCTAAAAGAAATATTCCATTATTGCAAGAGATTGACTGTTACCTCGAATGAGGAGGAGACTCAGAGCTGCTTGGAGAGGTTGTTGGGAGACTGGTCACTAACCTCCATCCATAGCTAAGCTCATTGGGTTTATACCTGGAAAGTAACACATTTCTGTCTCCAAAATCTAATGAATTACTACATGGCAAGGGAACTGCTCTATAATTTAAAGGGCAAATGTTATATTCTGTCTAGTGACTGCTATTCTATTCTTAAGTTTTTCCCGCTGAGGACAAAAGGAAAGGGCTCTTGCCTGGCTATTCTACATCACTTACCACTTTTCTGGACAACTGGTGATTATAAGCATTCCCTTGATTTCAACTTCCCTTATTTCTCTCCCAGCTTTCCTCTCATAATCAAAGACAATTAAATACTCGCCCAGAAGTTTTACAATCTTACCCAAGGTCATTGAACCAATGTACTAATAACATATATTCCCAAACCTTTTATTAGTGCTGTGATCTGGACAAAACAATACATCCTTGTGACCTAACCAATCAATCAAGTTCAATAACAGTGACAAGACACAAGATTTCATTTACTGAGGGATTTTTTTTCAAATGTGCGTAGCATTATGCTAAACCTTTTATAGGCATCATCTCTTCTAATCCTGCCTACAAGCCCATGAAACAGTAATTATAATCTCCATTTCACAGAGGAGGAAACTGAGGCCTAGTGAGGCTAAGAAACTTGCCCAAGCTCATACTTGTAAAGTGAACTTGAGTTTCAAACTCAACTTTGAACCTGTAAGCGCCAAAGCAGTCTCAATATGGATCAGCTAATAAAGCAAATCAGAATCAAGCACATTTTTTTAACATCAAATGATATACACATTTAGTTAAGCTTTTAAATATATATATTTTTAAACTTTTATTTATTTATGATAGTCACACACACACAGAGAGAGAGAGAGAGGGATCCCTGGGTGGCGCAGCGGTTTGGCGCCTGCCTTTGGCCCAGGGCGCGATCCGGGAGACCCTGGATCGAATCCCACGTCAGGCTCCCGGTGCATGGAGCCTGCTTCTCCCTCTGCCTGTGTCTCTGCCTCTCTCTCTCTCTCTGTGACTATCATAAATAAATAAAAAAAAAAACTTAAAAAAAAAAAAAAAAGAGAGAGAGAGAGAGGCAGAGACACAGGCAGAGGGAGAAGCAGGCTCCATGCACCGGGAGCCTGACGTGGGATTCGATCCAGGGTCTCCCGGATCGCGCCCTGGGCCAAAGGCAGGCGCCAAACCGCTGCGCCACCCAGGGATCCCGCTTTTAAATATTTTATACAGAAATATTTTGACCTGTCCTTTTGTTAAAGGGTTGCACATAAGTATGTTTCTGGTTACAAATAGTTTGAGTATATTAGATTCCATCTCTGGTCCATAGAACTCATTTTTGCTTTCCTGGCCCCTCAGCATCTATTTTCAGGTTTCCTTATTTTATTTGATTGGTAGCTTTTCCCTTCTTATAAGAAAATTGGGCAGCAATACTTCTCTGTAACCTTGGTGAGTCAGTGCAACCTCTAATTACTTCAGTCTCCTTCTTTGCAAGAAAAGCTGTCAAAATACAACTCTTGAATGTCTTGCATCGCCACACACACACACACACACACACACAGACACACACACACAGGAATAAAGAAGGATGCAATTCTCCCAAAGAAGCAGAATGACTGGCAACAGCTGGCACAACTTCTATAGACTCAGTCTGACTCTGTCTTGGAAATCAGCCTCAAAATCAGAACTACCCCACCCAGACCAGGACTATCTCACTAACTAGCTACACTTACTGACAATACCTGCCTTCGCCTTTCAGCAAAGATGTAAGCATTACCATTAATATTTTGTAAGACTGACAAAGTATCATTTGTACCTCAGGACAACCTGCTATTAGTGAAGGCACAAGGCCCACAACGACATGGCTCCCCTGTCCTTTGGTAACCCATACCAAATTATTATCAAATATGTTTGCAGTCTTTAGAATAATTTACGTGTTAGAAAAGGTGACTGGACACAATCACAAAAACCTGGAGATTTGTTTTGTCTTGTTGCTAAAACAAGGGGCAAATCAGAACAGTTAATACGGCTTTCCCCCCAGTTACCCAGCATTCAAAGCTACCACTGTGGTCACATTTATAATCATGTGTGTGTGACAATTTGATGCATAATTTTCAACACATGTTTCATTAATCCATTCTTCCTGTGCTTCATTTAAAATACTGGAAACTATAAAAAGATCTGCGTGTCACTCCCCTGCCAGGAAAAAAGAAAGAAAAGAAAAAAATAAATGAAAAATCTCACAAACAAGAAAGAAAAAAAGAGGGACCCCTGGGTGGCTCAGCGGTTGAGCATCTGCTGTTTGCCCAGGGCGGGATACCAGAGTCCCGGGATCGAGTCCCACCATCAGGCTCCCTGCATGGAGCCTGCTTCTCCCTCTGCCTGTGTCTCTGCCTCTCTGTGTCTCTCCTGAATAAATAAACAAAATCTTAAAAAAAGAAAAAAGAAACAAAAAGCCTCACAAACACGAAAAAAAAAAAAAGAAAGAAAGAAAAGCAAAGCCTGGCAAACACAAAAAAGAAAAAAAAGCCTCTCGCGGCGCAGAGCCCCGCAGTCAGCCAGCAGTCACCAGGAATCACTAACAGTCAACCTGCAGGCAGCCCCGCAGTCTCCCTGCAGTCACCCTCGCAGTCACCCCGCAGACACCCCCGCAGTCTCCTCCGCAGTCACCCCGCAGTCACCCCCGCAGTCTCCCCTCCACAGTCACCCCCGCAGTCACCCCCGCAGTCTCCTCCGCAGTCACCCCCGCGGTCACCCGGCAGTCTCCCCACAGTCTCCCCTCCGCAGTCACCCCCGCAGTCACCCCCGCAGTCTCCCCGCAGTCACCCCCGCAGTCACCCCCGCAGTCACCCCGCAATCTCCTCTGCAGTCACCCGGCAGTCACCCCCGCAGTCACCCCCGCAGTCTCCCCGCAGTCTCCCCCGCAGTCTCCCTGCAGTCACCCCGCAGTCACCCCGCAGTCTCCTCCGCAGTCACCCCGCAGTCTCCTCCGCAGTCTCCCCCGCAGTCTCCCCCGCAGTCTCCCCGCAGTCACCCCACAGTCTCCTCCGCAGTCACCCCCGCAGTCTCCCCCGCAGTCACCCCCGCAGTCTCCCCCGCAGTCACCCCCGCAGTCACCCCGCAATCTCCTCTGCAGTCACCCGGCAGTCACCCCCGCAGTCACCCCCGCAGTCTCCCCGCAGTCTCCCCCGCAGTCTCCCTGCAGTCACCCCCGCAGTCACCCCGCAGTCTCCTCCGCAGTCACCCCGCAGTCTCCTCCGCAGTCACCCCGCAGTCTCCTCCGCAGTCTCCCCCGCAGTCTCCCCCGCAGTCACCCCCGCAGTCTCCCCGCAGTCACCCCCGCAGTCTCCCCGCAGTCACCCCACAGTCTCCTCCGCAGTCACCCCCGCAGTCTCCCCCGCAGTCACCCCCGCAGTCTCCCCGCAGTCACCCCCGCAGTCACCCCCGCAGTCACCCCGCAATCTCCTCTGCAGTCACCCGGCAGTCACCCCCGCAGTCTCCCCGCAGTCACCCCCGCAGTCTCCCCCCAGTCTCCCCGCAGTCACCCCCGCAGTCTCCCCGCAGTCACCCCCGCAGTCTCCTCCGCAGTCTCCCCCGCAGTCTCCTCCGCAGTCTCCCCCGCAGTCACCCCGCAGTCACCCCCGCAGTCTCCCCTCCGCAGTCACCCCCGCAGTCTCCCCCGCAGTCACCCCCGCAGTCTCCCCGCAGTCACCCCCGCAGTCTCCCCGCAGTCTCCCCGCAGTCACCCCCGCAGTCTCCCCCGCAGTCACCCCGCAGTCACCCCCGCAGTCTCCCCGCAGTCTCCCCACAGTCTCCCCTCCGCAGTCACCCCCGCAGTCTCCCCCGCAGTCACCCCCGCAGTCTCCCCGCAGTCACCCCCGCAGTCTCCCCGCAGTCTCCCCCGCAGTCACCCCCGCAGTCACCCCGCAGTCACCCCCGCAGTCTCCCCGCAGTCTCCCCACAGTCTCCCCTCCGCAGTCACCCCCGCAGTCTCCCCCGCAGTCACCCCCGCAGTCTCCCCGCAGTCACCCCCGCAGTCTCCCCGCAGTCACCCCGCAGACACCCCCGCAGTCTCCTCCGCAGTCACCCCCGCAGTCTCCCCTCCACAGTCACCCCCGCAGTCACCCCCGCAGTCTCCTCCGCAGTCACCCCCGCGGTCACCCGGCAGTCTCCCCACAGTCTCCCCTCCGCAGTCACCCCCGCAGTCTCCCCGCAGTCTCCCCGCAGTCACCCCCGCAGTCTCCTCCGCAGTCTCCTCCGCAGTCTCCCTGCAGTCACCCCGCAGTCTCCTCCGCAGTCACCCCGCAGTCACCCCCGCAGTCTCCCCGCAGTCTCCCCCGCAGTCACCCCCGCAGTCACCCCGCAGTCACCCCCGCAGTCTCCCCGCAGTCTCCCCACAGTCTCCCCTCCGCAGTCACCCCCGCAGTCTCCCCCGCAGTCACCCCCGCAGTCTCCCCGCAGTCACCCCCGCAGTCTCCCCGCAGTCACCCCGCAGACACCCCCGCAGTCTCCTCCGCAGTCACCCCCGCAGTCTCCCCTCCACAGTCACCCCCGCAGTCACCCCCGCAGTCTCCTCCGCAGTCACCCCCGCGGTCACCCGGCAGTCTCCCCACAGTCTCCCCTCCGCAGTCACCCCCGCAGTCTCCCCGCAGTCTCCCCGCAGTCACCCCCGCAGTCTCCTCCGCAGTCTCCTCCGCAGTCTCCCTGCAGTCACCCCGCAGTCTCCTCCGCAGTCACCCCGCAGTCACCCCCGCAGTCTCCCCGCAGTCACCCCCGCAGTCTCCCCCGCAGTCTCCCCCGCAGTCCCCCCGCAGTCTCCTCCGCAGTCCCCCCGCAGTCTCCCCGCAGTCTCCCCCCCGTCACCCCGCAGTCTCCCTGCAGTCACCCCCGCAGTCTCCCCCCGTCACCCCGCAGCCTCCCCCCGTCACCCCGCAGTCTCCCTGCAGTCACCCCCGCAGTCTCCCCGCAGCCTCCCCCGCAGTCACCGGGCGGCACGGCCCCGGCGAGCACTCGCAGGCCCGGGAGCGCCCGCGGGGCCCAGGGGCGGGGGAGCCGCCGCTGCGGGCGCGGGCAGGGCTTCCAGGAAGCCGCGGGCTCGGCTGACTTCGCGGCGGCGGGTCGGGTCGGGTCGGGCCGGGTCGGGGCCGCCTCGGCCGGCACGTAGCGCCCGGCGTGACTCAGCGCCGAGTCACGGCTCCCGCCGCCGCCGGGGCTGCCCCGTCCGCCCTCCCCGCCCCCCTCCCCCCACCCCCCACCCCCGGGCCCGCCTGCGCGCCAGCAGCCCCGCCGCCGGCGGCCGAGCGGGAAGGAGCGGCCCCCGGACGCGCCTTGAATCCCGACGGGGGGCGAGGGGGGGCGGCGACGGGCCGGCTGCTCCGGCCTCGGGCGCTCCCTGGCCCCACTAATCAAATGCTTCCATCAGAGGCTTGCTGGGACAGATCCCTAACGTCGTCCTTCCACGGTGACTTAGAGATGACCTCCGCTCCGGCTTTGCTTCTGTCGTCCCAGGCCTGCATCTTATTTTTATCCCCCGTTTTCTTAGGTTATCTTTTCAATATGTTTGGTGACTTGTCTTGGCACAAACCCACAAGTGCAGTGACGCAAATCAGGTTGGAACTTGGCACGATGCGCGGGCTTGAGTGACTTACTGTAAAACCGGGGAACACTTCATAAAGGCGTTGGCATCTGCCACCGCAGTTGCTGGTTGGATGCCAGGCTCATTTTCAGGCTGTCACTACCCTTTGAAAGGTCCTGGGACAGGCTGTTAGAATGCAGATTCTCGAGCAGTCATCCTTACTTCTTCCTCTCTCGGACTCCACGTGGAGAACAATGGTACAGCACGACTTCTGCAGCTGCAGCCTGTGCCCACTTGCCTGGAGAGTGACTGGGGCCACGTGGCCGCAGTGCAGGTTCTCAGACCCCACTCCAAACTACAGCCTCAGAATGCCTGTGGGGAGGCCCAGAAATAGACCCTATTAATAAGCAGTCCACAGAGTCGCCTGCCTACACTTAAAGTTCCAAAACTACTAGCCAGAGGAGGACCCTGTGACACATTACTCTGTGAAGACACCAAGAAACATCCTCATAATGCACAGCACTTTGTCCTAAGATTGATTTTGAAGTTCTGATACTGGGCAACCCTATTTCTAAAACTGGTTTTATATGCAATATTGTTTAACGTATGTTAATAGAGACAGTTTTGTTTTGTTTTTTTAATTAGACATTTGGCTACAAAATAAAATGTAGTACCTACACAGTCAGTTTTATTTCAGGCCGGTTACTTCCTAAACCTGCTTTACATCAGAATTATCCACAGAGACTTTAAACACCAATTCCCGGACCAGACCTCACACCTAAAGAGACACTATCTCTGAAGGCGATACCTAAGAACAGACCATTTGGAAAGCCCTGAAAGTTAGTCTCTGGACCAAGTGATCACGCTTCCCAAGTACAAGAGAAACTTCATTAACTTCAAGATAATTGGCCTGTGCTGCTCCCTTATGGTGCCCATTCATCTCTGTTCGCACTGTTTCCTTTTGAAATCTCAACTTAATCTCTCTCTCTGTGTGTGTCTCTCATGAATAAACAAATTAAAAAAAAAAAAGACAACCTGAGATCTCAACTTAAAAAATAAAATGAAAAATGACCACATAAGATATCAACTTGGTATTATATTGATAAATGTATATCTCTAGAAAGGAAACTTGAAATCTTTGTGTTCTAAAACTTTTTTTTTTTTTTTTTTTTGAGGGGGGCTGTGGGAGAGGTTGGAGATTAGAGAATAATCTGGGAGGGAGTATATTTTGAAAATTTTCCTATTCTTCTTCCCTGGGATATTTTATTTGTTTACTCATGGTCTTTTCATCTCACTGGGTAAGTTTCCCCATTTTATCCCTGTTAGCATTGTGGCAAAAAGCCTAGATGTGACACATCTCTGACAAGCACCTCCCATTGTTGACCCTCTTACATATAGCCTTGCTTCTCCAAGTGCGGCCTTTGGTCCAGCAGCATGGACATCACCTGGAAACTTGTAAGAAATGCAGACTCTCAGGTGCCACCAGAACTATACCACAACCGAATCAATAGGTTAGCAAGATCTCCAAGTGATTTGCGTGTATAATAAAATATTGCAAGTACCAGTTTGTAGTAATGGTAACAATCT